>NW_020838053.1:651137-973032 GCF_003676395.1 Aethalodelphis obliquidens
GGCCTCTCCTGTTGCGGAGCACAGGCTCCGGACGCGCAGACCCAGCGACCATGGCTCACAGGCCCAGCCGCCCCGCGGCATGTGGGATCCTCCCGGACCGGGGCACGAACCCACGTCTCCTGCATCAGCAGGCGGACTCTCAACCACTGCGCCACCAGGGAAGCCCCTCTTTTAGGATTTTTAAAAGTTCTGTTTAGTCAATTTAAACACTTACATTTCACAGTAATTTAAATCCCATCTTCTTCCCTTCCTGGGCCCCTAGAACCAGCCAGTTTGGGGCTTGAGTGGCAGGAAGTAGGCAGCATGCAATCTGCTCTGTGACGTCTTCATCTTCTCCCTCACTTTGGTGTGTTGCCTGTTTCTGGGAACCCTTCTTGCTCTTCCTTAGCATGGCTCACTTTCTCTGGTTTAGGGACCTAGTGGAGGAATAGTGTGGAACGGACAAATATTTTTTGATTAAACCTCTCTATTGGTTGTCATTGATTCCCCCCCAGATTACCAGATACAGCATTTTTGTGGAGCTGGCATTCTAATAGTGAGAGTACAAACTCTTGTGTGAGCTCTTGGGTGGGACCCAGGCGGAGAAGGCTCCCCCTGCAGAGTTCCCTGAGGTGAGAGAACTGTCTCTGGTCTGACTTCTTCCAACCCCTCAACAATGGCACACAGTGGTACACTTCACAGCTCTGGGCTGCCCTCCACTGGTGATGAGCCTGCTGAGTAGGGGGCTGGCAAGAGAACTCAGCAGGTTCCTTTGGTGGGCTTCATCTGGTCATGGGGAAGCTAGAGATACCTGCTCCTTCGTGCTTTCTCTCAATCCCCTTTCCCTCTGTTCAAGTAGGAGCAGGTCACAGCTAACAAACCCAGTGCTTGAGCACATAGCCATCCAAACATCCTCTTTCTTGTACACATGGCTAATATTTGAAGCCTGCTTCGTTCGGATCTTGGTAGGGGAAAATACCCCTTCCTTGCCCTCCTCAAGGAAAGGGCAGAAAAGTAGCCATATATCTTCCCACCAGGCTCACAACTTTTGATGCTGATTATTGATTCTTAAGAAGCCCTGGGAGTGGTGTTTATCCCAGTTATTGGCAGGTTTCTTTAGAAATGGGTCATTAAGCACTTCTTTGCCACTTGGTTTGGAGTCTATTCCCTAATTCCAGGGCAAAAGGAAATATCTCATTTAATGTTCTTTTACATTTAATCTCTATAAGCTCAGATAATTTTTTTTTTAGGTTTCTGGAAAAACGTGTCTTCGTTGAATGCTGGGAAGAACTGTAACTAAATCCATTCAAACATCATGTCTACTCTTGGGACCATCTCCCTGGGACATCACTCTGGAGCAGATACAAGGTGTCTTGAGATAGCCTGGACCCTCTGACATGGTCCCTTCATCCTCATGGCCTCTGAGTTGGATCCTGACTTCTAAAGATTATTCAGGTGACCTAGAATCCTAAATCTACCACTGGCTTTCGTTGTATCTCAGTTTCCCATTGTATACAGTTATATCCTTCCTTCACAGGGATTTTATTGGGATGCATTGTTAGGCAATCAAGAAAAGTTATGAGTCTATTTTGTTTGTTTATTTTTTTCTCACACCACGATATTAATATAAAGACTAGAGACGTTATAACACTTAAGACATTAGAGAATTAAGACCACATGTAGAAGGAAGACGGGATATGTGTATGAAGTGTTATTCCTGGTGACTAATTAGGGCACAAAGCCAATAATAAATAGTAAATATCAAATAATAGACTCTAACTTATCTTTACCCTGCGTGTTTTAAGAATCTGTGTACATTTTTACCGAGTTGTAAAGGTATATAGTTTATTCTGGGCTTTATGGGAGAATTCCTTTCCTTGGGATGAGAATGCAATTATGCCTGCCATCAATGCTAATTTTAACTCAACTCTGAATAACTTGAGTTCATACTCCATTGTCGGAAAGGGTAATTAATGAACCATCAAAACACAGAAGTTGTATAGCTTCCTCTTCCTTTTCACATGTCAAACAATTCTTTCTTGAAAGCAGAGTCCAGAGCTGAGTCCAGGCACATGCTAAAGTGGATTTATAGGAGGTGGATGTTTCTATCTTTGCTGTTGGTTGGTGTGTTGAACTTCCTGGAAAACTCAGTTTTCATTTCCTAGTCAGTGCTACTCCATATCTGCTCTTCAAAGGGATTCCCAGGACTGAATAAGCTCCAAGGATGCCTTGTCCTGTTACAGGACGAAGAGGGGATGATGAATTCTTAAGCATCTTTATTAGCATCTCGGGGCTTCCTCCCACCTCAGGGATGGCTTTGGGGCTTGCCCATAAAAAATGGTAAATTAAAACATGTGTCACTTGTTGTTTCCAGACTGTGAGGGTTTGGTTTTTTTTGTTTGTTTTGTTTTGTTTTGTTTTGTGATGAGAAGGGAAAGGTTCTATGGGCAAATGAAAAATATATGAATACAAATAAAGGTGCAATAGCTAGACTTAACCCTGATTTGTGAAAGGTTCCTGCTCTGAAGGTGTCCCAAAATATGGTGAGAGTTGCTCTTTAGAGAAGTCAGAGAGTAAACATGGATACCATTTCAGAAAGAACTACTATAAGATGTGGTGGGAACAAAATAGAGAACTACAGCATCTGAGCTTCAGATGCTATTGCCTCTTTCTGGGTTGATGGTGCTCCTCTCCTCTTCAAAGTAGAAATGATTTTATTTTTTAAGAGATAGTAATTCATGTCCATTGTGGCAATATTAGAACATACAGAGAAAATTAAATGAAGGAAAATAGTAAATGTAATCCTACCACCTATGTTTAAATAAATAGCTACCAATTCCTTGTGCTTCAACTTTATTCTTTTCCATTCCCTTTTCAGGTATGCATCTGCATCCATTCTCCCCAATGAGGTAAAAAGCCCCTGACCTGGAGGGCCAGGACCATGATGCTTTTCATTGTAGATTCGTTAGTAATCATAGCTAATTTTATTGAGCATTTGCTATATGACAGATCTTATTCTGGGGACCTAAGAAGTATGAGTTCATTTAATTTTGACAACATCACTGTAGAATGAGCTTTAATGTTATGTCTGATTATAGATGAGAAAACTGAGGCTCAAAGAAGTCAAATAACTAATACTGCATCTCACAGTTATTAAGTGATGGAGGTAGGATTGTGACTCAGAGAAGCCTGGCTTCAGAACCCATGAGCCTAACCATTACACTTTACTGCCTTCTCTGTTAGAGATGCCATAAAAATTATTGATGATGATCTGATTCTGTAAACACATCAAGGCAGAAGAACTGAGACTAAGAACCAAGTCTCATTTTCCACACAGGACTATACAGACCACAGGAGCCTTAATTTTCATTTTTTTAAATCTAATCTCTACTCAAATTCCTTCTCTTCCCAGGTTAAGAGACCACTGAATCAACAGTGAAGGGATGATTTAAGTCGTAGGTGCCCTGATCAGACAGAGCACACAGGACTCAGCTTTGTACATTGGTAATGTTTGCAAACAGTACAATATTGATTTTGGCCCTAGCAATGAGAACACGGACAGCCACACATTATATGCCCTTTTTGCTCAAATGAGAGCAAAGCCTTAATCAGGCCCAGACATTTAGAATCCTATATTAAAGAGAGATGTATAGGTATAAATCCAATAGATGCTTGCTTCTGTCATTTTACTTTAATTGTAATTTTGCAAATTTAACAACAGAAGATCCATTAGGCTTTCCTTCTCAATCAATACATAATATATTATCAGTCTAAACGACCAAAAACGACTTGTATAAAATATCAGCATGTTGCATTTTCATTATGTAAATGGAACTCTGCAGGAGAATTAATTGATTATTCAGTTACTAAGGATCAGTCTCAGATGTCTCAGTGAGATAAGAGAGAAACTTACCAAGCCTCTCCAGTGACTATAACTTAAAAAGGAATAGGGTAAAAAAAAAAAAAAAAAGAGAGAGAGAGAGAAACACAGAGCACATTTCACTTTCATTGGCAGCTTGGGCAAAACCTATGAAATGTTGAGAGAGAGAAGAAATCCATTACCAAGTTTATTAGTGATGGAGTGTCGAGTGTTATTAAGCTGGTTACTGTTTGGGGATCAACATTTTAAAAACCACACAAACAAAACTGCAACCCAGGCAGTGAGAGTCCTCTAGCTGTCTCCCCAGACTCTCAGTGCCTCAATTAATTCACACCTAGACCATATATAATTACAGCAGGATTGTTTAAGTAATATACTGACCCATTTCTTTTTGCTTGCATGGGTGGAGGCTGGGGAATGAGGGAGAGATTTTATCTTTAGCTTCATGATAGAATGAAGAGGAGATATGAGAGTACAAATGGCCTCTTCTGTCTCCCTTCTCTTTTAAGTATTGAAGAAAAACAAATGTTCCCATGGCTAGTACAGAAGTGTATGTGTTTGGTTTCAAATTGATATGCTTTGTTTTTAAGAAACACAAAAAAACTATGCACATTAGGTTCTCCCTTTGATAGCAGGTTCTGTGCCACCCTTATTCAAAGATACCGCCCTTGTTCAAAAGTGTTTTGAGATCTCTTTGGGGGGCACTGCCTACGGAATATTCTGAACACGTTGTTGAGTGTAGTCTTGGTGGTCAACCTGTTGAGGGCTCTATTTAATTTTTGCAAATAGTCGCAATTCTTTACATAGTAAGGTGAGACAGTAAGTTATAATTGTTAAGTAATATTTCTCTGTCTCAAAATGAGGTTTTAAAAAGCAAGAAAAATGCATAGCTGTAAAATCATAGCAGTTTTTGCAGTACTCTGAAGGCAAGTTTCAAAATACTGAACACAATGACAGAATTAAGGAGGAATATATCATTATTCCTAAAGTGGCCATTTTGCAAAACAGTTATCCTATTTCAAATGTGATGTTTAATACCAATTAAGCTAAATCAAGCCAAACAACTTTATTACTTTGTTTTTACTTTGTGTGTAAGCCAGGCTTAGCTGGTGAGAGCTGGGATGCGTAGTCTGGGGACAAAATACAAAGTAAGGTATGATTCGCCTTTGCAAGGAATTTCGATGTTGTATTGGTTTCCTATGGGTGCTGTAACAAATTACCACAAACTCAGTGGTTTAAAACAACACAAAGTTATTATCTTGTTGCTCTGTAAAAGTCTGACATTGTTGTGCTGAAGTCAAGGTGTTAGCAGGGCTGTATTCCTTCTGGAAATTGTAGAGGAGAATCTGTTTCTTTACCTTTTCCAGCCTCTAGAGGCTGCCTGAATCCCTTTCCTTATGGCCTCCTTCCAACTGCAAGGCCAAAGCCAGCAATGGCCAGTTGAATCTTATACTGCATCACTCTGACATTGGCTTTTCTCCCTCTTCCCAATTTTAAGGAGTATAGTGATTACATTGAGCCCACCAGATAATCCAGAGTAATGGCCTTATTTTAAAGTAGCAGTGCGGCTACCTTAATCCCCCCACCCCTTGCCATATAACATAGCATTCACAGGTTCTAAGCATTAGAATGTGGACATGTTTTGGCACAGGGATATAGGCTCGGTGCTTTGTGACCGCCTGGAGGGGTGAGATAGGGAGGGTGGGAGGGAGGGAGACGCAAGAGGGAAGAGATATGGGAACATATGTATATGTATAACTGATTCACTTTGTTATAAAGCAGAAACTAACACACCATTGTAAAGCAATTATACCCCAATAAAGATGTTAAAAAAAAAAAAGAATGTGGACATGTTTGGGGGCCATTATTCTGCCTATCACAGCTAAGGAACAAGGATTACTCTTTTTCTTTTGAGATCATGTCTGTGAAGTATTTAGCTCCTTTTGAACACTTAGTGAGCATTCAATAAGGAGTAGTTGGAGTATTGATGTTCTCATATTATTATGTTGTTTTCCCCCTACTTCTTAAGAAAATGAGAGTATGATTCCAATGAGTAAAGGGCCTTTCAGCTCCAGACGAAGAAACAGTCATCATAACTGTCTACAGATAGCATTAGCTACCACATAAGATGTCTCTGTCCCTGAGGTTGGGCCCTCATAGGCTGGACAACAACTTGGCAGGGTTACCGTCACTTGGTGGGATACAATCGCTGTAGAGAGAATGCTCACATCTGAGTAGATGCTCCTTCTACCCCTGAGATTCCATCTTTTAGTATCTACAAAACTTTGCATCCTTCTCAGCTTATACAAGAGTTGTGATGTCAACAGCTCTTTCTATCTTCTCCTGTATTTCCCTCTACTCTCCTCAGGGGTAGCCCCTGCCCTTGCCCGGCACTGATATGTTCCCTTCGTATGACATGTTGAAGCGTAAAGTGACAGGCGGGTCTGACATTGGTTTGGGAAAGGACTTGGCTATTGTGCATGCTAGGGCCTTAGCAGCAGGTCTGTTGGGGATGGGGAGAAAGAAGTGGCCAGGACCTAATGTAGCAGATATCAAATGAACTTCCCTTGTGTTTTCCTAGTTAGGATTCGATCTTATTTTGGGACACCACGATCCAGCTAGATAGAGAGAGTTTGGTCTTTCAAATGAGTGTGGAAAGTCCTGCAGTGAATGGACAGGCATACATAATAAAAAAAAAGCATTTTTTTCAAAAATGCCAATAGGGGACTTCCCTGGTGGCGCAGTGGTTGAGAGTCTGCCTGCCGATGGAGGGGACACGGGTTCGTGCCCCGGTCCGGGAGGATCCCACATGCCGCGGAGCGGCTGGGCCCATGAGCCATGGCCGCTTGGCCTGCGCGTCCAGAGCCTGTGCTCCGCAACAGGAGAGGCCACAACAGTGAGAGGCCCGCGTACCGCCAAAAAAAAAAAAAAAAAAAGCCAATAGTGTACTTACTCCTCCCATGATAAACAAGAGAGGTAGTAGATTAGTCGGTTGGAATTCAAGTGTCACAAGCTGAAAAATCTTCACGGGCCAGGCAAATATCTCACAGGAGTAAAATAAGTGTGATGAAGGCTGTCGCCAGTTTAGATATCAGGCACTGTTTAAAATGAGCAGCACCTATCAGCTTATGCAAGTTGTTGCCAGCCAGGAAATTGGTCCCAGTACTGCTGAGTGTTCTGATTTTTTCAAAAGAAGCTAGGTATCTAAATCTTAGGTGAAATCCCCTGTATTTAAATGTTGACAACTAATTCACAAGTTTAGAAATCATTATGCAAGCCAAATAGCATAGTTTTGAGGGATTAATATTGCCCCTGGACCACCAGACAGCTTCTGGGGTTTTTTGTTGATTTTAATCATTAAAGTTCTTAAAGGAATTGGGACAGAGATTTTAGGTCATTAAAGGAATAGGGACAGTGATGTTTGTGAGTGCAAGGGGGACAAGAGGTGCAATGGATAATAGCACTTATCTTCTCTGCTTCTGGATCTGCAATTTTCCTTAGCTTTCAGAAGCCCCCCAATCAACAAACACTTACTGAGTGCATACTATATTTCACTCATAGTGAGTGACACAGCTGACCAAGATGCAGTCCTTTCTCTCAAGAAACTCAAAGCCCAATTAAGAAGACAGAAAATAAGCTGAGGAAAATACTCACACAAGAAAGTCATCACTGCTACAGTGAATAAATATTCTAATACTGTAAATAAGACCTGGGAACTCTCAGGGGAACAAATTAATTATCAGTTGGGGAAGGGGATGGGTGGGAGAGGGCTGAGGGGGCAAGTGGATTTCACACAAGAGATGATATGCATCTTAGGCCTTAAAATAATAAGTAAAATTTAAAGAAGTGAAAATGAGGAGACATATCCTCTCTTCTAGAGATTTCCCAATAGCCTTTAAAAAAGGTCAAGTCTTTTCCATCTAAAAATGCAAAACACAAAAAAATAATTTCTCTTTTGACCAAACTTCTCCGTCCAACTATTGCCTGTTCTCTTTTCTTCTCTTCAAAACCAAACTTCTCCAGAGCTGCCTACACCCTCTGGGTCTATGCTCTCTCTTCTTACCCACTTCTTTAACCCAATCCATTGGAGCTTCGTCCTATCTCTTTAGTAACACGGCTCTTGGTAAGGTTACCTCTGCTCTTTGCTTAAAGATCTCTTTCTCGGAGAAACCAAGTCATCTCCGTACTTAGTTGAGTTCTGTGTGTATGTGAGAATTCTGCATACACTAGCACAATTGATTTCTCTTTATTGTATCAAAACATAACAAGTTAACTTTTACCCATAGAAAGTACTCAATAAGTACCAGATGAATAAATGCATGCATATCTTTTGCCATCTAAAATCCTTCTCGCTATTCATCCACTACTATGGCCAATACAGGAAACTGTTGCTATAAGAGTTTAATTTTTTTGAGTTTCAGAAGGTAAAAAATAATGATGATGAAGTAATCTGGGGGAGTAGAGGAGGCCATATATTGAAATGTTAAATTAAGGTGTGGACTTATGTAACTGAGTGTATATCATCCTGACTGACATCTTCTTGGACCAATTGAGACAACTCTATGCCTTGTGAAACTGGCTGAGACAGTCAGCTTGATTGATCCAGTAGAGTCAGAAGGTTTACTGGAAGAAACAGCTACAGCAGTGCTGGTACAGAGCTAGTGCAGCATAATGTATGGCTGTGATGGTTCTGGTGGCATACAGCTGTGTTTTCCAACTTGCTTTTTATTTTTACTGTCACTCAGAGTAATAAATACAATTTCTGTTGCAACACATGCACTTATACACACATAAATGAAGATAGAATGTCATAAAACAATATTTACCCTTATTACATGAGATACACTCTGATAGACGCTATTATATTCAATTTTACTTTTGAAAATACTCACTGTGAGCCATTGATATGATTTCACAACCCATTAATGGGTCTTGACCTGCAGGTTGAAAATGCTAGCATATACAAAGTCCATTTAAAATATCTGCCAATAGTCACCTGTGAAGTATCAGAAGAGAAACAAGGAAAGATTGATGCTCTTACCTCCTTACTTCTGGGTTCTGAAACACCAGATAGAAAGTCTTTCCAACTCTGTTAGTAATCTCTCTTTTCCTTCTTCTGCCTTAAATCTGGCCTTCTTGATATGTTCAACCTTCTCTCCCTTTACGTACGCCATGTTTATCCATTAATTCTTATTAAAAGGAAAACGAAAGGAGTCCTGCATTTTGATCTAGACTCTGTCACCCAGCTTCTTCATCCATAAAATAAAGGTAGACCAAGTGAGATTATAAATGTGAAAAACTTTTAAGCTGTAAAAATAAGAGATTGTTATCATTATAGTTGTCAGAAGTGGGCATCTGATGCACTCAGATACAGGCATCAGATATGGGCATCTGGTAGGCTCAAGTGAGACAAGTATCAGAATCTGAATGTCAGGGTCTGAGGCAGCACAGTGAAATGAAAAGAATATGGGCTGTAGAGTGAACCAAACTTGCCTAAATTCAGATCCAACGCTGTCACTTATTAAGTATAACTATGTGACTTTGAAAAATTTTTGTCAAACTTCTGAGCCTCTTTCTAATCAGTAGAAGGTGGATAACATCTGATTTAAATATAGTTGTTGTGGGGATTACATGAAATAACATATTCAGAGTATTAAACATGTTTAATAATTTAAATTAAGAATATTCAGGAATACAGAGAAGTTTTGCCTATAGCACAAATGTCCAGTAGAAACATAGAAGAGTCATATATATGATTTAAATTTTTCTAGTAGCCAAGTCAAAAAAAAATTAAAAGAAACAAGTATAATTCATTTCAATAATATTTAACTAAACATGTCCAAATGTAATCATTTTGACATATAATACATATAAACAATGAGATATTTTACTTTTATTTATACAAAGTATTTGAAATCCTGTGAGTATTTTATGTCTACAAACATCTCAGTAAGAATGCTACATTTTACTAGAAATACTTGATCTCTATTTAGATTTCATAAAATTTACAGGTGAAAAAGCAGCTTCATATACCCAAGCTGTTACAGATATTTTTGAATGTTTTCCAATACCTGAATTAACTGTCAGGTTGTTTTTTTTAATTAATTAATTTATTTTTTGGCCACGTTGGGTCTTTGTTTTTGCACGCGGGCCTCCTCTAGTTGCCGTGAGCAGGGGCCACTCCTCCCCGCGGTGCGTGGGTTTCGCATTGCAGTGGCCTCTCCTGTTGCGGAACACCAGCTCTAGGCATTCGGGCTTAGTTGCTCCGCGGTATGTGGGATCCTCCTGGACCAGGGCTGGAACCCATGTCCCCTGCATTGGCAGGCGGACTCCCAACCACTGCGCCACCAGGGAAGCCCCTGTCAGTTTTTAAATGCACATTAATTAAAATTGAGAATTCATTTCCTCAGTCCCACTATCCGCATTTCAAGAGCTCAGGAGCTATCTCTGGCTAGGGCCCACCATACTGGACAACACAGGCCTAGAAAGGGCATCTTCCTTTAACACCACATCAGCAGGATCTGGGAGACCTCCCCACAGTCTTGATGGGACATGAAAACAGAGGGGTCCTCTAGAAGACAGTGAGATTGGGAAAGACAGAGTCTATAAAAAAGGATCCAGAAACATTGCAATTCTCCATGGAGGCCCTGGGAACAGAAGGCAGGAACCAACAGTAGTTCATGTCCAGTCTCCTTCACTAGTCAAGCTGTCTTCTCCCCATAAAATATAAAATGAGGGAAATAAGGTAGGGAGGGGGTTAGATTTTGGTCCAAACTTCAGTGCCTCCTCCCTTGACTAGGGACACAAAGGACAGCCATGAAAAATGAGCAAGGAACTGGCTGATTAGGGGAGCTGACAGGAAATGAGTGTACATTGAGAACATGACAGGGTAAGGCTGAAAAGGGAGTGACGTATTAATTGCCCACAGAGATCATCAAGGAAGGGAAAAAAGTGCTCAGAGAGGTCCAAGAGATCATGATGAGAGATCAAAGAATTAAATGCAGGAAAAGAAAACATAAATTAAGTTCAGTATAGGGAAAAGTTCTTGAATCAGTCTGAGAAACAGGATCTCCAATGAAGAAGTGAGAAAGCCAACACTTAAAATAATAAAACTCAGCCAGTCATAACAATGGGGATGAGGAACCATTCTGTTCTTGCTCTGAAAGATAAGATAGGCTAATAACTCAAAAAATGAAATATATAATTTTACATCTGTAAGGAAGCTCGTAAGTTATCTAGACTAGGGACCCGTTTTATAGAGGAGAGAGTTTAATTCTATCACGTGTCTAAATAGTGATGGGGTCAGGAATAGAACCTATTGATCTAGTCCATCAAATACTCAAATAGTCTATAGAGCTATTGTTCTACTTATTTTCAACAATTTTACTGACATTTATTAGTAAATCCGTAAAGCATCAGTAGAGTATGTCTTTTATCCTTCTCTGATTAAAAGAGGAAGTTGAAGCCTTAGGTTAGTGTAGGTTAGGGGACCTACCTGTGGCTATATGGAGCCAAGCTGTCCAATATGGCGGCCACTAGCCACTGGTAGCTATTGAGCACTTAAAACGTGGCTAATCTGATTTGGGCTTTGATGTACACAATAAAACACACACTGGGTTTTTTAGACTTAGTATAAAAAATGTCAACTATCTCGTTACATCAATGTGCATTAAAATACATTTCAAAATGCACAATTGAAACGGTCAAAAAAATAAAATAATACATTTTAATATTGACTACATATTGAAATAAAATATTTTTAGTATATTTAGTTAAATAAAATATTATTAAATTTATTTTATCTTTTAAAATATTTTTAATGAAGTTACTAGACAAGTTAAAATTATATACATGGCTCTACTATATTTTTGTTGGCTTGAGTTGACTAGAAGGTACTATGACTTAAAAAAGCAGCCTGATTTGTTTTATTTCCAGTTTTCTTCCTTAAAGCACAAATTAAATTCTTTGGCCTTCATAAAATTTGAGAATATCTTTAAGAGCCCAAATTCAGATTAATAAATAGCCCATGAAAATTAGCATCTATTCCAAAACCATTAAAGAGAAAAAATAAACCTTTCCATTTGCATTGTTTTTATTCTCATGATTGCTTAATGAATTAAGATGTCCAAAAACCCCAGTGTGTTTAGCCGTAGCCATCCTCCATTTCTTCTCCACAATAGCATTGTGTTGTAATGAAGACCATGAAAAAGCATTTCAGAAAATAGCCTCCAATATGAAGCAGCAATCAATATGCATGGTATATAGGATCAAGTTAGAGAGATGTGCAGGAGAGATCCAAATATCTTTGGCCTGCTTAAACACATGCTTTCTGCTTGCCAGCCAACAAATCACTTCTATATATTACATAAGACTAAATTAATACCTACACGAAGACAGTTTATTGTGGATGATGGATCATGGGTTTGTTACTCATACATACAGAGCAGGGCCTTGGAAATCACATCATCATTGCATTCCCAGGGAAAGAAATGATTGTCACATCCAGACATGTTTATCATGGAGAGAGAGGCTGATCAGGGCCCATCTACTTCCCGGGAGAACACTGCCACCTCACATGACGAGTGCTCAGAGGGAAGACTTGCTGTTGACTGCCGGATGCCAGCAAGAATATGAGTTCACTATAGGTCCTCCTGGGGGTAATAAGAAATGATCTGGCTATACCCTACAGCCTATATTGTTAGGTTTGGGGGTCCCAAATAAAACTGTTATTTAACAAAGGCAACCTACGTAGCATACACTCTACATTGGAGAGCAAGAATTATCTGTATTACCCATACTGCAATCAATGATATAATGTAGATGGACCCCAAACCCAAAGGTGCAAGTCCTAGCATAAATGTAGGAGGTGAATGAAGGACAGATTAAACTGAAGGGATGGGTCTCTTTGGCCTATGTCCTGACAAACTGTCTGGCTGCATCAGCAGAAGTTGAGAGCAATCGATACTTATGAAACAACAATAATGCCGCAATCAGAGGCAGAGCGGGGTTGGAGTGCTATTACCATAAGTGGCTGAGTCGTTGATGTGAATGTCTATGTCATTTTGCATATCATTTGCATGTTATTTGGTGTAGTCCTGCCAATAAATAAACACAATATATCAACTTGCGCAACCTACCCTGACCCTTGTAAGTACACATGGAGGAAAATAAACTAGACCTGCAATGAATTACTACTTGTTTAGCATTTAAAAAAAAAAAAAAAAAAAAAAGGATAGTTCAGGTCCAGGGAGTAGGTTACTATCTTTAATACTATCACCTAGGTAGAATGCTTCCTGTGGGCAAGGCTACGTTCTGGACATTTTGGTTTCTGGTCCCGTTTAATGGCTTCATATGGTAGGTACTTTCTGTGTATTTGTTAATGATGATCTCACTAAGAAATATGCGTCTGTGTATTGCATACACATCTCTTTCTCTCTCAAACACATTTACTGAGTGCATCCCATATACTAGGCAGAGTAGTAAGTGTTTGACATACCCTATAGTTTAATCCTCAACAAAAATAGTCTAGTTTTACAGATGATGGAACAAGGCTGTAAGCATTTGGGCAAACTCTTTGGGACACAGAGGTGGTAAGCTGTAGAATCTGGATTTGAACTCAAGTTTATCCAGCTTCAGAGCATGAGTTCTTAGCTACTTAACAATTGTACTGACCCTAACAATATATGATAACTTGATGATTCCCCAGGTTTTATGGCATATAAAATTTAGGGGACCCTGTTGAAGAAAAATGATGCAAAATTATGAATACAACCTTAGATATAAAAGTGAACATTTACAATAAGAAAAGAAATCATAATAAATTAAAATACCACAAACATAATAAAATGCATAAAAGTAACATTTTTATCAATTAGCTCAGTTAATCTCTATACATGTCACAATAATTTTTCCTTAAAGATATTTACTCTAAACTCTTTGATCATCTTTTTATATGAAAGCAATTTTTGTAATATTTTCTAAATAGAGAATAAAAAGACAATTCATTATTTTCTTCAACATGATTGATCAAAATTTGATTTTCATTATTAGTGGTAAAACACAACCTCACCCATGGACACATATATACACTGTTTATCATACTGCTACAGGTTCGTGTCCAACAAAAACATAAATTCTATGGTATTTTATAATAGTACATTCTGCAGAAAAATCAAGTATACTTCTTACAAGAGTGGATTTCTATCTTTACCAAGTGTTGATGAGGGGTGAATCTTCTGCTTACAATTTTAGATGTCTGATTCCTGGGAAATTTTTACCGTAAACTAAGTTCGGATGCTACACCTTTCAAACATTGTTTCTCTTCTGTTGCCCACCTAGCTCTGGTACAGAGCCATTTATTTATTTCATCCTAAGACTTCCAGCCTGCAGCTTCATTTCGTGAACAAGTAGGTCAGCTCAGAGGGCGGTACGAGTAGTCCCGGATGCCATTCCAACGCTGTGCTGGTTAGCAATACCTTAACTATATATGCAGAAGTGATGTCAAACTACATAAATCTACCCCACTAAATCTAACTTAAATACATCCCCAACTAATTTCCCGAGCCCCCCAAATGACCACAGTCACTCTAATGACTCCTGACAAGGGGGAAAGTGTATCGGAGTGGAAGGCAGAGTAGATTTAACTGATTGATGTTAAAATATTTTTACTTTTGTAAATTTTACAGAATCTTATCATCAGGTGAACATTCTCCTAGAGTCCTTCCCAGGGCCTTGGAAGGGGCAATGCAAGGGAAGAGCCCTGAAGCTTAAGTTTCATTAGCTTCTTGGTATGTCTGCCTTTGTATCCATATTCTGCACCGCTTCATAGATGGCAAGGATCTGTCCATTCAGCTCCCTGCCATTCACAGAGTGGACTGGATCTATGACCGTAGGTATAGCCACATGTTCACTCCTCCAATTCCACTCTCCATTACCCATTCTGTAATAGCACATGACATAATTGTTATTTGAGGCTTGTTTCATTTTAATAGCTCCACGTCACTCAAGCCCACCCCCATCTCTATGTATCCACTCTCCATCAGTGCTTCTAAAACTATTTGGGTATGATGACCCATCTATAGACCTACCAGATTGTGCTCACCCTTGCTTATACTAATAAGTGTGATTTTAGGTATTGCTTGACAAAATACATAAAAGTTACTTTGTGTAGAGTACTTTTCAAGTTTTGTATATTTAGTATAATTAATGGTATACATTTTTCATTGTCATATTCATATTTCAATGTTTTATTTATTACATTATTATTTTAGTATATAATATTTATTATATTTCTTATTTATATATTTTTATTATTAAATGTGTTATTTATTTGTTATAAGAGTATCTAAATGCATCTGAAATGTAGAAACATATATGTGGGGAGCCTGCTTTATATTTACTCTCAGATGATGCTTAGGTATATCTCTGAGCTTTCTGAAATGACTTTCTAGACCTCAGGAATTCTACAACTCACATTTCAGAAACTACTCCTTTAAGCCTTATACCACCTAAAAATACTGCGGGTTGGGCTTCTCAAGACACCCAAAGTTTTAGGTGCAACAAAACAACCAAATCATTGTAGTGGTTACTGCAGAAAGGAATACTATCTAGTGTATAGGACCCCCTAAACTGAATTATTTGGAATCATAAATATCTGTATGAAAAAAGTGGACTTTCCTGTGATTTGGGACAGTTGGTTGAGAGGAAGGCACTGACCAATGTAAACTGAGGTTTGTGCTTCAGGCTTTGGAAAAAATGGGTTTGCACTCTCGTGGGGAGGGAACGTGTGGCCATCTTTCTTCCCCTGGCTGGCACCGCACATTGGCTTCATTTTAAAAATAGTACGAGGGAGGGAGGAAAAAAATGTAATGTATTCTTAACATGTTTATATGTCAGCAAAATCCCCAAAACTATTCTATAGATTAATCTTCCTGTTGACTTAAAAAGGATGGATTTCCAGCTATAACTGAGATTGGGAAAAATTGATTTCCATGTTCCTTATGACTGAATAAGATAAAAGCCACCACCCTGGCAAGCATCTCCAAGCCTGGATCCAGACTTCTGGAGGGCTGACTAATTGAAAAGTCACTTCAAATACCAGCCCCGACCCTTCGAGGAGATCTGGAAAATGAATCAAGGGCAGGATTTCCATTTTTCAAGAATGATTTCCAGAATGTTGTTTATTCTCACCATGACTGAACAACTGCAGTCAAAGGTGAAAATACTTTCTCTCCCTGTTCTTCTAACTCTTCCTCATTTCTCCCTTACTGTCTTCTCTTTCTCTCCACTTCTCAAGTTTCTTTTCCTTCCTATGATTTATGTAAAGACAGTTTCAAAATGAATGCGCCTCCTGGATTAAAGCTCTCCTACTGGGGCTTCCCTAGGGCGCAGTGGTTAAGAATCCGCCGGCCAAGGCAGGGAACACAGGTTCGAGCCTCGGTCCAGGAAGATCCCACATGCCACAGAGCAACTAAGCCTGTGCGCCACAACTACTGAGCCTGCACTCTAGAGCCTGCGAGCCACACTACTGAGCCCATGTGCCACAACTACTGAAGCCTACACCCCTACAGCCCGTGCTCTGCAACAAGAGAAGCCACCACAATGAGAAGCCTGCACACTGCAATGAAGAGTAGCCCCTGCTCGCCATAACTTGAGAAAGCCCGCGTGCAGGAACAAAGACCCAATGCAGCCAAAAATAGATAAATAAATGAATAAATTAATTTATCTTATTAAAAAAACTCTCGTATTAAAGCTTGAAACAATGGGGAGCCAATTTCTTTTTGAGACCTTAGTTTACCCAATTAAACAGGAGACATTGCCTCTGTGCATGGATTTATGGTTAACACACACATTTCCCCATGTAATCCTCATATGATACCTGTGAGGGGCCAATTAGTATTGTTACTGCTATAAAGCTGTCTCAGGTAACTTGCAAATGACATAGAGCCAGTATTTGCCAAACCTGGGACAAGATCCCATATCTGTTTCTACATCTGATGGGTTTCACCCACATGATTAATAGTTCATTGCATCACAAGCATGTTGAGTGAGATGGTTCACGCATTTACTCAATCATTCATTCTTTCATTTCATCAATATTTATTGAGCACCTACTATGTCCTGGGCACTATGCAGTATGAGACAACAACTGTGAACCAGATAGGCAGGATCTCGGCTAGCAAGGAGTTTATTGTCTAGTGATACAGCTGATTTGAATATGAAGTTGAAATATTATGGTGAACTTCAAATTCTTCAGAACATAAAATAGTCCAACTTCTCTAACACCTAGACAATATTCAAAGGGAAGTTCAATTTTAATGGAAAATTACGTTTTTTTTAAAAAAAGAGCCTTACTTTGATGAAACAGTCTTATGGGTTATATGGACCTAAGTGCTAATTAGAAGTATATTCCTGATTATATTTTTTTATTATATTTTAACTTTTATATTTCTCTGCCATCCCTTTCATGCTCTTTCTTCTTCTCCTTTTAAATTTAATGCCCCTCCTGGTTCCTGCCCCACCACCTATCTTCTATTTCAGGTCATTTCAAAAATGGAAGCAATTGGTCCTGTTCTGAATCAATAATAAGATGCCATTTTCCTGGCCAAACAGGACAGTTGCTGTGTGATTTATTTGTATTTTCCAAAGAATTCTATAAAGTTCTCCAAAGCACATGATTCTGAATATTTATGTAGTTATCTAAATAAGATAAGAAATTCTCAATCAGTAGGCTTAATCCTCTGAATCTTGATAGGCAAACAACAGCAATAACGACAATAACAAATAATACTAAATAGCACATTCTTCTGAATGTTTTACATATAGTAACTAATTGAATCTTCATGACAACTTTTTTGAGGTGTGTACTATTTAAATTCCCACTTTATAGATGAGAGAAATGAGGCATAGAGAGAATTAATTTATCCAAGATTATAAACAAGTAAATGAAAGAGACTGGATTCAAACCCAAATCATCTATTTGCAGAGTTTTCTCTCTCAACCATGTATCTACAGCTCTCATAAAATCAGTTAGACACCACTCGTTCAATTGACAACATTAGCAAATGACATTTAAATTCTCAGGCCAACCTTCCTAATCACCCAAGGCTGGGGTCAACTGGTATTTTGTACCATCAACTGATCAGGTATTACACCTTCCCTGACTTTATTAGGCACTTATCACTTTAACTTGCAAATTGCAGGGAAAGGGGGGGTGGGAATTTCCACTGGCACATCCCCAGCAATTTCTACTGTGGGTGGATCCTTCAGTAGAGGACTGTTGTCTACATGTGCACTTTATACACACATGGTGGGAAAGGAAGTATCGAAGAGTATTGCATGTGGAGAGAGGGAAATAGGGTAAAGTAGAACTTATGGCAGTGGTTATTTGTGAGTGGGTAGTTGTGATATCAAGGTTTACTTTTACAGCTTCTTGGTGGGTGTGAGCAGTAGGTAGATGTTCCCATAATGCTAGGGGTGTGGTGTATGTGGTGGTGCTGTTGTCTGTGGGTGTGTAAGTTGAGGGTAAGCATATGACAGAAAAAAAATCCCAGCAACATATTTTGTTCCTCCTCTCTCCCTTACATCCTCCCACCTCTCCTCCAACTCCAAATATCCACAGTGTTCCGTAGAAATTAAAATGGCTTACGTGTGAAAAGGAATTTTTTCTTTTGAAGCAGAGTGCAAAACCACACTCCTAACAACTAGGTTCCCTATATAAATCTATTTTTAAGATGATTACAGGGTTTCCATAGCCATTTTAGCATCAACTGCTGGTTTTGTTTCCTCATCGTCAGTAAACTGTTGGCAGGATACATCAGAGGTATACTTTTTAAAGGGTATAATTGCATGGCACAGAAATGATCACTTTCTCGACGATGGGTTTCATTGGTCTCTCCCTTTGAGAATCCGGTTTAGAAGCTGGGCTTGTCAGTCCCTCCAAGCACACATTGCATTGTATGTACTGGTCTCGCAGCATATCATGCTGGCAACTACTAGGCAGAGGGTAGTAATTAAACCACACAATAGGCATCAAGGGATGAGGAGAAGACACTGTGTTTAAAATAAACGAACACAAGCAAGCACAGCCAGCTTCCCTAGGAAGGCTATCTGAGCAGTATGGTGAGCCAAGTTTGGGCAGACTTTGCAAAGCAAGCTGGGAAATTCCCATGGTGCCAAGCTGTTAGGCAGCATCTGAGACTATATCCTTCCCAAGGATCTACCATAGGACCCCTTCTCCATGACTAACTTTCTCTGGGATGTAGAAACCTAGAAAGGTGGCTTTGTAGAGCTATATTCTTTCTAACGTCAGGGCCCAGACACTATGTAAATTTAGATTGATTTGGCAGCTATCCCTAAAAGGCAGGTCTAATAATGACAGGCACATGAACTGTAGTTCTGTTTTAAAAACAGAAGACAGATTACGTAGAAGTCAGCCTCTGAATTGGAAGCTAATAAGATCAATGCATAATAGGTAAATTTACCTATTGGCAGAAGTAACTGATTCTGAAGAGATGATCATGATGTAAGGATAAGACTAAAATACTCCCCAATTTCTATCTGGGGGAATTGAGAAAACTAGCCAGCCAGAAGACCACAGTATTTCTCATGCTAAGCAAGATGACCAGCATGCTGTCTCAGTACTGAAATGCAAATGGTGTTGAGAAACAAAAGTTCATATAATAAGTACTGACTGTCTGAGATAATTATGTGTAGAGACTGGAATACAGTGAGCTGCAGAGCAAGAAGGGATGGAAATTTAAGTAGTATTATATGGGGGAAAGGGCATTGGGATGCTAACAGAAGTATCCATAGAGAGAAGAAGGGCACTTCACCTGGTGACCTTGACTAGATAAAAATAGATGTTACAAACATCTAGCAATTCTTGTCCTAAATGCATCTCACCAAGCAAAGTTCTGTTCTGTAACTTGGACTCTGAGTGCCCTGACCTACCAGAAGTGAGAATCCTGAGAATATTTGTTCATTCACTGACTTAACAAACATTTGACTTAACAAACATTTCTAAGTACCTCCATGTCCCAAGTACACCAGCACTAAGGTTACAGGGCAATATGGTTAACATTTTCAAGGGGTTCATAGTCTAGTTGGACAAACAGAGAATTCAACATATAATCATAATATGAAGAGACAGGATCTATTAAAGAGAAAAGCATAGCATGGATTGGGAGTACAGAGAGAAGGTACATTACCCAGGCTGTGGTGGGGAGGAGACAATGAGGCCATATTAGATGAGGGGAGATCCGAATTTATCATTAAATATGAAGATTAGAAATGGAAATAGAGGATTAGGTTGGTAAGTCAGGGTTGGCATTATGTTTAAATGAAGCAGGAGGGCATATTCAAAGCAGATGTTAAAAGCGTAGGCAATATAAAGAAGACATTGGAGAGCACTGTGTGTTTTGGGAAAATTGGAACATTATTAATAGGTTGTGTGTGAGAGGAGGTATAGAAGGAGATGAGGTAGAAAGTGGTTATATCGGGAATTGTCTTATTAGCAATCTGTAGGCAGAAAGGAGGTACTGAAAATGTTAAGCAGGGGAGTAATATGGTTGAATTTGCAATTTAGATAATATTTCCATACATGTCTCCCACTCCAGATGAATTGATATTCTGATGTGTGAATTTGGTAGATGCAGTTTTCTTCCCTTGGTTGAGTCCAAGAGCTTGATGATCTTTAGTTTTCAAGACTTCAAACTTGAGGGCTGGACTCTGGACCTATGAAGATCCCCCATCAAGTTTTCACCTGTGAGGCCCTGCTAGAAACTGTCATCTGATCTCTCTTTGACATATCTCTATCTGCAGAAACTTGGGTGGAAAATGGAATATGCAGTTAACATTCAAAACATCATGACATGTCAGTATGAGATTAGAGCGTGGAAATCATCCTTGGGAAAGGAAGAATCTTACCAACATAACTTTCTTTATGTGAAATCCTTTCTATTTTCTAAGCTTTTAAATGGTTTCTCCTAAAATAGTATGTTTGGCAATAATTAATAAAATGGTGTACCCTTTAAAAAACGTGCTACTGATGGTTAAGACTATTTCACTATAAATCTTTGTCAAGGCCTCTTAGCTAATGCATTATCCCCAGTTCTGAAATGGTATTCCCTATTTTATTTTGTATTAAATTTACAAGCTGTCTACCCAGGGTGAACAGCATGTGATATAAAATCAAACTTTTGGAGAGATGAAAAACAAGATCAAACACACACAAAGTGGGAATTATTCAAGAGGAGACTGAAAATTCATTACTTCAATTAAAATAGAATTTATGAGACACTATATGCTCAAATAAGAAAAAAATAGTGTAAGACACAGTGCAGGAGCTAAAAGCTTCAAGATAAAAAAAAAATCCAGAGAACAATAGACATGATGTGTGATTCGTGCTCCAGGAGTACAGAGGAGAGTTACAGCAGGTGGGATTAGATTGAGAGGATGGGAAGGTTCCAAATATGATGAGCACCACGAGCTGAGAAATATATTTCCTGAGCACGTGGGTGACAATGAGGATGCTAGCCAAAGTGGAGTGGGGATTCACGATGAAGGCGTTACCCCAGCCATTGGTATGCTGCTTCAAAGAGCACACATGACGGTAGGTAATTGTCACTGTATAACACAGTCAATACTGTGGAGTGTGTTTTTCAGCCTTTCAACATCATCTGACCAGCCTTGTCTACCTAGTCTTATCCTAGTAGGGCTCTGGGCCCTGCCTCTGAGGTATGTGTATGCAGATGGTGAAGCTCACACAGTGGGAGGGAGTCCAAGCACAGGTTACAAGAGCCCCGTCTCTGATCTGCACTTTGGATAATAAAGCTCATAAGTCATAGAGCCTCATTCCCATCATGTGCTCAACCAAACCATATCAGTGTCCTGCGTGATGGAGCGGCAGAGTGCAAATATAAAACTACATAGAACTTTAGAACCAGCAGGGACCTCAGAGCCCATTCAGTCTAACCCTCTCATTTTACAGTTGAGGAAATGAAGGCCCCAGAGAAGTTCAGTAATTTGATTGAAGTCACACAACTAGTGGCAGAACTGGGGCTAAAGTCCAGTTCACCGATCTCTGAGCTCAGGTCTCTTTTCACTCTATCACATTTTTTAAAAAGAAAGCTCTGTAAACATTCAAGATGTTATTCCTCCTTTCCCTTATTGGAGACCCTCTTGAACATCTATGCCATCCTTTAAATTCACTACTTTTCCTGTGATGCTCACTTAATTATCATAGTTTTAGTCCTGTGTAGAACACACATGGCCCCCGTTAGGTTGTTTATTTGGGACAAATAATACAATCTTTCTACCTGAATTTAATGCTTTGCCTCTTTCAAAACCTTTATATACATTTCTCCACTGGATTTCACAAAAGTTCTACAAGATAAGCTGGGTAGCCTTGTTCTCTTCATTTGACAATTAAAGGAAACGTACAGAGAGATTTACTGAGTTTCTCTTAGTGATGGCATTGAAAGTAAAACCCCTTGATTCCTCAAATGAACAGAGGAGAGCCAATGAGAAGAAACAATAGTTGGGCATGGGCTGAGAGATGATACTTTCATCATAAAGTTCACATTTGTCAAGCTTTGTTGTTATATACAAAAAATCTGCCCAAGTTTCAAAGCTGTACCATGGAGAGGTCCACAAACCACAAAAGTCATATCTGAAATCCCAGATCATGCTGCTCTACCTTATACTATGCCTAAGAAGGAAAGCTCCAAGCCTGATGGAAAGGGACAGGATCTGTCAGTGCATTGATGTGACTGGGCTGAAGATGATTCAAATAGACATGATCTGTCTCTGGAGACAATTAGAAAACAGAGTGGGGGGTCATTTGTTACATCTCTCTCTTTGTTTCAAATGTGGCTGCTTAAATTTGAATTGAATGTGTTTGGGGATTTTCTACAAAGGGAGCCACTTGGAAGGCTGCCGTTTCTTGTTATCAGTCGTGTTTTACTACTGCGAGGAGGAAGGCCCAGAGGAACTTCAGAGCTCAGGCACAGGTAAAAAAAAAAAGGGAGGGACTGATACGCAACACTACTTTATTCCCATGGCATCCGAACTTATAGACATTGTCTTCAAGGATAAATTAAAGATTCAGTACAAAAGAAGATTCCAAGGTACTTTAAATGAGCATCATCTGAAAGGCGGAATGAGTGTCAATAAAGGGAATTAATCTACTCATATTTTGTAAGCACTCTCCATTGACTGTTACTGCATGAGTTAGAAAGGAATCAGAAAAATCAGACCTCATGGTGGCCCTCAGTAAGTGTACAGCTAAGTTGTACTAGCTTTAACATGCTTCTATCAACTAAAGACTAAATTGTAACCCAAGTCTCTGAACTGATAAATAAGTGGTACAGAAGGGTGTTGTGAACATGTAGAGAAGATGCATGGTCCATATTAAGTTAGACAGGAAGAAACAGAGTCAGTAGCATCTTTAAAGTTGTGGAGTAGCATTGGATAATGTAGCAGCAGAAGAAGGAAAGACAACTAATTTGGTTAGGGGCACCTGCTGCTTTCTTACTGCCCCTACCTTTTGCCTTTGCAAAGCAAAATACTTACATGGTCTCCATCTGTGATTCTAGTGCCTAAGTCAGTTCTGAATGGAAGAGGAAAGTCACTTGAACTCTTCATGCCTGACATGTTCCCATCTGTCATAAAGAGAATCATATTTCTTGTATAGATGCCAGCATTTCTGGAAGTTTAGAACCAATGATGTTTAGTGAAAGTCCTTTAAAATGTACCAAGTGCTATAAAATTGTGAGGAATTATTACTGATTTTCTCTGTGTAACTCTGTAAGAGGCAACCACACTATCTGATTAGAATTGGGGCTTGCAGTTTCAATTCGACTTGATCACCCCCAAAAGAGATAGGCTTCCTTATTTCTCTGTGACAAGTGTCTTTTCACCAAGAAGAACACAGATTGGGCAAGGTTTAGCCAAATCTAGTGATAGGTGTTAACACTTGGAATGTGATTTTAATAGCCAATAGGTATTTATAATTAATGTGCAATAACTCAATTATGTACATGTCTTTAAATTTAATAGGCCCAGTTAAGGTAAGATCATTAAGCACCCAATTGAATGTTAAACATATATATTTGAGGTTTAACGACTATGAGGCAGCTGCAGGATGGATTATGGGATTGTTAAAGGGCATTAAGAAAGTTGTTAATATTGTGGGGGTATTTAATTAATGTTTTAAAAGGTCTCTCCTTTGAAATCTGCCCAAAATGCTATGTGAAATCTGCTCGAGGAACAGGAGCATAACTGACAGCATTACTGTTTAAACCCAGCCACACTGAAGGAGAATACAGCAAAACAGCCCTCTAATTAGCGTGAGAAATGACAACAACAACACAACAAAAAAAAGTCTCCAATGACAGGTGCAGCAAATAACAGGGCTGATGAAAGATTTTGCAATTAAAGATTCTGCTATGAAGATTAATGGAGTATTATCTTAAATTATTGTGAGGCAGGTTATCAGAGACGAGTGTCTGCCTTACAAGCTTCCTTCCTCTTCTACTTCTCTTCCCTTAATTCGTTTCCATGCCTCTGAGTCCTCTTTACTATCCCTCAGTATTCAAATGACTTTTTACCTTATAGTTTCTGTATTCTTTTTCTACCTGCCCATGATCTTTCTTCCTTTTGATCTCATCTCTCATCTCTCTCTCGCTCTGTCTTACCTGGAAGGTCAAAATAAAATGGGTCCAGCTCAGTGTCAATGTTCTGTCTCTTATACCCACCATCTCACTAGGTTCTCTCACTCTACATCTAGAGTAGTCTGAACTGTAAATTCACCTCAAAGCTCAAGGATCACATAACTTTGCAATATTGAAGATGTCCTCCTTTGTTTAGTTTCCCTTTTTATTAGAATATTTATTTTTGGTGTCATAATTTCACCATTCATTCTCTCAATAGATATTAATTGGGTGTATACTACATGTCAAGCCCTATTCTAGACACTGGAAGTATAACAGTAAATAAAACAGAAAAAGTCTCTATATTCATGAAATTTACATCCTAACTGAGAGAACAGAAAATAAATACGAAAACAGATGTATGACAGGTGGTGATGGATTCAATGGAAAAAAATACTACAGAGAAATGAGGAATGGAATGCCAGGGATGGTGGATGGTATTTTAGAGTGATCTTATGAATAGTGACATTGAAACTGATATCTGAAGGAAATGAGGCAAGGAACTATAAGGAAGCCTGTTTGGTTGGAACAGCATGAAAGAAGTAAGAGATAAAATCAGAGAAGTGATGGGGGGCAAATTATTTAGGGGTTTATTGGGAAAGTAAGGACTTTGACTCTTATTCTGGATGATATAGAAAGCGACTAGAGGATTTTGACCATAGGAGAGATATAAGCAAGTTAAGTTTTGGAATCACTATCCTAGCTGCTATGGAGTGGGCCATTGTAGTGGTTCTGGAGAAGAAACAGTAATAGATAATAGAGAAGAGAATTAATAGTGGTTTGGAGCTGGGAGGCTGTAGTACAGGTGCAAGAGGTCAGATTCTAGATTCTAGATGACAAGAGGTCAGATTCTAGATGTCCTCTAGAGGTAGAACCAATAGAATTAGGTGACAGATTTATTTTTTAATTGAAGTATAGGTGATTTACAATGTTGTGTTAGTTTCTGGTGTACAGCAAAGTGATTCATATATATATATATATATATATATATATATATATATATGTATATATATGTTGTTTATATATAGTAATTTGTATCTGTTAATCCCAGACTCCAAACTTATCCTTCTCCCACCCCCTTTCCCCTTTGGATACCATAAATATGTTTTCTATGTCTCTGAGTCCATTTCTGTTCTATAAATAAATTCATTTGTATCATATTTTAGATTCTACATATAAGTGATATCCTATGATATTTGACTTTCTTTGTCTGACTTGTTTCACTTAGTATGATAATCTCTAGATCCATCCATGTTGCTGCAAAAGGCATTATTTCATTCTTTTTTATGGCTGAGTAGTATTCCATTGTATATATGTACCACATCTTCTTTATCCATTCATCTATCGCTGGACCTTTAGGTTGCTTCCATGTCTTGGCTATTGCAAATAGTGCTGCTGCTTTTATTTCTATTACCTTGGGAGACTGACCTAACAAAGCATTGTTGTCATGTCTATGACAAGACACCATTTGCTGACAGATTGAATGACTCTAAACTTTTAGAACTAAATTAGAAGACTGAAATTGCCATTTACTGATGATGAAAGTTTAGTGGGGAAAATCAAGGATTTCTTTGTGGACATGTTAAATGGAGCTATGAAGTAGGCAATTGGATACAGGAATCTGGATTTCAGGGGAACTTCCAGGATGAAAGCAAGTATTTGGAAATCATTGGCATATGGATGGTATTAGAAGCCATGAGCCTGGATTATATTACCTAGAGAGATGGAGAAGATGGGAGGTCCTGGAACTGAGCCTCTATGGGTTTGAGAAATAGGAGGAAAGAAACAGAGAAGACTGAGAATGAACAGCCAGGCAGAGAGAAAACACACTAAGAAAAGAAATAAGAAAGTGTTTCAAGTGGGAGGAAATGATCAATTGTGTCAAATGCTGCTGATGGGATGAGTAAGATGAAAACTGAGAAACATGTATTGGTCTAGCAACATCACTGGTGACCTTGTCAGGAGCTATTTCAGTGAAGTCCTGGGTTAAAAGACTGATTGACATGTATTAAAGTGAGACTAGAAGAACTGGAGATAGTGAGAATATAAATCTCTTTGGAGAAAAGTTGCTCTAGAAAAGAGCAAATAAATGGAGTAATACATGGAGAAGGATGTGAGATCAAAAAAAAAGATTTTTTTTTAAAGTTGAGAGATATCACAGCGTATTTATATGCTATTCAGAATAGAGGAAACTTATGAGGTAGGGTAGAGAAGGGGTACTGCTAGAATATTGTCTTTGAATAGGCAAGGGAGGAAGGGACCTGTTGCACAAGCCATGGAATGGGGTTTAGATGTGACCATGGTCAATTCATTCATAGCAGCAAAAAGGAAAACAGAGTATGTGGGCATAGATAAGGACAGTTTTGTAAATGCGATAATGGAAGAGTGTGGGCATTCTGTTCTAATTGCTTTTACTTTTTTGTTTATATATAGTTAAATAGGAAGTAAGGTCATCAGCTAAGAAGGAGAATGAGGAAGAAAGAGCTGGAGGTTGGGGGACAAAGGAGAAGGTAGGAAATACTCATGAGGAAAGAAGAAAAGGAAATAGACTGAGGAAATATAGCAGGATTGCTGAGTGATGTTAATAGTCTACTTGAAGCTAGTGGTCATGAATGTTAAAGTGACATCAAAGAGGATGGTTGTGGGTGTTTTCCTGGGTAAGTGTGGGTGCAGGGTAGGTAGAGAGCTGCATATAACTAGGTTTGGGATTTTTGCAAAGTAAGTGTGATAATGACAGAGAGGGACAATGGAGATGAGGGTATATGCAATGATAGGTTTTAAAAAATAATAGGTGATAGAATTTAAGCTAGGTATTGGTAGGAGGGATGAAAGATCATGAAGGGGAGGAAAGGACAATTAAAAGTTGTTATGACCTTCGGATTTCATGTCCCAGTGGAAGGATTGATTGCTAGAATTTGATGCAAGGAGAAGTAAGATGGAAAAATAAAAGGCGGTAGTTAGATAATAACCAAGGTGTCCGAAGATGACTGTAACAAGGAGGCATAGCTGATGGTGTGCACTGATGGCATAAATGTCCTCCCTGGATAGTGTAAAGGGAGGCAGGCTGTTATGATGGTCCAGAAATGGAAGCAGCAAGAGGAGTGAGAAGAGTATCTATCCCACCTGATGGTATTGGGGGAGGAGTTGGAGGGGAAGAGAAACCTCTACAATAGGAGGGGGTTACAAGGGAACTGATGTCCTCAGGACAGAGTTAGTGTAGGTTCAAGTTAGACCAAGAGAGGAGGATATTTTGAGAATAGTTTGAAAATAGTTTATTTCTTACCTTATGATAATGATAGACATAAAGGGCAAGATGAGGGAGCAAAAGTTCCATAGGACACAAAAGAAAGCTATTAGGCAATAGGCAGGATTTGGAAATGGAGTTCTGTAAGGGATATCCAGAGTATGGGTATTGGGATAAGAGTATTGGGTGGGGGGCGGGTGATAAATTACATGAGGCTCTTGTACTGATTGCCAGAAACAGTGATAAACCATTAATCCCGACAGCAAGAGAAATGGTGGTGGTGAGGCTATGGACGCTGATCTGAAGTAGAGGCAGGAAAGAAAGGTAGAATCTTGCCAAGACCTAAAGGAACTTTGAGCCTTCAAATTTACTGCATTCATAAGTTCCATAATCTAAGACTAGAGGGGCCACATGTCGTTGTGAGAACCACTGCTGTCAGCACCAGCTGCCCTCCATCTCAGGATATTTTAATAGCCTTGCTCACCACAGCTCAAAAAGTAGGACCCAATATTACCACTGTGGTACATGGGAAATGAGAGGGCTACAGAAGCAAGTGATGAGGGGAAAATAGAGTTAATGACTAGAGAAGCTCATAAATGGGCCCTGCTGGTGGCTCTGGGCACTTTTGGTGGGCAGGCACTAGATCTTTAGCAGGGAGTAACCGTCACAGGTGCCACCAAGGAGGAGTGTGAGTCACTCAGGACTAAAGAATCAGGATAATAAAATAGCATAGTGCCTTGAAGCCAATTACCATTGCAATTAGGTTGACACCCAACCCTAGTTATCTCCAAGGGTGGTGTGACCTGGAGAGAAATGGTTACTGTGTATAATACATATATAGCATATATATATATATAAAATACACATATGTATTGTGTATATATAACATGTATATTCACATATATATGAATGTGTATATATGTATATATACATGAATATCCCATGAGAAAACAATCACTATAGACTATTTGTAGACACTAATTCTGTGACTATGTAAAAATAACATGAAAATAACCTTTCACCTCTGTGTGTACAAGAATGTATCATGGTAAACTTGCACATTGCACATGTCTAGCTCTTACCATAGGGCAAGACAGTTCTATGATTTGCACTTTCTTTCTGCCTTTTCCAAGATACACAACTGGCCACCAGGAGAGAGATCAAATTCTGAGTGCCCTTTAGCCTGAGTTGAACTATTTCCACCAAACTATTCATTCATCTTCAGACTCCGCACACTGTACTTCACTCACTCCCAATCCAGATTGCTAAAATGACAATACAGGGTGACCATGGAACCCATTATTTCACCAGCAACACAGGGAACATTTTTTTACCTGATCAAATGAGATTCAGTTACATGTCAAGGAAAACTGCCATAAGCAGCTTGTATCATTTAATAAAACCTAAAGTTACAAGAGTCCTGAATAGTTCCCTTAGAAGCTATTTTAAGTGGACAGCCCTTCCCCACAAAGCCCCGTGAGTGTGGAATAACAGAAGTTAATTTTAGCAAGCACTTTTTAACCTACATTTGGGGACAAAAATGCCAGGAAGCCTATTATATAATTGAAGTAAAATGAAATCCTCTGGGTGTGACAAAAATGTTGTCTGTCTCAAGTTACTGTAAATGGAAAAATGATATACCGAAGAGCTTGGTATTTCAGAAGTCCAATAGTGAGAAACTTTATTTGCTGAGAAGGCAAATTAGGGCACCTGGATGTTAAAGAACACTTGACACTCTGGGCCGTGGAGGCTGCTGGAATGTTCCTATTGGCTATTTACTGTCCCAAGTTGTATTAAGCCTTCCACTGGAAACAGTATTTCCATAATGAAGTATGAAGATCAAAATCCTAATTTGTTCATCTGTCAGAACTCCTAAGGGTCCTAGATCTGCTTTAGCCCTGAGCTCTTTACAAAGTAGAGAGACCAGCATAAGGGAATCAAAATTTCATTGTACCTTCCTTACCCCCATTCAGTATTCAAGCTGATTATATTCATAGTTATCTGATCCTGTCCATTCTCTGGCACTACCACTCTGATACCTACCACTTGTCTCTAGCCTCCTGTCTCCTTTTCAGACCTCAGGTGGCACTGTAGAGTGCCGGCTTACCCACTTGAGAGAGGGTGACCTTAGCCAGGTCACAGGATCTCTCTAAAACTCTCTCTAAACACCTGTAATTTGATCTCTATAAACACCTGTAAATAAGTTTGAAAAAGAAGCCAAAAAATGTTTATTTTAAATAAAATAAAATAAAATAATGAAGCCAAATCCGGCCTTTGCACCCTGACACCAAGTTAAATCTTGGAGACAGAGTTTTGGGCAAAGTAGAAAAGAATAGCTTTATTGCTTTGCCATGCAAAGGGGGCCACAGCAGGCTAATGCCCTCAAAGCTGTGTGTCCCAACCTGGAGGGGGTAGTGAGGGGTTTTATAGTAATGGTTCAAAGAGGGTGTGATCAGCTCATGGACATTCTTCTGATTGGTTGGTGGTGAGGTAAGTGGGAGTCAGCATCATCAACCTTCTTGTTCCCACTGGTCTAGTGTCTAAGCACTTGTAGACAGCATACAGTTAACTGCTCCTACCTGGTGGGGATTTCAGTATCGGCAAAACAGCTCAAAGACATTTTTATGTATATCCCTTGAGGAGGAACCAGGACCCTGCTCCAAGGCTGCACTATTGTTACTTGACTGTTTCTCCCTTGTCTCTCAATCCCCTCCCTTCCCTAATTAGCAACTGTTTGAACCTGCTCCTTGGAACTCAGAAAAAGTCATGGAGGCTGAATGAAGCCTATTTCCTGTAATCAAGAATTGGGGGACACAGAAAGGTTTTGGTGCCCAGGAGTCCCACAGGGTCCCGCTTGATTTCAAAAATATTAACTTCACATTGTTGCTGAGTAAATCAAGTAAGAAAAATATAAGATATTTTGTAAATTATAATATGCTATACAAATATAAACAATCTTCTTTTTTAATGTGATCTGACTTCTTCAAAAACCAAACTGCCAACCAAATTCTGACCTTGGTCTACTCTCTGCTTGAACTTAGTAACCAGTTTCTTTCCTGATGGAAGTGAATGTCCCTGGAAGATGGTTCTCTTAACTGACCGGAGCTATGTTGTACATAGCTTCCATTCCTCCACTGCCTTAGCTTCGGTCCACCCACTGTCCACCCACAGTTTCCTGAAATGCTCTGTAAAAGTCCGTAATATTTTGTGTCCTTCTAAAAAGATTTCACAATACTGGAAACCCCTGCTGTATAAGAAAGCCATGATAAAAAGTGATATAAAAATATACAGCAATTTATCTTATGATCTTTCATATTATTTCATTGGAAATCCATCAGAGCCCTTGAGATAGGAAATATTATTCCAGGTTTTCATATGAAAAAAAAGGAGACTTATAGAAGTTAAACGTGTTGCTCGTGGACTATATTTTCATGACACTTTCTTGAGTCAGGAAATCTAGGATTTATTCACCAGGTTTCAGCAAGTATCATATGGCACACACAAGCTAGGTCATTGAAGAAAGTTTAATAAAGGGATTATTTATAAAGAGCTAGGCAAGGCTTAGGGAAGCCAAGAAGGGATGGGGCAGTACCTTGGGCTAAGCAACAAAAGGGGGTTATTAGCACTTTTAGACATAAAGGGCAAGAGAGCAATCTGTTAAAGGAACCTGAAGAGAGAGTTATATGGAAAGTCTGTCTACTGAACACAATTGTGCAGGGAAATACTCAGAGAAGTAAATTCTGCAGCCTTATTCTCCAGTCTCCTTCCTTCCTCCTTGATTCCTTGCTGTTGTCTACCATTGTCTGAACACAACTGGAAGCCAGAGGCCAAGGGCCCAGAACAGTATAGCGATGAATGGAAAGAGAATCTAGAGGGACAAATGAAAGCTACATGGGGAAAGTGATCACACTTGCCCTGGAACCTAGATACCACACCAGTTTCTCTCTCTGTCTCTCTTTTTATTTTCAAATAGTTTTAGATTTACAGAAAAAAATTGCTAAGATAGTCCAGAAAGTTCCCATATACCCAACATCCAGTTCCCCTATTATTTCTTACCTTATGATAATGATACATTTGTTGCAACTAATAAACTAACCTTGATACATTGTTATTAATTAAAGATCATACTTTATTTAAATTGTTTTGGTTTTTATATAAGGTCCTTCTTTTTTGGTATAGTATCTCACAGGTTACCACATTACATTTAGTAGTCATGTCTCCTTGGATTCTTCTTCGTTATGACCATTTCCCATGCAAAATCCTTAATCCCATCATCTGCCATCTATTTACTTACTTGTTCAATTCAAGTATGCATGTATAGTGGTTTCAGAATTTTAACCCATACTCCTATGGGAAACTTTACCAACTAGTGTACAGTGCTTCTGTACAGTTCCTTTTGCCTTTAGTATAACAGACTCCACTCATTTTCAAAATTAGTTAGATCAGCACGTTTTTTCCCCACTCCATTACATGAGGTTGTTTCATACGTTTGTAAAACAATTAAATCATCACATTCAGCATTTCATCCTAGGATCCTCTAACCTCCTAAAAAATGATTACATACATCAAAGTTTACCTTTCATGTGTAAAATTTCTATGAGTTTTGACAAATGCACACTGTCATATGTCTACAATTAAAGTATCATACAAATAGTTTCACTGCATTAAAATATCCCCTATACTTCACAGATTTAACTTCCCATCCTTCAAATCCTGGAAATCACTGATCTGTTTACAATGTCTTCTCCCACTGTGTGGCTTGATTTTCATTTTCTCAAGTCTCCTTCACAGAGCAAAAAAGTTAATTTTAATAAAAACCATTATAGCAATTTTTTCTTTTCTTTCATGGATCATGAATTTGGTGTTACACTTAAAATCTTATCATCAAACCTAAGGTCATAGAGATTTTTCACTATGATTTCTTCTAAAATTTTTATAGTTTTGCATTTCACATTTAGGTCTATGAATCATTTAAAATTAATTTTTGTATATAGCATAAAGTTTGTGTCCAGGTTAATTTTTCTTTTTTTTTTTGGTATACGGACATCCAGTTGTTCCAGCACCATTGGTTGAAAAGGTTATTCTTTATCCATTGAGTTACCTTTGTACTTTTTTCAGAAAGCAGTTGATTTAAAACTAATAAATAAATTCAGCAAGTTGCAGGATACAAAATCAACACACAAAAATCAGTTGCATTTCTATACAATAACAATTAATAATCAAAAAAGAATATTAGGAAAACAATTTCATTTACAATAGCATCAAAGAGAATAAAATACCTAGAATAGACTTAACCAAGAAGGTGAAAGTCACACTGAAAACTATAAATCACTGTTGTAAGAAATTGACACAAATAAATGGAAAGACATATCATGCTCATGGATTAGAATATTTAAATTTGTTAAGATGTAAATATACCAGAAGCAATCTACAGACTCAATACAATCACTAACAAAATCCTAACTTTTTTTGCAAGAATATGAAAATTCAGCCTAATATTCATATGGAATATCAAGGGACCCCAAATAGTCAAAACAATCTTGAAAAAGAAGACAAAGTTGGACTTATATTTTTCTGATTAAAAACTTACTACAAGACATGGATGGACCTAGAGACTGTCATACAGAGTGATGTAAGTCAGAAAGAGAAAAACAAATATCATATATTAACACATATATGTGGAATCTAGAAAAATGGTATAGATGATCTTATTTGGAAAGCAGAAGTAAAGACACAGGCATAGAGAACAAATGTATGAAAACCAAGGGGGAAGGGGGGGTGGGAGGAATTGGGAGATTGAGATTGACATATATACACTATTGATACTATGTACAAAATAGATAACTAATGAGAAGCTACTGTATAGCACAGGGAACTCTACTCGATGCTCTGTGGTGACCCAAATGGGAAGGAAATCAAAAATAGAGGAGGTATATGTATACATATAGCTAATTCACTTTGCTGTACAGTAGAAACTATCACAATATTGTAAAGCAACTATACTCCAATAAAAATTAATTTTAAAAAACTTACTACAAAGCTACAATTATCAAAACAGTGTGGGGCTTCCCTGGTGGCGCAGTGGTTGAGAGTCCTCCTGCCGATGCAGGGGACACGGGTTCATGCCCCAGTCTGGGAAGATCTCACATGCCATGGAGCAGCTGGGCCTGTGAGCCATGGCTGCTGAGGCTGCACATCTGGAGCTTGTGCTCTGCAATGGGAGAGGCCACAACAGTGAGAGGCCTGCATATCACAAAACACAAACAAACAAACAAACAAAAAACAATGTGATATTTTCATAAAGACAGACATATAGACCAATGGAATAAAGTAGAGAGCCCAGAAATAAACCCTCACACTTAAGGTCAAATGATTAGTGATGAGGGTGCCTTTTAATGGAGAAGAGACAGTCTTTTCAAAAATGGTGCTCAGAAAACCTAGATATCCATATGCAAAAGAATGAAGTTGGACCCTTACCTTGCACCACATACAAAAATTAACTCAAAATGAATACAAACCTAGACATAAGAGTTAAAACTATAAAACTCTTAGAAAATAACATAAGGGAAAAGCTTCATAACATTGGATTTGACAATGATTTCTTGAATATGACACCAAAAGCATAAGCAGCAAAATAAAAATATATAAATTGAATTTTATCGAAGTTAAATATTCTGGTGCTGTGTTTTGTGTTGTGCCAAGATAACCACTAGAATGCAAGAAACTATTTACAAATCATATATGTTAAAAGGAATTAATATTTATAATATATAAAGAACTCTTACAACTCAACAAAAACAAAACACAAACAACCAGATTTTAAAAATGAGCAAGGAGTTAAAGAGATATTTGTTTAAAGAATATATACAAATAATCAATAGGAAGATGAAAAGATGTTCAATATCACTAATCATTAGGAAAATGCAAGTCAGAACTACAATGAGATACCATTTCATACCAATTAGTATGGTTATTATAAAAAAAAAAGAGCAAATAATAAGTGTTGCTGAGGATGTGGAGAAATTGGAACTTTTGTGCATTCCTGGTTGGAAAGTAAAATGGTATAGCCACTGTGGAAAATAACATGGCAGTTTCTCAAAAAATTAACATAGAATTACCATATTATCCAGCAACTCCCCTTTTAGGTGTGTACTCAAATAAGTGAAAGCAGAGTCTCTAACAGAAGTTTGTATACCAATTTCATAGCAGCATTATTCATAATAGCTAGAAGGTGGAAAACAACACGAATGTCCATTGACTAAATGGATAAAGAAAATATGGCATATAAATACAGTGAAATACTATTCAGCCTTAAAAAGGAAGGCAATTCTGAAACATGCTACAACACGGATGAACTTTGAAGTCATTCTGTTAAGTGAAATAGCCCAAACAAAAAAAGACAAATATTGTATGATTCCACATATATGAGGTACCCAGAATAGTCAAATTCATAGGGACAGTAAGTAGAATAGTAGTTATCAGGGGTTTGGAGAAAGAAATAATGAATAGTTATTGTTTAATGGAAACAGTTTCAGTTTGGGAAGATGAAAAAGTTCTGGAGATGGATAGTAGTGATGGTTGCACAATGATGTAAATGTAATTAATACCACTGAGCTGTACACTTAAAAATGCTTAAAATAGAATCCAACAGCACATTAAAAGGATCATACACCATGATCAAGTGGGGTTTATTCCAGGAATGCAAGGATTCTTCAATATACGCAAATCTATCAATGTGATAAACCATATTAACAAATTGAAGGAGAAAAACCATATGATCATCTCAATAGATGCAGAGAAAGCTTTTGACAAAATTCAACACCCATTTATGATAAAAACCCTGCAGAAAGTAGGCATAGAGGGAACTTTCCTCAACATAATAAAGGCCATATATGACAAGCCCACAGCAAACATCATCCTCAATGGCGAAAAACTGAAAGCATTTCCACTAAGATCAGGAACAAGACAAGGTTGCCCACTCTCACCACTCTTATTCAACATAGTTTTGGAAGTTTTAGCCACAGCAATCAGAGAAGAAAAGGAAATAAAAGGAATCCAAATCGGAAAAGAAGAAGTAAAGCTGTCACTGTTTGCAGATGACATGATCCTATACATAGAGAACCCTAAAGATGCTACCAGAAAACTACTAGAGCTAATCAATGAATTTGGTAAAGTGGCAGGATACAAAATTAATGCACAGAAATCTCTGGCATTCCTATATACTAATGATGAAAAATCTGAAAGTGAAATCAAGAAAACACTCCCATTTACCATTGCAACAAAAAGAATAAAATATCTAGGAATAAACCTACCTAAGGAGACAAAAGATCTGTATGCAGAAAATTATAAGACACTGATGAAAGAAATTAAAGATGATACAAATAGATGGAGAGATATACCATGTTCTTGGATTGGAAGAATCAACATTGTGAAAATGACTCTACTACCGAAAGCAATCTATAGATTCAATGCAATCCCTATCAAACTACCACTGGCATTTTTCACAGAACTAGAACAAAAAATTTTGCAATTTGTATGGAAACACAAAAGACCCTGAATAGCCAAAGCAATCTTGAGAACGAAAGAAGGAACTGGAGGAATCAGGCTCCCAGACTTCAGACTATACTACAAAGCTACAGTTATCAAAACGGTATGGTACTGGCACAAAAACAGAAAGATAGATCAATGGAACAGGATAGAAAGCCCAGAGATAAACCCACGCACATATGGTCACCTTATCTTTGACAAAGGAGGCAGAAATGTACCGTGGAGAAAGGACAGCCTATTCAATAAGTGGTGCTGGGAAAACTGGACAGCTACATGTAAAAGTATGAAGTTAGATCACTCCCTAACACCATACACAAAAATAAGCTCAAAATGGATTAAAGACCTAAATGTAAGGCCAGAAAGTATCAAACTCTTAGAGGAAAACATAGGCAGAACACTCTATGACATAAATCACAGCAAGATTCTTTCTGACCCACCTCCTAGAGTAATGGAAATAAAAACAAGAGTAAACAAATGGGACCTAATGAAACTTAAAAGCTTTTGCGCAGCAAAGGAAACCATAAAGAAGACCAAAAGACAACCCTCAGAATGGGAGAAAATATTTGCAAATGAAGCAACTGACAAACGATTGATCTCCAAAATTTATAAGCAGCTCATGCAGCTTAATAACAAAAAAACAAACAACCCAATCCAAAAATGGGCAGAAGACCTAAATAGACATTTCTCCAAAGAAGATATACAGAGTGCCAACAAACACATGAGAGAATGCTCAACATCACTAATCATGAGAGAAATGCAAATCAAAACTACAATGAGATATCATCTCACACCAGTCAGAATGGCTATCATCAAAAAATCTAGAAACAATAAATGCTGGAGAGGGTGTGGAGAAAAGGGAACCCTCTTACACTGTTGGTGGGAATGTAAATTGATACAGCCACTGTGGAGAATAGTATGGAGGTTCCTTAAAAAGCTACAAATAGAACTACCATATGACCCAGCAATCCCACTACTGGGCATATACCCTGAGAAAACCATAATTCAAAAAGAGTCATGTACCAAAATGTTCATTGCAGCTCTATTTACAATAGCCCAGAGATGGAAACAACCTAAGTGTCCATCATCGGATGAATGGATAAAGAAGATGTGGCACATATATACAATGGAATATTACTCAGCCATAAAAAGAGACGAAATTGAGCTATTTGTAATGAGGTGGATAGACCTAGAGTCTGTCATACAGAGTGAAGTAAGTCAGAAAGAGAGAGACAAATACCGTATGCTAACACATATATATGGAATTTAAAAAAAAAAATGTCATGAAAAACCTAGGGGTGAAACAGGAATAAAGACACAGACTTACTAGAGAATGGACTTGAGGCTATGGGGAGGGGGAAGTGTAAACGGTGACAAAGCGATAAAGAGGCATGGACATATATACACTACCAAACGTAAGGTAGATAGCTATTGGGAAGCAGCAGCATAGCACAGGCAGATCAGCTCGGTGCTTTGTGACTGCCTGGAGGGGTGGGATAGGGAGGGTGGGAGGGAGGGAGATGCAAGAGGGAAGAGATATGGGAACATATGTATATATATAACTGATTCATTTTGTTGTGAAGCTGAAACTAACATACCATTGTAAAGCAATTATACTCCAATAAAGATGTTTAAAAAAAAATGCTTAAAATGGTAAATTTTGTTATGTATATTTTACCACAATTTAAAAAGTTAAAAATAAATTAGTTTATTATATTTGTAGGGGTGTAATCCTGAGTTCTCCATTTTGTTCAATTAACCTATGTGTTTATTCCTTCCCCAATACCACACTGTCTTGTTATTGTAGCTTTACAATAAGTCTTGAAATAAGGTTGTGGTAGTCTTCCAACTTCTTCAGAACATTCTGTATAAACTTTACAATCAGTTTGTTGCTATCTAGAAAAGAGTTTGCTGAGATTTTTATTGGGATTACATTGAATTTCTAGATCAAGATACAAATAATGGGCAAGATATACTTGCCCATCATGTTTTCATGATTGAAAGATTCACTATTGTTAAGATGCTAACACTGCCTAAAGCAATTGATAGACTGAATACAATCCCTACCAGATTGGGGAAGTGTATCTCTATTTCTAATCTGCTGAGTGTTTTTATTATAGAAGTGTTTTGGATTTTGTCACATGCATTTATTTTGTCGATTGATAAGATCATACAATATTTATTTTTAGCCTGTTGATATGTTAGTTACATTAATTGATTTTTGAATGAGTCTTGAATATCTAGAAAAAATTATTTGGTTATAGTGGATGATTCTTTTTATACATTGTTGTATTCAATTTACTAATATTTTTTGTTGACTATTTTTGCATCTTGGTTCATGAGAGATATTCACCTGGAGTTTTCCTTTTTTTATAATATCTTTATGTAGTTTGGGTATTAAGAAAATGCTGATCTCATATTATAAATTGGGAATGTTACCTCTGTATCAATTTTCTGGAAGATACTATGAAGAAGTGGTATTTCTTTTTTAACCATCTGGGCCTGGTACTTGTATTTTCTTCTTTGGAAGTTTATTATCAATTTAATTTGTTGAATAAGTATAGAGCTAGTCAAGTTATTTATTTTCCCTCTTGTGAGTTTTTGTAGTCTGTGTCTTTCATGAAATTAGTCCATTTCATCTAAGTTATCAATTTTGGGGGGCATAGACTTGTTTGTAGTTTATTATCTTTGAAATGTCCATGAGTTCAGTAGTGATAACTCTTTCATTTTTAATATTGATGATTTATGTTCTTTGTCTTATTTCTTGGTTTTCTTGGCTAGGAGCTTATCAATTTTATTGATCTTTTCAAAGAACCAACCTTTGGTTTCATTGGTTTTCTCTATTGTTTTTCTCTATTCAGATTCATTGATTTCTGCTTTAATTTTTATCATCTATTTTCTTTTGCTTCCTTTAGGCTCAAATTGCTATTCTTTCTCTAGTTTCCTAATATGGAAATTTTGGTTATTTATTTTAGATCTTTCTTCTTTTCTAATATATGTATTTAATGCTATGAATTTCCCTCTAAGCACTGTTTTCACTGCATCTCACAAATTCTGATAACTTGTATTTTAATTTTAATTTAGTTAAAAATATTTTAAATTTCTCTTGAGACTTATTTGACCTATAGGTTTTCTAGAATTGTGCTAATTTCCAAATATTTTTCAGCTATATTTGGATTATTGATTTCTAGTTTAATTCCTGTTTGCTCTAAAAATATACTTCATATGATTTCTACTCTTTAAAATTTGTTAAGGGGTGTTTTATGATCCAGAATGTGGTCTATCTTGGTGATTATTCCATGTGAGATGAGGAGAATGTGTATTCTCCTGTTGTTGGATAGAATTTTCTCTAAATGTCAGTTAAATCAAATTGATTGATGGTATTATTCAGGTCATCCATATCCTTACTGATTTTCTGCCTTCTTGATTTAGAAATTACTGGCAAGGATTTTGAAATCTCCAACTATAATGGTGGAATTTTCTATTTTTTCTTTCAGTTCAAGCAGACTCACCCCATGTATTTTGATGTTCTATAGTTAGGTGCTACATGTTTAGGTTTGTATGTCTTCTTGGAGAATTGATCTCGTTATCATTATGTAATACCCCTATTGATCTCTGATTATCTTCCTTTTTCTGAAGTTAGCTTTGTCTGAAATTAATATAGCTCCTTCAGATTCCTTTTGATTAGTATTAGCATGGAATATCTATCTCTATCCCTTTTTTACTATTTCTTATTGTGGTAAAAAAGATATATAACATACAATTTACCATTTTGAGTGTACAGTTCTGTGGCATTAAGTACATTCATATTGTTTTGCAAACATCACTACCATCTCTCTATAGAATTTTTCATCTTTCCCAACTGAAACACTTTACCTCTTATACACTAACCACCTCCATTCCTTCTCCCCAGCCCTGGAAGCCATCATTCTATTTTCTGTCTCTATGAATCAGACAATAATAGGTAACTTATATAAATGGAATCATACAATATTTGTCCTTTTGTGACTGGATTATTTGACTTAGCATAATGCTAAGGTTCATCAATGTTGTAGCATGTGACAGAATTTTCCTCCTTTTTAAGGCTGAATTATATTCTACTGTATGTATACATCACCTTTTAAAAAAATTCATTCATCTATCAATGGACGTTTGGTGACTCCATCCCTTTATTTTTAGCCAACCTGATTTTTTTTTAAAGTGAGTTTCATATTAACAACATACAGTAAAGTCTTGTCTTTTTTTTAATCCATGTTGACAATCTGTTTTGTAATTAGTATATTTAAACCAGTCACACTTAAATGATGATTAATATAATTGGATTAATATCTACCATGTTTGTAACTTTTATATCCATTGCATTTGTTCTTTATTTCTTGTTTTCTCCTTTTTTCCTGCCTTCTCTGATTTTAATTGAGTACTTGATATAATTCTATTTTACCTCCTCTTTAGCATATAAATTATACATCTTAAACATTTTAGTGGTTTTTCCATGGTTTATAATATACATTTATAACTAATTTAAGTCCATCTTAAAATAACACTATATCACTTCAAATGTAATGTGGTAACTTAGAATATTCCAAATTCTTTGCTATGCTAGTGCTACTATCACCCAGTACATCATTGTTATTACAGTTTTAAACAAACTTATTTATCTATATTATTTTCTATTTAGTAAAAAAGTCTATTTAGTTGAATACCCACATTCCATCTGCTTTGTGATATAACATATCTCTCAATTTTTTGATATCAGTCACCATAAGCTTAGTGAATCATATCACTTTATAAATTAAAGCCATACCATTTCCCACTAAAAACAAAGATGACTGATAAAGTAATTTGTTTGCCAATGTTATTTTTTCAGACAATTGCACTGGTTGACTTTCCACGACTGTACAGACTGACCATTTGCAGGTCGATGGTTAAGATCTATTGATTCAATTTCTTCAATCCATTTCAGACATTATGTTGTCTGGAATAAATGGCCCATGTCTGTATAGTTTAGTAGTTATGACAAGCATATCAAACTGATCATTCAGCAATAAATCCTTTGCTTTGTAAGTGGTTCCCAACCTAGAAATGGGTGTGGTTCCAAAAGTTCATTCTAAACTAGTTGTTTAAAACTTAGAATGCATAACCAATAAAGAGGCTTAAAAACAAGAGTTAAATTCTTAACTAGAATGTTGAAAAAAAACAAAACAAAACTTGATTAACCCATGTCTTGTGTTTCTAGTACTGGAGACAAAATATGTATTTTGAGTTGTAATCTGGTAATCGAGGAATGCATGCATTCTTCTATGTTTCAGTTAACAATAATGTTAGCTGTTGTGAAAAACAAACACTAAAAGATATAATTGCTCAAACATGGCATAAATGTATTTCTCCTTGTAAAGTTTAAAAATGATAGTTCTGACTGGCCCTTCTCCAAGCAGTGATTTAGAGTTCCATGTCCCTTCTTTCTTACAGTTTTTTCAATTTTCGACACCTGGCTTCCAAGGTCACTGAGTTAATCTGCCTGAAGCTGAGGGATGGGAAAAGTGCATGTAAATGGGGTCCAGTCTGATGAAAGAGGACAAAGGGAAAGTGGGTGAAAAGGTTGCCACTCAACTCTAGTCCCAATAAGGAGCTGAGGTGAAAGCAAACAGAACAACTTGATTTTAATCTTATTTGATCTGCCAGGAATATTCAACTCTCGATCTCTATGTCCTTCTTGAAATACCCTCTTGGTTTTCACATCACAAGACTCTTCTGGTTTTCTTCTGCTTTGATTTCCTTTTTGCCTTCATGTGTTATTTTTTCTTAAGGCTTGGTTCTAGGCCTTCTTCACTGTTTACTCTTTATTTTTCATTATATATGACATCCACAACCTTATCTTCAGTTATCACTTGTATTCAGATGATTCACAAGTTTATATCCCCAGCCGAGAGCTTCTCTCTGTATAGACCCTATTTATATAGCTTCCTAGTTAGTATCTCCTCTTGGAAGTCTTGAAAGCCCTTTAAGCTCAACATTACCCTAAAAACCTTACTCTCCACATTTGTACTATATCACCAAGTCCAGTGGATTCTAGACTAGAGCCTGGCTACTCAAAGTGTGTTCCGAGGACCAGAAGTTGCCTCTGTGTGAGGCTTGTTAGAATAGTGAATGCTAGGTCTATCTGCAGACCTACTAAATCAGGATCTACATTTTGACAAGATTCTCAGGTGATTCACATGCACATTAAAGTATCAGAAGCATTGTAACAGAAGATTCAAATACATCCATCTGACTTCATCTTTACTTCCAGTCCCTTAGCTACCATTCTTACCTGGTCTACTGCAATAGCTTCCTGACATGAATATCTTCATGTGTTCTTAATTTTCTACATGAGTATTACCTTTCTCTCCAGAAGCCAAAACGTTCATCTCTAAAACACAAATAGGATTATATCAGCCCTTTTACAAATGCTATATCTTAAAGAAAGACAAAAATCCCAACTAATTATGAGGGCTTCCAAAAATCTGTACCCTGGCAACCATTTCATCTTCATTTCATATCACTCAAATGTCCCATGTATTTTTCCATCACTGGACTTTTGCCTATGATGCTCTCTATGGTTCCCCTATTTACTCTCACCACATTTAGCGCAAATGTATTCTTCAGATCTCAATTCATAATTGCCTGACAGTCAAGGTTAGGTCAGGCTCATTTGTTACATATTCTTATGTACTATTTCTTTATAGACATTTCTCCCTCAACTCCATTTCATATACATATATATATATATATATATATATATATATGATAATAATTATGTTTCTTATAAGTTTTCTCAGTTTCAGATTATACACTTATTAGAAAGTTATTTGTCCCACATCCATCTTATCAATTCTTGCCTCCACACCCACCCCAGCATCCATCCATGTAATATAAACAATTGTTTGACTCTTTTACATCCCCAGAGCTAGGAACATTCTATATGCTCAATACCTACCTACTGATGAAATGAAATAAACATGATCACAGTGAGCTTAGGTAGAAAATCGATAGCTCCATGCCAGGCAGGTATCTATGATTCTCTTTAATTGATAGAGCCACAAATTTGCAGAATCTGAACTTTTCAGAATCCAGGCTGGCTTCGCACTACTGCTAGTTCAGGCAAAGAGAGGAGGCTGTTCAGTACTTCTACTTGGACAGACAGAGTCAACCCTGAGAGGTAGGGATAGGCTCTAGAAAGGAGGGACTATCTAATGGTAGTCCTGAAGCAAGTGTAGTTTGAATTGGGGGAGAAGATGTCTTAATCACAAGGGTGAGGAAATTAGAGGGGGAAAAATATCCATCAGAACTGAGTATCCAACAGATTTTGAAGTAGGTTATCCTGCACCGGTGGGATGACTGGATCGTGAATGGCCCTTCAAGCAGCTCTAAGGCTTTCACTTAATTCAGTTAATCAAATTTTTATTATGAATGCCAAGTGAAACGTTAGTGAGGAAACCAAGAATGTTAAAACTGATTTTATATCCCTTTAAAAAATGAAACTATTGCCTAGCTATGGGTCTAAAATCTCAGAGGGTGTTTTCCCAGGTATTAATGGTTGATGAGTTCATATTTAAGAAAGCCAATACCAGTTGTTGAGACACAATATTTGAGTTGATCCTGGTCAAACAAATGGTGACAATTTATCTGAAAAAAATTCAGATCATAAACCCATGCTAACAAGAAATAGATGGCATTTTTTTCTAGTCACCCAAATCAGCTGTTTACATTGATTGAATGAGTTAGATAATCACTTTCTCAATCAACAAACATTTATTGAACATTTACTCTGTGACAGAAACTGTGCCAGGTGCTGTCAATACAGAGTGCTTAAGAAAGGACCAGTCTCTTCCTTCATAGAGCTTAGAATGTAGTGGGAGAGATGGACAATGAACAAGTAACATGGATTAGCAGCTGATGCTCTGACATTTTCTCCTGTTGCAGGCTTAAGTTTAGTTCTTGTATTAGCTTACTAGGGCTGTCATAACACAGTACTACAGACTGGGTGACTTAAACAGAAATTTATTTCCTACAGTTCTGGAGGCCCGAAGTCCAAGTTCAAGGTGTTGGCAGGGTTGGTTTTTCTGAAGCCTTCTCTCCTTGGCTTGTAGATGGCCATATTCTCCATGAGTCTCCACATGATCTTTCCTCTGTGTGTCTGTTCCCTAATGTTCTCTTTTAAAAGAACATCCTCATATTAGATTAGGGCTACCTCAATGACCTCATTTTACCTTAATTACCTCTTTAAAGACTCTATCACCAAATATAGTCACATTCTCAGGTATTGGGTTTAGGACTTCAACACATGAAGTGGTGGTGGTGGGGTGGGCAACAATTCAGCCCAAGACAGTGCTTTACTATTTCTAGAAAAATATTATCCAATGAAAATATGTGAGCCACATATATAATTTAAAAATTTCCAGTAGTCACATTTTTAAAAGTAAAAGAAAATCAGAGGAAATTACATTGAATAATATAATTTGCTTAATGTAATATATCCTGAATAGTGTTTCAACATTTAATCAATATAAACAATTATTAGTGAGATAGTTTACATTTTTTATAAAACCTTCCAAAATCCAGTGTATTTTACACTTATTGCACATTTGAATTTAGACACTAAATATTCATCAGAAATACATGGTTAACATTTAGAGTTAATAAAATTTACAGTTGAAGAAGTAGATGTACATAGCCCTGTTATTCCAAATATACTCTAAAACTTTTCTAATAACAGAATCCAGTATCCAGTTTTAGATTTAAATTAGATTGCATTAAATAATATTAAGAATTTAGTTCCTCAGTCTCACTAGCTACATTTCAGGCGCTCAATAGTTATATGTGTTTAGTAGCTATCAAATGGGACAGAACAGGTTCAGAAGCTACATGCCACTGTCATGTGAAATAATAATGCTCTGAATGTCTCAACTTCTCTTAACAACCACCTGCTGTAATCTTAACTATGCTTTTTATGGTAAAGCCCCATGAACAAGAAATCCACCCCTCTTGGTAAAACAAATGGATTTAAAACATATTTGATACTCTCCAACTGCTTCTGATTTTAAGTAGTCAAACTACCTTTATACATCCTAATTAACTTTCCAGTCCCTCCCAGGAGGTTTATTAAAGACCATCTCAGGGGACTTCTTAGGCTGGGCTCTGAGCCAAAAACTCTTCCACATACTTGCTGCCTGCCCCCCCCACCCTCCCCCCCACTGGGTGCTAATGAGGATTGGTACAGCTGGAGATCTCACATCCTCATAGCAGGAGGCTGAGGCCTCTTCTCCCCCTCTTCTCATTCCCTCAGTCCTAGTTGAGGAAGAATCCTGGGAAGGATATTTTTGCTACAGATCAGAAGATGGCCCAGTGTCTCAGGCTTTTTGATGAAGGCACTGAAGTTCTCTGATCCACTTGCCCGTTTGCATATTGCTCTCTGAAGCTATTCTAAATCAACAGGGAGTCATTTCTGGGACATGAAGACTATTATTGTGATTTTCCCTATAGTCAGTGGTCCCTCTAAGACAGGAGGTCATTGGAATTCACACTTTGGAAAGAGGGACAGGGTTATAGATCTAGATATACATTATTTTTTCTCCAAACTGTCCCAGCATACTTGGGAAGAAACTCCCAAATAAGAATATTTTGTTTCAGTGAATGATATCACTTCTCTTTTTAGACAGGCAAATGAATGAAGCTTCCAAACTCAGATTATGGCTTTCAAAACCAGGGAAGCAAAAAATGTAACATTTAATCTTAGAGTTTTCTGGACAACCAAGCCAGGTTTCAAATGATATTCAGTTTGGGGCCATCTATTCAATAAAATCCAGTCACTGTTTTCCATGCTTGAAATATATAAGTGGATAAAACTGAGAAAGATTCCCATCCTCATGGTGCTTACATTCCAGTGGAGGAGACAGAGAATAAACAATTATGAAAACATATGTTTACAGTAGTAGTGTCAATACTATAAATAAAAAGAAAAGAAAAGACAAAGAAGGTAATAACAAGACAGGGCATAGCTATTCATTTTTTTCCAACAAGTATTTATGTACTGCCTACTCTCTGCTAAGTCCTGCACTATGTTAGGGACTGTAGAAGGATACAATGATGAACCAGACATAGTTCTTACCCTCAAGGACTGGGTTTTTGTCTAACATTAATACTTACATGCTATGTATATTTGCCGTGTCTTCAAGAAGTTTTTGAGAATCCCAATCTTGCATTTTTTTTCTCCAAGGACATTTAGCAGGTATTATTTATGCAGCATTGTTCAGCAAATCTTTATGTTGAAAAAACTGAATGAACAAATGAACAATATGGACATGGGATTAAAAAGGGTGTTGCTGTGAATCTCAGACAATAGTATCAACCATACTGTTTTTTGATATAGTAGAAAAAAGCAATGGATTAAAAATGATGGAATCTCGATTCTCTATCTCCTCCATTTCTTACTATGAGGTCTTGGACATATCTTTAACATCTTTGAACTTAAATTTCTCCATCCATAAAATGGGGCTAATAATTGTTGCTAAATACAATTATTTCTATAAAGAGCAATTATGAAAGTGCTTTGTAAACTCTAAAGCTCTATACAAAGTTAAGCAATTATTATCTGTACTAAAGCATCCCTTCATTGGTGTGGCTAATTGAATATCAACTCTGCTAAAGGAAATTAAAATTAAACAGGCTGTATTGGACAATCCAGTGTAGAAACTCAGCATGACAGGGGTTTGCATTAAGCCCAACATAGCAAGAGGAGACCCTGGCAGAGAAAGGCAGTTAGATTTTGCTGCTAATTAGTACTTTTCCTTCAGGAGATTGAATCTTCTCTCCCTTTTACAGATCAAATTACTCATGTACCCTATAAAAAGCATGTCAAAGTCAAAAGTGCAAGCAGTCCCAGTACAATTCGCAGAGGGAATGGCTGCAGCGAGCAGTTAGCACACCATTAATTCTCAATTAAGTGCCAATTTGCACATTGCTGGGAAAAAATTGCAAATTCTTTGTTTCTCCCCTTAAAGATGTCATTCAAATCCAATAGAGCCAAAATTTAGTGGGGGAAAGATTAATAAAACAACTACAGATCAAATCAGGTTGTGCCAAATATCAGAAAGGGATCTCCCACATTACCAACTTGCTGAGTCCCTTCCTGTCAGCAGGCAGACTAATAAAACACACGGGTAGGGTAGATGTTTATCATAATCCAGATTGGCAAGAGAAAAACTCACTTCTAGCTAGGAGTTTGCAGCTGACAATTTCTCTGATCAAACTAGAGCAAGAAATTGGGAATTTCTACAGAGAAGAATGCATTCTTTTCTGATATGGAGTCATCTTCTGTCTAAATCCCAGTGCTTAAGCTGCCCAATTGTCCAGCCTTGGAACCTGTCCAAAGTCAATCAAATTATTTGCTTTTTGTGGCAAAGGACCCAGTAGCAGTAATGCCCTTGTGTATATTGCAGATAGGAACTGTGTTTCTACACAGGTTCAGGAAAGCTGAACACAATGGGTACAACTAAGTCCACAAATTAGTGTAACTCCTTCTCATCCCAAATGCATTAGACTTGAGGCTTTATCACAATTTTTCATTCATTAGTAATTTATTGCACTTCTGTTTGAGACATTGAACTAAAGTGTAGAAAAGAAATATAGGTCTGTTTTTCAATAACTTACAATTTCAATGGACATAAAATACACAGGGCCTTGCTGCAGTTGGATCCCTGGTAAGGCCATGTTATCATGCATTTAGGTGTTGGGTGGTGCCTATAAGATGCCTGGTAGCCAAAGCAGTAGGCTAGTGCTAATGCCTCATGCCAACAGCCCTGAGCTGGAGGGAAGAAGTCAAGCAGAACTGTCAGATAGCTTAATAAATGCTTCCCTCTTACCATCTCCTGTCACCTCATCTACATTCCTAGTCACCAATCCTTGATTTGGTTTTGTCAGTTCTGTATTTGGAAACTCTCAACTTCTTCTCTTGTCTAATGAACTTCTGATACTGGACATTCATTTTTTCTCATGCTACTGGTTACTCACTTGTATTGTGGATTGAATATCACTCTCATATTGCTTACCAGTTCTCTTTCCCCCACTGTGAACTTCTGGACTTGATCTTGCATGGAGCTGGACACCACATCCCAGAAGTTTTTTGTGTCTTAAAAACTTAGGTTAATTAATGGTACCAAACAGGGTCAGATCTTAGCATAAGGTGGCTAAGCTCTCCTCAAAGCATTCATGACATTTGAAGATAGCCCTGTGTTTTACAGGAGGTGGCATCCACTTTGTTCTAATTATTCTGGGAACAAGTTGCTTCCCCCTTCCTTTTATTGGGAAGTCATGCAAAGAATAACATGAGTTCCTTGCAATCCCAATAAGCTGGGTATTTTGTATGCCAAGTATAGGTGGCTCTTTTGCCCCTTTTCTGTTTGTTCATCCTTGTTTTCCTCGGACCCTAATCATAAAGATGAAATCACTAGGCAACATTGAATCTAGCTCCTGATTTCTGCTCTACTAAATGTACACAATGCCTTGCCTAAATTTTTGATTCCTTTCCAGGATTAGAAGTAAGAATAAAGAATTAAGTAGTTAAAGAATGACTGACTCTCTACCTCTAGCTTCCCCTTAGTAAATTTGCAGGTGGACCCCACGGGCACAGATGGACCACGAGGGCAAGAGAACATTCAACTGCAGGTGGACCATGCAAGACAGACTCCCAAGGAAGATTGGGAGAAGCCATCTGGTCATTTAAGCATGCAATAAAACAATGACAAAGAATCTGACCTTCTGCCTTAATGATTAATTGAGATTGTTTTCCCTTTTCCCCTTTAAAGATTGCCATGGCTGAGCAGAATGTTCATAAATGGTCTCTGGATATAAGTCTACCTTCTGCCCAGATTGCCAGCTTTTCTGAATAAAGCATCTTTCTTTTCTACCAACACTTACCCCTCGATTTATTAGCTGTTGATTGGCGAGTGGCTGAACCTGCGTTTGGTTACGCAAGCACACTACTCTTTCTCTTGGGACATGTAAGCATCTCTAACCTGCCTCTAGAAAAACTATAATAGTAAAGGACTCAGATACAGTGAAAGAATAAACAGATCAGAATTTTTGCTCAGCTATTTATCTTAGTTTTGCTAAAGCTATGGGATCTGAGACTATTCAGGAAGCATATGTACAAGATAAAAACATCAAATTATGCCCAAACTACTGGATGACTGATTAAAACAAAGTAACCAGCTTAAATCAATGGATTCTAATTGTGATGGTTGTTTTTGTACATTCCCATTTACTTGATTAGGACTGCCTGTTAAAGTGGCAGAATAAACACATAATCTGCTCATATGATTTGATGGGCCCTGGGAAGCCCATCTACCTAAAATTATCTCTTGCAATGGCCTGCTAAATTCAACTGTATTAGTAAGTGATTCTCACTGTGAGGCTTTATCACACATTATACTTTTTGATTTTTCACAACCACCAGAAGAAATAGGTATTATTAAAATTCTAATTTTACAGATGGGACAATGAAGCATCAGAAATGTTAATGACTAGTCCAAGGTCGCTCAGGTAGCAAATGTCAAAGTCTGCATATAAACTTATGTTCTTTGATGCCAAGTTTTATGTTTTGTTTGCTCTCCACTCTTTAACAGTTAGAGGGCCATTCCTTCAGTCCTTCCTAAGAGGATGCTCTTCTGAACGATCTGAAAATACACATAGCTTTGTATTGACCTCATTTTGTCCCATATTTTGGATATCTAGTCTTGCTACTCAAAATGTGGTTCATGGCAAGTAGCATTGAAATCAGCTATGGTTTTATTAGAAATACAGAATGTCAGGATCCAACTTAGACCTACTAAGAAAGAAAAGGAGACAGGGGACAAGGGAAAGATGGGGAAGAAAGAGAAATTCAGAAGTGCCAAAGTAAAACTTTAACCAGTTCACAATTGTTTTTTTAGAGTGATCCACAATTCCTTGCATGAATTTCCTTAAAGTAGAAATAATCTCTCTACTTCCCCAAATGCCAGGAAACTGAGGAAGTTAGTGCAGTGTGGGGCCCAACCTCTTAACCTGGAGTTTTGTTCTCTGCTCCTTTCAAGGAACTGAAACAGATTTCATAGAATTAGTATGTGTCTTGCCCTATTTTCCTCTTTTGCTTGAATACCATTGGTGTTTTGGGGACAATGATGTAGCATTGATTAAGTAGCATTTAGATTTTACACAAATTTCACAGATGAATGCTATCTTGAAGGTGGCAAGATGGAGCACAAAGCTAGAGGAATAAAGGGTAAAGCTTGGAGATAAGAAAAATTAAGTATGTAGAAGAAAAGTTATTCTCAATCTATAATTTGTGAAGAAAGTCATGGAGAGGATAGCAAAGAGGGACCAGCAAACATTCTAAGAAGTGTGAGTAAGATGGTTACCATTTTTCCATTATCAAATATTTTTTCCTATTGTTAGGACAATATGTCCCTGTTTGAGGTTCAGAAAATGTGGTTGCCATATGACTATGCTAATCCATTGTCAGGATCAAAGGTGCTCTGGGAAGTTTCACAAGCAGTAGCCATAGTTTGGATGAACTGTGCATCACTCTCACCCAGTTTTCCTGAAGCCAAATAGTCTTTGCAAAAATGATGGCTGTCGTTGGATTAATTAAATTATTAGAAATGAGCATTATCTGCATTTCTACAAATTCAACGGCCTGGGGTGGATGTTAATTAGAAACTTTTAAGTTATGAACTTTGTCAAGGGTCAGAGAAAGTTTTCTCTTAAATCAGTGCAGGCCTTGAGGGAGGTAAGAGATACAGTCTGGATTGTAGCTTCCTCTGCTTATTTCTGGTTAGTCAAGAAGGGTACACTCTATCCCATGTGGGGAAATATGTTCCCATGTCTGAGGATGGAGACAAGAGTCAAAGAAAATCATTCACTTACCTCTCAGCTCTGAAGTTCTCAAGTTGTTAGATCCAGGTGGAAACCCGAGGCTGAACCGAAGAGTCCAGATGTCAGGCTGCCTGGCTCATTACACTTATGACCCACTTTTGGCCACTGGAGGGCATTTCCAGCAGGGACTGTGCACACCACTGAGTCCTCTCTAATTGCTCACTGCCCTCTTCCTTTTTTTTTTTTTAAACTCATCTCTTCTTTTCTTTTTCTTTGTGCTTCTTCACCCCTCCCCAACCAAAAGATTTCTTTTTTTTTTTTCCTATCTAGAGACCTCCCCAGCACAATTTCTGCTGTGACAGCAATTCACATCACTCACAACCCTGGTGCCGCCTTGTCTTTGCTCTCTGGGATTGATAAATATGTAGTTCTAGCATGAAAGAGACTGGGGGTAATCACTGGAGACTTCTCAGAGTGGAAACATCAGCGCTCTTTGCAGACACTGCCTAACTGAGAACAGCTTGAGAAAATCAGTACTATGACAAGAAGAAGGGAGGGGAAAGTGATTAGAAAAATAGGAGGAATAAGAAATATGGGGGAAAATCTGTTTTATGGAAAGTGGGACAAAACCACCAGTATTCGTTGTTTAAGAAAATCCTCCTGGAACAGAAAAACTTTTTCCGTACCAAGTTCACCAGTTGAGGAATAGGGGTATACTGAATACTGGCTTGGTATAGATTTATTTTCTCTATATGTATGAAAAAAAATACTTTACAAATCTAAGATAATAAAGTGGATTATTAGGGGGCTTTAACAGCCTATTTAGGAGACTGACTCCTATTTTTAAGATAGACATAGTGTTTAGTGCATAGTGCTACTTAATTATAATTGAAACTTGTATATTAATAAAAATCTAAGAATGTATTTTTAAGGACAAATAACCTTAACATTCTGTTAGCAAATAATCCTAATAGTGCAAGTATTCAAATGCAATAAGATTGTTTTCCATAAAATATACTATTATTCAAAATTTTCCAAAACTTATCCTTTCTTTAGTTTGACTCTGTGATATTTAATTTCCCCAGAAACTGAGCAACAGCTCAAGTATTTGAGCTAATTTTTATTGAGGGTTACAGGGTAGAGGCTGATATTATACCTAACCTAAAAGGTGTTGGATAATCAGGCTCACTATCTTCCTACAAGGAGATTTCTGCGTAGTGATTTGATATCAGTGACAGTGTTTAACCCCCAACCCCTTCCCTTTTGCCTACAGATTCTCTCGTGCCCTCACCATCACCATTTAGCCTAACTTTGTCATATGGTACCCATATATTCAGAGGGTAGAATGCTCTAAGATCAACTTATCATACTCACTTTAAGCACTGATTGACCAGTAGGCTTAGCAGAAAATTAGTAAATTAGAAGAAATCCACAAATAAGAGAACTGAAAAAAAAAATTCAATAAATAAGTAAACCCTTTGAAAAGAACATTTAAAGCTTATGACTCTGCTAGTCTGCCTGATTTTCCGTCAGCTTCCAAATCCTTTCCTCTTCAATCCTCTAATGAAGTACTGATCAAAGGTTTTCTCACTTCCACATCCCCCTACAAGTTGGCACTTTTTCAGTTCCCCTTTTCTGCTGAAAGCTTTCATGCTTTGTAATCCTTTTTGTTCCAGGGACCTCTGTCTTTTCTGTGGAAGGACATTTAGCCATGAATCCCTAGGAAGCTGAAATTCATGGCCAGCAGGAAGAAGCAACCACTGCTCAAATGCACGCATCAGTAGACACATTGGTGCTTATTCTTGCAGTGAAGCTGCAGATTCCTGATGTTCTACTTGCGGGGGGAGGGGGTTGTCTCATAACCATTTGCAGAGATAGACAAGGAAGATTGCATTATAATGTATTGGCAAAGCAAGGGAAAATCTACTTTCTCTTCCAACAATTTAAGCTTTTGGAAAATGAAGTAGGTATCTCGGGAGTTTATGCATTCTCCATCATTGGTGATGTTCACCAAGAAGTTGTATGATCCTTTCTCAGGGTTTTATGGTACATATCTGCTTTTGTGTAGACCTTTAATGCTATTATAACTCTGAGATGTTGAGTTCTCTTGTAAGATATGGTCCAATTGTTGTTGGAACATACTTAGGTTTATTTAGTTCTCAGCTCAAACATTATTGTTTATTTATTTATTTATTGCTAGTTCTAATTCTCTCAAATTCAATTCAATGAGTTTTTTTTTTTTTTTTTTTTTTTTTTTGCAGTACGCAGGCCTCTCACTGTTGTGGCCTCTCCCATTGCGGAGCACAGGCTCCAGATGAACAGGTTCCGTGACCATGGCTCACGGGCCCAGCCACTCTGTGGCATGTGGGATCCTCCCGGACCGAGGCACGAACCCGTGTCCCCTGCATTGGCAGGTGGACTCTCAACCACTGCGCCACCAGGGAAGCCCCTCAATGAGTATTTCTGAGCATTTATTTGGTACTCTGTGCTGACCTGGTATCTGTAATTATTTTAATAAGGACTCTTTTCTTGTTAATTGTAAATAAGATTTTATAGGTTTGGTAGCAAAACTTGCATATAAAGCTAAGAAGGTTAAACATGACCCAACTGACAGTAGAGACAAATTAGAAATTCTTAAATAACAGAATGTTATTCTTCACACTAATTATAGTGAGAGTTGTTTCATATAAAGAGTTTTAAAGCCAGGCAGATGTCATTTTGAATCTAGGTCTGAACCTAGTAATATGGTTTTAGTCAAGTTTCTTAATAATCTTAAAACTCAATATCCCCATTATAAAATTAAGACAATATTATTATCAAAATATAAAGGTTAAATTAAAAGATTTAAATCACCTAGTACCTGGATTATACAAGGTTCCAAATATATATACTGTCTTCCTTTTGCTTTATGTAGCCAAATCTGAATTTGGAAAAAGGAAGGATTTTTCCATCCTGGTAGATACATTTACAGTCTTTGTTATCTGCTTTTTTGGTTTCTGGTTGACTGAACACAGAATGAGAAGACCTTCTAAGTCCTCTTGGGATGAAAAGAAGAAACATGTTGGGTGCCTTCCCTTCAGGTCAAAGTTACTGCATTGCTAATGTTATTGCTGGTACTGCTGTCAGTGCCACAGCCCCTCCTAGTCCTGTGTCAACCACCTCCAGAACAGTGCTAGAGTCAGGGCAAGATTAGTGCTTTTACCCCATGACAAGAGGATGATTTTAAATACAGAGCTAGAGCACTCCCTTGAGCAGCTTGTCCACAAGTCTCAATCACCAAGCCCAAGTCCTTTGTCAATCAAGACATGGTGATTCCCAGGAGGCAGAGAAGTAGGTTTTGCTACTCAGGACTCTGCCTGCCTCTCTGGGTGCAAACTCTGCCCCACCCTCAGTCAGATGTTTCCATTTGCAGTCTGTATAGTCCACTCTAGTCAAAATTCTTGCACTAGATTTTCAATGTTGGCTGCTTTCTGATTAGACCCTTCATGCTATAAGTCAATGCCTTTTCTTTAAGAATTATTATGTCCTGGAACAACAAATAGAAAACAGTCTTAGGCTTGATATTATTATCTTGGGTAAAATCCAATTATGGAAGTAAAGTTTCAGAAAGAAAGAAGCCATTTAAACTACTAATACAATTAGAGGTACCTTAGGAAGTGCTTAAACCATGTTTAGTATGCATTAGGGCTTAGTAAGTATTAGCAATAACTTATGATAAACCAACCCCTGTGTAGGTATCATGTGAATATACTTTCACAGCCTCATAACAATATTCTAAGTTATTTTACAGGTAAGGAAGTTATTTTACAGGTAAGGAAACAGGTTTGGAAAAATAAAATAAATATTCAAAATCACAGAGGCAGAGGAGACCTTCAAGATGGCACAGGAGTAAGATGTGGAGATCACCTTCCTCTCCATAAATTATCAAAAATACATCTACGTGTGGAACAACTCCTACAGAACACCCACTGAAAGCTGGCAGAAGACCTTAGACTTCCCAAAATTCAAGAACATCCCCACTTACCTAGGTAGGGCAAAAGAAAAAAGAATAAACAGAGACAAAATAATAGGGATGGAATCTGCACCTCTGGGAGGGAGCTGTGAAGGAGGAAAAGTTTCCACACACTAGGAAGACCCTTCACTGGCAGAGATGGGGGCTGGGCAGGGGGGAAGCTTCAGAGCCACGGAGGAGAGCGCAGCAACAGGGGTGCAGAGGGCAAAGCAGAGAGATTCCTGCACAGAGGATCAGTGCTGACCAGCACTCACCAGCCTGAGAGGCTTATCTACTCACCCACCAGGGCAAGTGGCGGCTGGGAGCTGAGGCTCTCAGATCCCAGGGAGAGGACTGGTGTTGGCTGCATGAAAACAGCTTGAAGGTGGCTAGTGTGCCACAGTTAGATGGGACGGAGTCCAGAAAAAAGTCTGGATCTGCCAGAGAGATGAGAGACCTTTGTTTCAGGGTGCTTGAGGAGAGGGGATTTCTTCCCAGTGTGCCCACAGAAGGCAGAGCACCGCCTAAGTGAGCTCCATGGATAGGCATGAGCCGCGGGTATCAGCTCAGACCCCAGAGATGGGCATAAATGGCTAACCCTGTGGCAGCTGCCACCAAGAATCCTGTGGGCAAACGCAGGTCACCCTCTGGGGAGCCTGTGCAGCACACCACTGCCAGGGTCCTCTGATTCAGAGACAACTTCCCTGGGAGAACACACGGCACACCTCAGGCTGTTGCAACAACAGCCAGTCTCTGCTGCCTCAGGCTTGCCCTGCACTCCAATTATGACTACAATACCCTTCCCTCCCTGCCGGAGTGAGCAAGAGAGTCCTAGTCAGCTGCTGCTTTAACCCTCTCCTGTCTAGGTGGGGAACAGACTTCTGAGGATGGTCTACATGTAGAGGTGGGGTCAAAGCCAAATCTGAACCCCAGGAGATGTGCGAACAAAGAAGAGAAAGGGAAATTTCTCTGTGCAGCTTCAGGAGCAGCAGATTAAATCCCCACAATCAACTTGATAAATGCTGCTTCTGAAGAATACCTTAATAGACAATGAATGTTCCCAAAACTGAGGCAGGGAACGTTGGGAGCAACTGTAGACTTGGGGTTTGCTTTCTGCATCTAATTTGTTTCTGGTTTTATAGTTACCTTAGTTTAGTATTTAGAGCTTATTGGTGGATTTGTTTACTGGTTTGGTTGCTCTCTTCCTTCTTTTTTTTTTTTTTTTTTTTAAACATCTTTATTGGGGTATAATTGCTTTACAATGGTGTGTTAGTTTCTGCTTTATAACAAAGTGAATCAGTCATACATAAACATATGTTCCCATATGTCTTCCCTGTTGCGTCTCCCTCCCTCCCACCCTCCTTCTTTTTTTTTAATATGTATATATATTTTTTTCCTTTTTCTCTTTTTGTGAGTGTGTATGTGTATGTTTCTTTGTGTGATTTTGTCTGTATAGGTTTGCTTTTACCATTTGTCCTAGGGTTCTATCTGTCCGAGTATTTGTTTTTTGGGTTTCTTTTTTCTGTTTTCTTTCTTAATTTTCTTCTGAGGCATGTGCCTGGCAGGGTCTTGGTGCTCCGGCTGGGTGTTGGGCCTGAGCCACCAAGGTGGGAGGGCCGAGTCAAGGGCATTGGACCACCAGAAACCTCCCAGCCCCACGTAACATCAATCAGTGTGAGCTTTCCCAGAGATCTTCATCTCAACAATAAGACGCAGCTCCACCCAATGGCCTGCAAGCTCCAGTGCTGCAAACCCCATGCCAAACAACTAGCAAGACAGGAACATAACCCCACCCATTAGCAGAGAGGCTGCCTAAAGTCATACTACATTCACAGATACTCCAAAACACACCACCAGATGTGGCCCTGCCAACCAGAAGGACAAGATACAGCCCCACCCACCAGAACATAGGCACCAGACCCCTACAATAGAAAGCCAACACAAGCCACTGAACCAAACTCACCCACTGGGGGCAGACACCAAAAATAATAGGAACTACAAACCTGCAGCCTATGAAAAGGAGACCCCAAACATAGTAAGTTAAACAAAATGAGAAAACAGAGAAATATGGAGCAGATGAAGGAGCAGGTAAAAACCCACGGAAACAAACAAATGAAGAGAAAATAGGCAGTCAACTTGAAAAAAAAAATCAGAGTAATGGTAGTAAAGATGTTCCAAAATCTCAGAAATAAAATGGAGAAAATACAAAAAAAGTTTGACAGGCACCTAGAAGAACTACAAACAATGATGAACAACACAATAAATGAAATTAAAAATACTCTAGAAGGAATGAATAGCACAATAACTGAGGCAGAAAAATGGATAAGTGACCCGGAAGATAAAATAGTGGAAATAACTGCTGCAGAACAGAATAAAGAAAAATGAATGAAAATAATTGAGGACAGTCTCAGAGACCTCTGGGACAAGGTTAAATGTACCAACAATCAAATTATAAGGGTCTTAGAAGAAGAAGATAAAAAGAAAGTGTCTGAGAAAATATTTGAAGAGATGATAGTTGAAAACTTCCCTAACATGGGAAAGGAAATTGTCAATCAAGCCCAGGAAGCAGGCAGTCCCATAAAGGATAAATCTAAGGAGAAACACACAAAGACACATATTAATCAAACTATCAAAATTTAAATTCAAATAAAAAATATTAAAAGCAGCAAGGAAAAAGCAACAAATAACATACAAGGGAAACCCCATAAGGTTAACATCTGATCATTCAGCAGAAACTCTGCAGGCCAGAAGGGAGTGGCAGGGCATATTTAAAGAGATGGAAGAGAAAAACTTCTAACCAAGATTACTCCACCCAGCAAGGATCTCATTCAGATTCGACACAGAAATTAAAACCTTTACAGACAAGCAAAAGTTAAGAGAATTCAGCACTACCAAATGAGCTTTACAACAAATGCTAAAGGAACTTCTATAGGCAGGAAACACAAGAGAAGGAAAAGACCTACAATAACAAACCTAAATCAATTAAGAAAATGGTAATAGGAACATACATATTGATAATTACCTTAAATGTAAATGGAATAAATGCTCCAACCAAAAGACACAGACTGGCTGAATGGATACAAAAACAAGACACATATATACACTGTCTACAAGAGACCCACTTCAGACCTAGGGACATATGCAGACTGAAAGTGAGGGGTTGTAAAAAGATATTCCATGCAAATGGAAATCAAAAGAAAGCTGGAGCAGCAATACTCATATCAGACAAAATGGACTTTAAAATAAAGACTATTACAAGAGACAAAAAGGGACACTAAATAATGATCAAGGGATCAATTCAAGAAGAAGATATAACAATTGTAAATATTTATGCACCCAACATAGGAGCACCTCAACACATAAGTCAAATGCTAACAGCCATAAAAGGGGAAATCAACAGTCACACAATAATAGTAGGGGACTTTAACACCCCACATTCACCAATGGACAGATCAACCAAAACAAAAATAAATAAGGATACACAAGCTTTAAAAGACACATTAGACCAGATAAGCTTAATTTATATTTATAGGACATTCCATCCAAAAACAACAGAATACATTTTCTTCTCAAGTGCTCATGGAACATTCTCCAGGATAGATTATATCTTGGGTCACAATTCAAACCTTGATAAACTTAAGAAAGTTGAAATCATATTAAGTATCTTTTCTGACCACAAAGCTATGAGACTAGATATCAATTACAGGAAAAAAATCTGTAAAAAATACAAACACATGGAGGCTAAACAATACGCTGCTAAGAAAACAGGAGATCACTGAAGAAATCAAAACACCTGGAAACAAATTGAATGAAAACACGATGACTCAAAACCTATGGGATGCAGCTAATGCAGTTCTAAGAGGGAAGTTTATAGCAATACAATCCTACCTCAAGAAACAAGAAAAGTCTCAAATAAACAACCTAAGCTTAGACCTAAAGCAGTTAGAGAAAGAAGAACAAGAAAACTCCAAAGTTAGCAGAAGGAAAGAAATCATAAAGATCAGATCAGAAATAAATGAAGAAGAAATGAAGGAAACAATACCAAAGATCAATAAAACTAAAGGCTGGTCTTTGGAAAGATAAACAAGATTGATAAACCATTACCAGACTCATCAAGAAAAAAATGGAGAAGCTTCAAATCAATAGAATTAGAAAAGGAAAAGAAGTAACAACTGACACTGCAGAAATACAAAGGATCGTGAGAGACTACTATAAGAAACTATATACCAATAAAATGCACAACCTGGAAGAAATGGACAAATTCTTAGAAAAGTACCACCTTCCAAGACTGAACCAGGAAGAAATAGAAAATATGAACAGACCAATCACAAGTAATGAAATTGAAATTGTGTTTAAAAATCTTCCAACAAACAAAAGTCCAGGACCAGATGGCTTCACAGGTGAATTCTATCAAACATTTAAAGAAGAGCTAACACTGATCCTTCTTAAACTCTTGCAAAAATCTGCAGAGGAGGGAACACTCCCAAACTCATTCTACGAGGCCAACATCACCGTGATACCAAAACCAGACAAAGATGTCAAAAAAAAAAAAAAAAAAAAGAGAAAACTACAGGCCAATATCACTGATGAACACAGATGCAAAAATCCTCAACAAAGTAATAGTAAACAGAATCCAACAGCACATTAAAAGGATCAAACACCATGATCAAGTGGGTTTTATCCCAGGAATGCAAGGATTCTTCAATATATACAAATCAGTCAATGTGATACACCATATTAACAAACTGAAGGATAAAAGATTTCGACAAAATTCAGCACTCATTTATGATAAAAAACTCTCCAGAAAATGGGCTTAGAGGGAACCTACCTCAACATAATAAAGGCCATATATGACAAACCCACAGTCAACACATTCTCAATGGTGAAAAACTGAAACCATTTCCTCTAAGATCAGGAGCAAACAAGGTTGCCCACTCTCACCACTATTATTCCACATAGTTTTGGAAGTTTTAGCCACAGCAATCAGAGAAGAAAAAGAAATAAAAGGAATCCAAATCAGAAAAGAATAAGTAAAACTGTCACTGTTCGCAGATGGCATGAATATACATAGAGAATCTTAAAGATGCCACCAGAAAACTACTAGAGCTAATCAATGAATTTGGTAAAGTAGCAGGATACAAAATTAATGCACAGAAATCTCTTACATTCCTATATACAAGGAAAAGTCTGAACTAGAAATTAAGGAGGTTAAGGAAACAATCCCATTGACCATTGCAACAAAAAGAATAGAATACCTAGGAATAAACCTTCCTAAGGAGACAAAAGATCTATATGCAGAAAACAATAAGACACTGATTAAATAAATTAAAGATGTTACAAACAGATGGAGAGATATACCATGTCCTTGGATTGGAAGAATCAACATTGTGAAAATAACGATAATACCCAAAGCAATCTACAGATTCAATGCAATCCCTATTAAACTACCAATGGCATTTTTCACAGACCTATAACAGAAAATTTTACAATTTGTATGGAAACACAAAAGACCATGAATAGCCAAAGCAATCTTGAGAAAGAAAAATGGAGCTGGAGGAATTAGGCTCCCTGACTTCAGATTATATTACAAAGCTACAGTAATAAAGACAGTATGGTACTGCCACAAAAACAGAAATATAGATCAATGGGACAGGATAGAAAGACAGAGATAAACCCACGCACATATGGTCACCTATATTTGCCAATAGAGGAAACAATACACAATGGGGAAAAGACTGTTCAGTAAGTGGTGCTGGGAAAACTGGACAGCTACTTGTAAAAGAATGACATTAGAACTGTCCCTAACAACATACACAAAAATAAATGCAAAATGGATTAAGACCTAAATATAAGGGCAGACACTATAAAACTCTTAGAGAAAAACATAGGCAGAACACTCTGTGACATAAATCACAGCAAGATCCTTTTTGACCCACCTCCTAGAGAAATGGAAATTAAAAAAAGATAAGCAACTGGGACCTAATGAAACTTAAAAGCTTTTGTACAGCAAAGGAAATCTTAAACAAGGTGGAAAGACAACCGTCAGAATGGGAGAAAATATTTGCAAATGAAGCAACTGACAAAGGATTAATCTCCAAAATATACAACAGCTCATGCAGCTCAATATCAAAAAAACTAACAACTCAATCCAAAAATGGGCAGAAGACCTAAATAGACATTTCTCCAAAGAAGATATACAGTTTGCCGACAAACACATGAAAGGATGCTCAACATTACTAATCATTAGAGAAATGCAAATCAAAACCACAATGAGGTATCACCTCACACCAGTCAGAATGTCCATGATCAAAAAATCTACAAACAATAAATGCTGGAGAGGGTGTGGAGAAAAGGGAACCCTCTTGCACTGTTGGTGGGAATGTAAATTGATACAGCTAGTATGGAGAAGTATGGAGGTTCCTTAAAAAACTAAAAACAGAACTACCATGTGACCCAGCAATCCCACTACTGGGCATATATCCTGAGAAAACCATAATTCAAAAAGAGAAATGTACCACAATGCTTATTGCAGCACTATTTATCATAGCCAGGACACGGAAGCAACCTAATTGTCCATCAACAGATGAATGGATAAAGAATTTTATGCCTTTTGAAATAATAATTCATATTTGTATAGGAATGTACATTTTGCAAGGCACTTTCACATACATATATACAATGGAATATTACTCGGCCATAATAAGAAATGTAATTGAGTTATTTGTAATAAGGTGGCTGGACCTAGAGAGACTGTCATACAGAGTGAAGTAAGTCAGAAAGCGAAAAATACCATATGCTGACACATATATATGGAATCTAAAAAAAAAAAAAGGTTCTGATGAACCTAGGGGCAGGACAGGAATAAAGATGCAGACATAGAGAATGGACTTGAGGACACTTGGAGGGGGAAGTGTAAGCTGGGACGACGTGAGAGAGTAGAATTAACATATAAACACTACCAAATGTAAAATAGATAGCTAGAAAGAAGCAGCTGCATAGCACAGAGAGATCAGCTCTGTGCTTTGTGACCACCTAGAGGGGTGGGATAGGGAAGGTGGGAGGGAGACAGCAAGAGGGAAGGGATATGGGGATATATGTATACATATAATTGATTCACTTTGTTATACAGCAGAAACTACCACAACATTACAAAGCAATTATACTCCAATAAAGATGTTAAAAAAACACAAAAAAAAGAAAATCCAAAATCACAGAGCCAGGAATTTATAGAACTAGAATTTGAACCAAGACTGTCTAGCTTCATAGCCGGCTCTAAGTCACTATGACCAGCTACCTCACTCAAATTTGTAAGACATGCAAACCTGTAAATCACATATAGCGTATTGAATAACCACCAAACAATGAATTATTAAAGCATGTGTCCACTCCTTTTCCTGCCTATAAGCACTGTTAGGTTTGGATGTCCCTTGTCTGTTAGGTGGGGTTTGATCTTCTTACAGGTGAGCATTCCCCCAGGTGCTTTCAGACAGTGGTGAGCCACACTGATTTTCAGTAGATGAAGCCCTTACCCCTAATTGTCCTTGATGGTATGCCTCAGTTCAGCCTTTGGAAAGATTATAAAAAACAAGAGGGGCTATAGCATCAGTTTGCTCAGTCAGGGTGTAAAACTATAGGGTCACCTTTCCCTGAAGTCTGGAGAATTAGCCTTGTCCTGACTGAAGTTCTAATCTTAGAGTCCAAGGTATTTCCTTGTATTTCCCCAGTGCCCTCAGTCAACTGCCAGAGTATATTTCGATTCCCATCTCAGAATTTCTGGAATAGCCTTTGCAGAGATCATTTTATACTGAGAGCATTTCAAGAGAGAACAGCAATGAAATTCTGGTGGCCTCGCCATGTAAATGCTGAGCATAGTTTATTATTCACAATATCCACACTCATCCTAATGAAAATTAAGAGTCATGTGCTGCAGGGAGATCAGCTCCGTGCTCTGTGACCACCTAGAGGGGTGGGATAGGGAGGGTAGGAGGGATGTGCAAGAGGGAGGGGATATGGGGATATAGGTATACGTATAGCTGAATCACTTTGTTAAAAAGCAGAAACTAACACATCATTGTAAAGCAATTATACTCCAATAAAGGTGTTAAAAATAAATAGAGTCCTATGTTGGAGTCTTTTTTTAAAAAACTCAAATATTGACAGGTGGTGAACAGGTGGATCCATGCAGCACTTGTCAGGGTTGTGTCTGAGTGGTAGGCAGAGGAGGAGTGAAGATCTGAGAGAATGATAGTGGCACAGTAGCTCCTTTCCTGTTGTTGAGTGACACTTGGATATATCACTAAACATATAAAAATAGAAGTTCTGTGTCAGCCTTCTTGTACAGGGTGCTGTGCTGCAGCATTTAAATCTGGATGTCAGTATGCCACTATCGTTATTTATAGAGGAGACCCGTATTAACATTTTGAGAGCGACAGAGGAAGAGGGAGAAAGAGAACAGTTCATGTGAGAGGGAAAGTGCTCGGAATATTGTGTTGCAGTAATTGAACATTTAACTTTATGCCTTTTGAAATAATAAGTCATATTTGTATAGGAATGTACATTTTGCAAGGCACTTTCACATACATCACCATATTGGAGTCTCATAGAGACTCTTTGAAATACAAAGTAGTATTTCTCTTACTGCAGATGCTCAGGAAGACGGAGTGACTCCCACCATGTTGCTCAGCTGGCTGGTAGAAGAACTGGATTTCAGTGCTGCATCTTCAAAATGTAGTTATTCCTTCCCCGTATGTGGCTTATAAAGTAGTAATGTCCCCATACAACAGATGAGGAAATTGAGGAAATATGGAGTGATAATCTGACAAAACTAAGGCATGGTATAAGTATGGAGAATGGCATGAGGCATTATTCTGGGCACTGAGGATGCAGCAGTGAAAAAAATAGATAAAAAATCTTTGCCTTTGTGAAGCTAATGTCCCAGGGGTTGTTAGATGACCTTTATGATTCTACAACTCCATAATGCAAGTAGAGGTACAGAGCCATCTCATCATATTTTAATCATCATTTGGAAATAATTAACTGGTTAAAAACTCAAAACAATAAAGCACTTTGTATTTTAAAACATTCAGCTAACTTATAGAAACTCTTAGTTTACTCTCAGATATTGACTATTGTAGAGATTCTGTAGTGGTATGATGATATATTTCACATTATGTTCAAGTCAACACTACATCATAAAACATTTGTATATGTGCTCAGTGAAACTGAATGGACTCAGAGGATCCCTGTGGACTAGTAATGAAATAGCTCAATAGACTCTGCTAGCATGGCTAGTTGAACCAATAGCTAGAGTAGTCACCCCCAAACTTCTCTGTACCATAGAATCACCTGGGGAGATTCAAAAAATACTGACTCCTATGTTCTCCTCAGTGAGTGTAATATAAATGATCTAGCATGTGATCAGAATGCTTAAGGTGGTTCTAATATGGTGACATGTTTAGGAATCACTGACCTATGGATGGCTAATGAGATGATGACCGTTACTTCCCTACGCAACAGTCATTCCTAATCACTTTCTTCCTTACCAACAGAACTTCAGTTTTGTTCAGGCATTAACTAACCGTGTGTACAAAAAGACAGGGATCCTTCCAGTTCAATGGGGTGAATCTTAATTGTCCTTAGGTGTATTCTTTCTGGCAAAAATTAGTTTGGGGAGTAGTTATGCAACCCAACTCTAACCAATGTAATAGGGAAAAATATCTATGGGTGGGGAGAAATTATGGGAAAGTTTTCTTTGCTATTAACAAAAGAGACTTCTGTGAGGAAATAATTCTCTTTTTTTTTCTACCTCTGGACATAACTATGTGGAGGAGATATGGTAGCTCTAGAGACCTTGGGAGGAGCTAGACAGAGAAAGGATCAAGGCAGCACACTAACAATGGCAAATGACAGATGAAAAGAAACTGTCTTTTTTTTTAATTTAAAAATTAAAAACATCTTTTTGAAGGATAGCTGATTTATAATGTTGTGTTAGTTTCAGGTGTATAGCAAAGTGATTCAGTTATACATACATATACATTAATTCTCTTTCAGATTCTTTTCCCTTATAGGTCACTACAAAATATTGAGTATAGTTCCCTGTGCTGTACAGTAGGTCCTTATTGTTTATTTTATATACAATAGTGTGTATACATTAATCCCAATCTCCTAATTTACCTCCCCCACCTTTTCCCCTTTGATAACTATAAGCTTGTTTCTATGTCTGTGGGTCTATTTCTGTTTTCTTTCTGATAATCATTGTACCACCAAAAGTTAATGAACCCTAATACCAACATATCTCCGGACTTTTTGTTACTTATCATTTATGTTACTTTACTTGGAGTTTCTGGAATTTATATCCAAAAGCATACTAAATGATATATGAACTCTTAATTTTAGATTGAGTCTCATGAGAAATATAGTATATGCTATCCTAGGACAAAATGATGATTGATCTCAAATTTTTATATTGTCCCTGAAGAGAGATCTGTGGACATTTTGGGAAAAATTATGACAGTTTTCTTACATGGTCACAACTCAAAGATTTTGGATTTATTTCAAAATTTCCTATTTTTTTAAATTAATCTGCTTCAGATCTATCATATAAAATTTAGTAAAATTCTTCTTGAACCTCTTTATATTTTTCCTGTGCCATATAAAATGTTAATGAGAAGACCAGAGACAGGAGAACTACAATAAGAAAAACTTACCTATTAGTTAGATTATCACTGACATAATGACATCATGATATGGAACTTCTCAAAAAGGGTCCAAGTATATTTTTGGTACCAGCTTGCAGGATGGAGTTGTTGAGAGCAAGTGACAAATTGTCCTTTACTCTGCTTCCTAACAACTCTCCTCTAGAAAGAGAAGTCAAAAGAAAGGTATGTGGAGATTAATTGGGGACTCAATCAATTTTTATGGGTGATAGCGCATTAAGTCCCTGTAATTTCAAATTCTGCTTTTCCCTTAAGGATTCTGTGATGCTAGTTTTCTGTTTCCCCCTAGGATAGTTTTTGAAGCTGTTAATAATTACAAATAACATTTATTGTATGCTCACCATGTGCCATCCATCATGCCAAGCTTTTTATGTGCATCATCTCAAATAGTCCTCACCACTGACCTTTGAGGACCACGGGTCTTGGGGAGTTTAAGTGCCTTGTGAAAAGGTGCACAGTTACTGAGTCGAAGTGTTGGGATGGAAGCAAGACTGTGCTCTCAGCGCAGTATTGTCTTATATCCACCGTGGAAAGTTGTGAAAAGTAAACAAACTTGTCATCTAGCTCTTCCATTTACTACCAGTGTGACGTTGGCCATCTTCACAAGGTCCCTGTGAAGACTGAATCATGCTCTTTGTAAACTGGAAGCCCTGTCCAAATGTAACACATTATTCCAATATCTTGGACATTGGGATCTGTTCAATGAACATTGATAGAGTCCCTATTACGGGCCAGACCTTTTGCCAGGTTCTGGGAATAAAACAATATGTAAGACACAAGAGTTCCTTCTCTGTCATTCCTGGCCTTTGGTAGTCAGTGTGAGGCCACACTTCCTGTTGCAGACAAGCCCGGGGCTGTCCCAGCTCTGGCTGTGTGTCGCTAAGCCATGCTGGTAAAAGCCTGATGAGAATTGATGCCAACAGCTGCCTCATGTTAATGTAATCAGCAAGAAGCCTGCACACCTGACGGTAGTTCAGAATATGAGGTGAATGATTAAAGTTTAAAAGGTCGTATACCATTGTAATACCAAAAAGAAACTTTATGATTCATCATTCCTGATGTAATGTCATCTGTTTAATAAAGCCGTGTTTCACTCACAGCTCATTTCTAATGGGCCTATTTAAGTAATGGCATAGGAGTTGGGTTTTTTTTTTTTTTTCCCTTCCAAGCTAAGAGTGGTTTGTATGGATTATGCTTGAAAACAACACAGTATTTTAGGACTTGGATATTTACAATATCTTTCAGCTTTCAGCTGACTGGGTATTATTTATGGCAAAGCCCTATACTTGGACGGAAATATCAAGCAAAGTCAAACAAGCAGCTGGATATGCTAATACACAAATAAACCATGTCTCCCTTAATTGTATTGATGGGAATTTATATCATGGGAAAATACTGCTATCTGTAAACTACTTTGATGAGCAGTGGTCAGAAGGCATGATGCTTAGGGTGGCATTTCATTCAAGCAAGAGAGTGGAATCCATTGGACCTGCTTGTCTTAAATCAGAGGTTTTCCACTGGAGACAATTTTATAGCCCAGGGGACGTTTGGCAATTTCTGGAGATGTCTTTTGTTGTCACAACTGGAGGGGATGGGAAGGGTATTGATGCCGGAATCTAGTGGGTAGAAGCTAGGGATGCTGCCAAACATTCATTCTATAATACACAGGACCACCCCCCCCTCACCCCCAAAAGAGAATTATTTGGCTCAAAATGTCAGTAGTGGTGAAGTTCAGAAACACAGTCTTTGATGGTTGGTTGTGGGGTGGGAGGGGTTGAGGCTGGGCAGGATCAGATCCTGCAGTACCTGGCTGACGTCTCATATAGGAAATTCAAGAAAAAACCTTGGGGAGAAGTGGTATAGGAGGTTTGAACTTTTAGGATAAGAAGACTCTGGGAGTTTTTGTAATCTCCTGTGATAGTGAAGATGGGTCCAATCTCATTTTCTTGGTCCTCCTTTTTTTTTTTTGATGCCATTACTATCTTCCCAACTGAATGTGTTGAAATAGTTCCTCTTCACTTATTAACTTGCATCTTCATGTAGGAGGGGCTCATGTTATGAAGTGAAGATGAGAGAGTGGGAGTGGCTGTAATCTAGAATTTATAAAAATGTTGAAGGCGGGAATATTGTAAAAGGTTATCTAATCCAAACCTTATAATTAACAGAGAAACTGAAGCTCCAAAAAAGAAAATAACTTTTGAAGGTAACCAACAAATCATGATGCTCTACAATTGAACACTTTATTTTGCTATCTTTAAGAACAATAGATTCTAACTCACACATCACTCTACTTTCTAAATGTAGCGCACAATTTAATATCTTCTTCCCTAATCTTCATTTTGTTTTTCTTTTGCCACCCCTAAATTTCCCCACACCAAGATCTGTTTTCAGGTGTAATGCCACCAAACCCAAATTGCTCCTTGCCATTTTCTGCTACTTTTCTCAACAAATTTAACATTTGGCTTTTTATTGGTAGAGGCAACTTTATTTCTGCTCTGTGGCTTTCTCATTTTCTCTTTGTGTTCTTAAATGTTTTTCTTCTTGAGCTTAATAGATGCTCATTAAAGTTGGTTAGCATGGTATAAACTTTAATTCATTATGACCTGTTAGAGTCATAAGATGGAGAATTACTGAAGGTTCTCAGAAATATCAGGTATAAAGAAGGGGGTGTATGTATTCCTATAACTCACTAGATTGGTGGTGACTGAAATCTTGCTTTTCTACCACCTCAAATGTCCCTTTTCCCAAGTTTTCCCATTTGACTAAAGTGGCTATTGGACTCATCTAGATGCTCAGGCCAAAATCCTTGGAAGCATTTGTGACTTCTTTTATTCTCTTACTTCTCATATCCAAAGCAGTGGTAAATCCTATTGGATCTACCTCCAGAATATACCCATAAACCATGCACAAACGAACGATTTTTTATCACTTCTACTGCTTGCATCCACCCAAGTCCAAGCCACCATCACCTCTCACTTCAAATACTGCAATAACCTCTCAACTGGTCTTCCTTCTTCTGCCTGGCCCTTTGTAGTCCAATCTCATAATGCAGTCAGAGTGATCATTTAAGGTGTTAGTTCGTATCTTAAAATGTCTCCTCATCTCTTTAAAAATAAAATACAAATCCTTACCAAAAACTACACGACAATGTCTACTTTTGCATCTGTGTGACTCTCCTATCTCAGTTCCCAGGACTTTTCCTTTTATTCTCTCTACTTCTCCTTTCTGTCCCCCAACTGTCAAGTGTGTTCTCATTTCAGGGGCTCTGCACTTTCTGCTTCTTATGCCTGGAACATCCTTCACCACTCAAGCCACCTCATGGAGGGGTTTTCCTTCATCCTTCCATCTAAAGTAGTACATTTCACCCCCCACTCTTCCATCATTATATATCGCATGATTCTGCTTTACATTACTTCTTGGCACTTACTAACTTCTGATAAAGCATGTGTGTCTGTGTGTGTCTGAGAGAGAGAGACAGAGAGAGAGAGAGGGAGATCTATGAGGGCAGCGTCTGTGCCTGCTTTGTTTGCTGCTACAACTTTAGTACTTAAAATCGTGACAAGCACATGGCAGGCACCCAGTAAATAGTTTTTGAATGAATGAATACATGCATAAATGAATAGTCCTCTTTTATTGTTTAACTGCCAATCTGCCATGCTGCTCACAAATTCTTCAGCTTCACAACTGGGATAGAGAGGAGCTGCATCCAATTTTTCATATTCAGTAGTAATAACTCTAACTTCCAATTCAATATTTTTGGTGTTCAGTTATTTCTGGATCCCTGAAATTTGGAAGAGCTGATTCTGTGGTAAACTTTTGGTTTATTTATTTATTTCCATGGATTGCCATTTGGCTGTGTCCATGAACATATATCTACTTTTATTTAATTCCTTTTTCTTATTTGCCTGAACTTCCTTGGGATTTTCTTATATATTTGTGCACCACCCACATATTTGATGATTCTGACCTTATTGTGCCCTATTCAAGGTCAATTATGATATTACTTAATATCTGAGAGGTGCCACATCCATGCCCAAACTCCTTGCATTGACACTTATCATCAATCTTTTTTCAGTCTACATGGAAGAATTCAAACCCATTTGAATTGGCAAAGGCTGATATAAAATAGCTTTGCCACTAACATTTTGTGAGAGAGCCTGTCACAAGTGTTTTACTAAAAGGCAGAGATATAAGATCCCTTGCCTTCCTTTCATCTGCTAATTTGAAATTACATTGCAAAAAGCTATGAAGTTTGTCGGGTATGATTTGTTCTTTAAATACCTTTGCTGCTCAATCTTCGTGAAATCCTTATTCGGATGCTGAATGATCCTTAAACAGATTTTTTAAGGCACAGAAAGAGGACGTGTAAGAATAGCATATCTAATGAGCAGATTGACAGGTATCTGGGATAAGGGGATACAGAGGCCATGGAGGACTCTGTGAACTAACAAAATTCCTCTTCAATTCTTGGCTTAGTTAAAGCCCAGTTTAGGATTGGTAGGTTTAGAAGGGTCTCCTGATATCAATTACGGCAGTAAAAATAATAATAATAATAATAGAAATATCTCAGATTCAGTCATTTCTCTTATTTGGAGGACCCCAAGTATTTATATACATTGTGTTTTTCATTCTTACAGTATTTCTCTCTTCTGGTGTGATGCAAAAGATAGGCCACTGGATCAAGATTCAGAAGACCTTAATTATAATCCTGGATTTGCTTCCAGTGGGTTGTGTGGTTTTAGATCAGCCGTCAGCAAACTTTTTTTGTGAAGGATCGGATAGTAAATATATTAGGCTTGAGGTCCATATGTCTTGTCAACCATGAGTCATAGTTGGCCAACTCTTACTTTAGGTAATTGATTCAACTTCTCTGGGCCTTACTTTCTTTGTCAAATATAGAAGTTGAGCTAAAAAGAGTTCAAGTTATAAAGTTATTTGATTCTTCATCCAAGGACTCATCTTCCAGGAGTTGTTCTAGTGCTTGAAATTGTGATATCCTGTAAGTCCTATTAGCAACCTCAACCAGGGAGCAACTCTTGAGCAGGGAGCTTCCTTTGAAATTCAAAGACACAGTGGACTTGGTTCCCAGATGAGTGTGCCAAAAGTGTCAAGAGTCCAAACATGCTACCTCCATCGTAAGATGAAGAGTTTTAGAAGTCCTCAGGGATTGGGGCAAAGGGATAATACAAGAAGAGCCCCTGTACTCTTTCTCCCACCCAAGATTCCTTCCTTACTTGGTCCTATCCCAACATTCACACCATCACTTGGCCAAGTCCCATCATTCTACAATCAAACTCATCAACTTGAACCAAGTCTCCACATGCTCAAAGGAGAAATCTTTTGGAGACTTCTCTACACATTAAATTATGAGCACAAAACTGTCACTCAAAATTTTCCCTTTGTGGAGAAGGTAGGAGAGTATGGCAGGAGCTTTTCTCACCTGTCATTCATTTGGAACATAAATATCTTTGAAAATCAAAAGCACATAATTTTCTAAAAACTATACGTTCTTTATTCTTCTCTAATATGTTGTTTTAGTTAAGGGACCACCCGGGGAACAGTCCTGCTGGGAAACTTTGAGGAAATGTATTTATTACAGTCAGACCCATGTTAAGCAACCAAGGGCTACTTCCATTCAAATTATGTCACATTTTTCAGTTTTCCAGACTCTTTCAGCTAGGGAAAAATTATTCATGAAATCTTTCTATGCACAAAGACGTTAGAATCTCTAGAGTAACCCTGTGTTTTGGTAATACAAAACTTCGGTGGGGAAGGAAGGAAAAGTATTAATGGAGATACTTGAATATATAATACAGATTGCTATCATTTTCGAATTCCCTACTGGCCAGGTGCATTGCATGTAACCTCATTTAATCTTATGTTGATGAAGTAGTTAATATTCTTCCATTTTAAAGATTGGGAAACTAAGCCTTGGTGATTATCCAATGTCACAAAGATTTAAAATGATAAAGCAAATTTTTAATCCCACATCTGTCTAAACCCAGTGCCCCCTAAACAATTATTTATACTGTTAGTTTTTCTAACATGATTCTAATGGGGGCTAATTAGATTTATAAGAATCTGATTTTTTTCCAGTAGATACCTATTGTAAAATGGATGACATTTTTGGTGGGAGGGATCTCAATAATAGAAAATGTCATTAGTTTAATAAGTGAAGGTGGTGACTCTGATCTTCAAATGAACAGTATCTTAGAATGGGCACACAGCATAAGTATTTGCACAGTAATTCAAAAAAATTTGAATGTCATTAAAACTTTAAACTCAATGAGTTAGATGAGCAGTCTCCAGTACCACTAATGCATCAATTCACATATTAGGAAACTGGTCCAGATTGATCTGCTACTATAGGGTAGAACCAAGACTGGACCCATAGCTTTTTTTTTTTTTTTTCTTAAGTTACACGGGCCCCTCACTGCTGTGACCTCTCCCGTTGCGGAGCACAGGCTCCGGACACGCAGGCTCAGCGGCCATGGCTCACGGGCCCAGCCGCTCTGCAGCATGTGGGAGCTTCCCAGACCGGGGCACGAACCCATGTCCCCCACATCGGCAGGCGGACTCTCAACCACTGTGCCACCAGGGAAGCCCTCATGGACCCATAGCTTTTGATTCAAAATTCCAGTGTTCTTTCCACTGAAACATAAATACATATCTCTTACAAAAGGGTTGAGAAAGAAGGTCAGGAAAGCAAAGAAATCATAATAGAGTAGTGTGACTCCCTAAAGGTTGGAAGAGAAAGCAACCTGGAATGGAAGAATAGCCTTGGACTGAGAGATAGAAGGCCAGGCAATAATTCAGATTCACCTTCAATTGGCTCTATGAATTGTAGTTCCCTATGTCTCGGTTATTTATTTACTTTTTGTTTAGTTAAATCTTTAGTAAGTTTTAAGAGTTAGATTAGGGATTACAAACTGGTGACCTACAAACCAAACTGGGCTCACAAATGAGTTTTGTTTAGGCTACACAATGTTTAAATTTTTTTTCCATCTTTTTTTGAGATGTAATTGACATGTAATATTTTGTAAGTTTAAGTTGTACAATGTAATGATTCCATACATGTATATATAGTGAAATGATTGCAACAAGAGGATTAGTTAACACCTCCATCACCTCACATACTTGCTTTTTTCTGCAGGGGGTGGGTAAGAATATTTAAGATTTACTCTCTTAGTAACTTTCAAGTATTACCAGTATTACTAACTAAAGTCACCATGCTGTATAATACATTCCCAGAATTTAACTTATAACTGGAAATTTGTACCCTTTGACCAACATTTCCCTACTTATACCATCCTTTCTAACCTCTGACAACCACCATTCTACTCTTTGTTTCTGTGAATTCAGCTCATTTAGATTCCATGTATAAGTAAGATCATACAGTATTTATCTTTCTCTGTTTGACTTATTTCACTTAGCATAATGCCCTTAAGGTCCACCCATGTCATCATAAATAGCAGGATTTCCTTCCTTCTCATGGCTGAATAATATTTTATTCTATATATGCCATATATATATACACACACATACTACATTTTCTTTATCCATTCATCCATAGACAGACTTTTTAGTTGTTTCCATATCCTGGCTATTGCGAATAATGCTGCAATGAACATGGGAGTTCAGTGATCTCTTCCAGATCCTGATGTCATTTTTTTTTTGGATATATACCCCAAAATAGGATTTCTGGATCTTATGGTAGTTCTATTTCTGAATTTTTGAGGAACAACCAGCAGAGCAAAAGAAAAAATCAGCAAAATAAAAAGGCAATGTGGAATGGGAAAAAATATTTGCAAACCATCTATGTGATAAGGTTATTGATAACCATCTATAAGATTAATATTCAGAATACATAGAGAACTCATACAACTCAATAACAACAAAAAAAATCTGATTAAAAAGATCTGAATAGATATTTTTCCATAAAAGACATATAAATTGCTAACAGGTGCATGAAAAGAGAATAAACATTACTAATCATCAGGGAAATGCAAATCAAAATTTGATATCATCTCACACTTGTTAGAATGGTTATTATCAAAAAGAAAGAGACCACAAGCGTTAGCAAGAATGTGGATAAAAGGGAACCCTTGTACACAATGTCTCACTTTTTTGAATGTGGATGAGTTTAGGGAATTCCCTGGTGGTCCAGTGGTTAGGACTCGGCTCTTTCTCTGCTGTGGCTCGGGTTCAATCTCTGGTTGGGGAACTAAGATCCCACAAGCTGCATGCATGACCAAAAATTAAAATTAAAAACAAAATGCAGATGAGTTTAGGTATGGAATGCACTCTCCAGTCCTCATCGCTCTCACTTGTTTTAGACCCCACTGACCACTTCACACATCTATGTTATCTGCCTGGCCACTTTCAATCCTTTACCAGTGACCAGGGTTTTCCAAACAGCTATTACAGTCTATCATTCTCTAACTTACCTGGCTGGTGAGAAAAGGTCTCAGGTCTAGATTCTAAGAATAAGCTACCTGGAAGTTGGTGTCACAGGAAAAATGTCTTCATTATGAAGCAGAGAAAATCTACTCTGAACATGCAAAATGTAGACGTGCTCTCCTACTAGTGGCAATTTCCAAGACATGAAGGAAAGGACAGTGTTCGTGATGAAATTGAAGCTAGAATGATGAGAAGCTTAATGGAATTATCCAAACTGGAATTTGGCCAAGATTTAGGGCTACCACCTGTGCAAATTAGAATCACTAGACTGAGGAACTGAATGGAGTTTTCTTCTGATAAATAGACATCCCGAAAGCTCAGCAATCTGGAGCCCACGCTGGGCAGATTTGACAGAATACTTTCCTTTGAGCAAGTGCCACTTAGCAAATATCCTCTTCAGAGAACTTTCATCCTCATGGGTCAGGCCTGCTGACTTTGAGGCAGTGTGTGATTTTCATTTTCATTAGCTTTCTGTCAGTGAATGACTTCAAGTCTAGTTAAAAGGTCAAAGTACCCCTCCAAATTCTTGGGTTAGAAGAGCCTGTGGATCTGTCCTATCTTGCTTCTTACATTTGTGCAGTTTTTAGATGCATAATCTCATTCAACCCTCACAACCAGCTAATGAAGTAGGTAGGGGAGTAGCTTTCATCTCCAGTATAAAAGTGAGTAAATGGGGACTCAGAGAGTTTCGGAGCCAAAACTCAATCCAGGTTTCCAAATTCCCTATGATGTTTCCATTGTACTTTGGCACAAGTAAATGATGTTGTTCCAAGTTTCATGGCAACAAGGCAGGCTGTGGGATAAGCCTGACAACTACCATTGTTGGAAGCCAAGGCAACTGGGATAATCTGAGCAAACAAACACAGTTAAATTAGTTATTGGGATTAGTAAACACTGCCACAATATTATGACCTCTTGTGACTGGGCTATCACGACCTCCGTTCTTTTCTTTGCCCTATATTGGTAAACCATGTGATTAATGATCCAATCACTAGTGCCAGAAATCTAGAGGTCATCTTCTTTTCCTCCCACCACTTCATCTTAGTGGTTGCTGAATTTTGTGGAATCACCACTCTCTTATCTTTTAATGTTGTCTCCTCCCTTCTGCCCCAGTGATCGTGCCCTTATATCAGACCCTGGTATTTCTCCCAAAGGCAGTTGAGATAGTGTCTTAACAGGCCTGTGTGGCTCCTGATTTGTAATTGTACAGTCATTTCACTGGTGATGTCTTTCTTGATTCTCCCTTCCCTTCCCCAGTCAAAGCCTGTACATCCAGGACAACATCTACAATATTTTACTGCAAATGTTATTGTTGTATATCTGTCTCCCCCACCAGATTATAAGCAACTTGAGGAAAGGGACTCTAACTTATTCCTCACTGTATCCTCTCTGGCTAGCTCTATACTCAGCAATAGTAGGTGCTCAGACCACATTTGATGAATAAACAACCAAATATTTAAAACACTATATTTCAGGCACTTAGATGTGAAGGATACAGTCACTGCCCCTGTGGAGTTTCTAGTCTGGTGCTGACATTTGAGCAGATAACCATGATCAAGTTTGATAAGTGCTTTCTCAGAAGTATGAAGCGCATTCTGTGGGAAAACAGAGTGAGAGCTGGAGTCTCTCTCTTTCCATCATTGGTCCAGAGGGAAGAAACCTGAAGGAGCAGCTTCCTGGCAGGACCCTGGCTACCTTTTCTCTCCTCATTCCCCAGTTCTATGAAGCACGACCCGAGACACATCTCTAACAAGTTAAGCAGAAACATTTCTCTGGAACGTCAGCATCTACTTTGCTGAAATCCATTAATTCTCAGCTTTAACACCCTTGGTCAGCAACAGCTCTGAACCTTATGGGGAAATAAGAAAAGCAGACTGTCTGGCCACAGTCACAGGAAGCATATTAATATTCCCCTTCACGGGTATCTCTCTTTCTCTATATCCTTTCTCCCACTGACTGCGCCTCACCCCCACCACCAAAATAAATATTTTCCAAGAATCTACGACAAGAGATTTGAAAGTAAATCAAAACCTGGACAGAGGGTCAACGAAAAAGGATAAAGCTGCCACTTATATGTGTCTAAGGCAGTAAACGGGGCAGCTTGTTATATTATTTACAGTATCCATAAAGACGAAACCTTCCTTGCTCAGACAAAGCCCTGAGCTTATTAATTGCCGGGGGGGGGGGGGGGTCTGTCCCACTCCTAGGGTTTCTGCTATTGATTGGGGAAGGTAGGGAGAGAGTTAACTCACTCTCTTTCTCACTCTCTCTCTTTCCAAGGGAGCTTTTGGGACAAGCGGAAGGGTTTGTTAAACCTCCAGATTTCTCTGCATTATGTCCAGGTGGCATGACGTGTGAACAGACGAAAGATTAAAATCACCGAGGAAATCGCTCCGTCTGAGCCCAGATCACGACGCCTTTTAGTGACCCGGCGACCCAAATGCTATCTGTCAACTTGTCCTTCCAGCGACTTTTCACCTCATGCTCTGCGGTTGCTACTCCAGGAAAAAGAAGAAAAAGAAAAAAAAAAATCAGGAGTTGGAAGGAGGGGGAAGGAGAGAGGGAGGAAGCTAGGATAAAATACTGCCTTATTACTAAGCACTCGGCAATGCAGGTCAACTGAGGGGCGCGGGAGTCTTTTTAACAAACCAAATACTTTTTCCAGACCCTCACTCCCAATGTTTCCTCCTTCTGTCTCTACTGAGAAGCTCAGCTCCCTCAGGAAATGTCACACCAAGTCATAGGACCTGGTCCCCCAACAAAAACTAGGTCCTAGAGAGTCCACTGAGGATGGAGTTTTCCTAATTTTCAAAAATCTTTCCACAAAATCTGTTTGGCATTTGCTTGGATTCTTGATGAGTTCGAAGTGTCACCAAGTTTGCTCTAGCCTCCAGGTATTGCCAGAGTTAGGTTACTTATTTTGAGAGTGGGAGGTGGGTTTCGGTGAGATGAGAGAAAGGGGTGGAAACAGACACTATGCAGATATTTTACAATGTTGACCACTCAAATTAAGAGCCTGCGTATTAAGCGCCTGGCTTGGCAGCAGAGCCAGATAGAGACCTTAGATGCCTCCAACAACAGAAAGATAAGGCTGCCCATTCCTTAAAGGCACTAGATTGAATCATATGAAGTTACCTTTTTCTTTTCCAGGTCGAAACTGGCAATTTCCGTAGGGCTCAAAACTAATCCAAAATCTAAGTAGCACCTAACCCTAAAGAGGTTGATAAATATCATCTTCTTTTAAAGAAATGGTTCTGTTTTGCTAGCATCCCTGCTTTGCTAACATCTTGAGCATGTATTTTATCTCCGTACAGAGCTACTCAGCACTGGGGGGTCAATTTCTGCATTAAAATGTAAAAGAAAATAGAAGTCACTTAGCACATTTTTAAACAGACCTCCAATATTTTTCTGAAAGACTTTGACGTGATATTTTTAAAATATGTGATTTTAAGGAGACTATGTATGAAAATTCAGGACTCTGTTAAACTTTCAGATGCTTAGGAATTTGCATAGAAATAAATGTTTATATGCTCTTTCACTTGGTGCTTTTTCTGTTCCAGGATACTACATTACATTTAGTCTCCTCTTGACTATGACATTTTTCTCAGACTTTTCTTGTTTTTGATGACCTTGACAGATTGATGAGTATTGTTCATGTATTTTGTAGACTCTGCATACCATTTTATGTATATATGTATATATATATTTAATGCAAGAAACATTAAATAAATATTTCATCTGTTTTTTTCAGAAGCATTATTTTTAATGACTTCATAATATTCCACTGATGACTATGACACTGATTTTTTCCTAAAAAATATAAAATGGCTTCTTACTGTGTCTTTAAAACTGCTGGAGGTTAACATGGAAAGGACAGAATTCAATGGGGAAAAGTATGCACTTAAACTACATAATCTTGTGGTGAACATTTTGCCACACCTGTTTGACTTCTGTCCCAGGGTAATGTATAAGTGTGGGCACACATGTACACACAAAAAGACACAATCCTGGGACATATTATCTTTAATCCAGACCCTAAATATCTATCCATCAGCACTGGTCTCCTTCCTTGCCTCCTACTCTCATGATTATAGAGTGCCAGAGTTGCAAAGATAGACTATTAGATCCTTCCCTGTTTGCAAAGTCTTAGTCTATGGAAAAATGATACTTGTTTATTTCTGTAGACTTGTTAAACTTTGGGACTTGAGGTCACTCTGTTGTAGAGATGCTGGTTCACTTTCATATTAAAGGCTTGTAAACAACTGTTTTAAAATATTCTTACCTATTGGGTTTATATTATCATCACCATCCACCCAATTTCCTCATCTTACAGTAATCCTTGGTGGTTCTCTCTTTCTCACTTTGCATTGTCAAGTTTGTCAAGTTTATCTCCTAAATATATTTTCTGTCACTCATCTCATTATTTTTACCTGCTGTCTTTGCTGCCATCATCTCTTGCCTGGATTATTTCTAATTTCTGGATCATATTTCTAATTGGTTCCTCTGCCTCTCCCTAGGTCCAAGCTTTCTTTACTCAGGTCCATGCCACTATATATATGATGTATACACACACAGAGCTGGCTCTTCTACTACCTTGCTTAAGAATATTTTGGTTTTCTCCCAATGTCTTTTGTCGCTCAGATTCTGAACTTGCTCTGTATGTGACCTTGGGCAAATAACCTAACTTTTCTGTGTCTCAGTTTTCTCATCTGTACAATGAAGACCACAGTACCTACCTGACAGTGTTATTGTAAGGATTAAATATGATAATAAATGTAAAATTCTTAGAATGGTGCCTTGTCTGTAATACACACTCAGTAAATGCTATATATTATTTCTTCTACTACTACTACTGCTACCACCAGATAAAGGCTAAACTTCTCATTACAGCACTAAAATCTCAACCACAAAGTACTATCTCCCTACATCTTGTATTCTTTCTTAGTCATGACTTTGCTTCTGAATTCCCTCTGCCTAAGACGTCCATTCTCTACTGCCTCCTTTCCCACAGCCTCAACATGTCTTTGATGAACAGATTAAAATGCCCTTTTTATGTGCCTTCTCGAAGTAGAACTAATCATTCCTTCCACTTAGCTTTTTCTACAAGGTAAGGATTACTATCTAGACTTTATGGATAAAAAAACTGAGTTTCAATACAGATAAGTGATTTTCCCCACAACCACACAGCTCAAAATAGGTAATGAAAGTGAGATTCAAACGCAGGTATTTCTGGTACTCTGAGCTTTTCCTCCCCATCACCTATCTTCTACTTTGGAGTAATCCATAAATAGCTGCCCTGAAAAGACGACTTTCATAGCTTTAGAGTCTGGTTTCAATTCTGTCATTGGGTCAAATATTCTAATTTTATTTTGGGAGAGTAAGGCAGAGGTTGAGCAGTGAGAACTCTGTTTCTTCATCTATAAAATGAAAATAATGGAACCATTTTCCTTTGAGTTCTTTCTGTTCTAATGATCTAGGATATTGCCATATGCCTGGATACAGAAATGGAGATTACTTGAGATTTGCTTGAACTTTGGGCTGACCAAATTTTCTTTGTGACTCCTTGGTTCTGTTCTCTTATTCTCAATTTTAAATAATGGGTTTAACAGGAATATCACCTCTGGGGAGTTGAAGAGACACTTCCAGAGCCAGGTCCTGTCAATAATCTCATCTAATTCCATTAGAACCACTTCTATCCCCTGCTGTTCTGATATTTATAACACCCCTGTTCTCAAAGCAAATTCAGCCTTAGGTCATTCCAAGAAACCACTTCACACCCTGCTGGTGTTTATCTGGCTCAAAGGATCAGTTCGTAGACCTTCTTTATTCCTCCCAGTGAATTCAAACACTAGCCCTCCTGATCAGATAACAGGCAATCGGTATCTTGTCACTCTCTATTCCTACACTCAATCAAGCTCCCCTCTCAGGACCCAGAGATAATATTAATTACAATCTCTAATTTAAAAGGGGTTCCTGCATGAAGGTCTCTGTGCAAAGAAAACATTTCTTTTTTTTAAGAAGGAAGAGCCATTCCTGGTTAAGTCACAGAGCCAAAGAGATGCTAAGTATGCTTTGCAATGCTGGTCCAGCCAGCAACAAGTGGGATACACAGGAGTTATGAACACAGATGCTGTCTTGCACTGGAAGGGAATCTATAAATCCAACATTTTCTGAAATGTCTTCTCAGACCATTCTGACCACAAGTAACTTTCTTGTCCTCTAAGCATTTAGTACATGTCTGTTACTGCCACTCCTCTTGCCCTTCTTTATCTTCTTAAATTATATTATATTGGAACAAAGAAACCTTTGAATCAAGTCACTGCTCTGCCTTGTTTTACTTATGTGACTTTCTCCCATTCACTCAACCTCTCTGAATCTGAATCTTCATGGTCTCTCGTGTTTAAAATGCAGATGACAGAAATTCAAAGTTCTTAGGCTGTTGTGAACATAATGTTAAACTAGTGCTTATTTTCTCATATATTTTAAACCTTCACTGAGGTCATTGACTATAATATTGTTATTCTTTAGAGTTCGAGTGTGATGCCTTCTTGAAATAATAAGTTAACTAAATATAGCTATTGCTCAAAAGGATTTCTGGTGTTCTTATTTTTAACCTAAGCTAGTTGGTGCATTGAAAACCAATGGATTTTTCAGCCTTGTCTACAGCCTACAGCAAATCTAAGTAGAATGCAAGAGAACTGACAATTTATTTCCTCCCTATTTTCTTTTTTATCAATTTATCTTCCTCTTTGGAGCTTTTTCTCTTCCAGCTTGTTCATTTCTTCTTACTCTCTCCAGGGAAGCCCAATGAGACGTCACCCTGCCCTCAACCTCTTGCACTTTTCTACATATCAAATCAGAAGGCTTCCACACAGCAAAACAGAGAGCATGTTAGGAAGTGGTAGGTGGCAAAATACTTCCCATAAAAAGGGTTAATAGACAGTAGTTAGAAAAAGTGTGTTATCTCTAAATGCAAGAAAAAAATTACTAAAATCTTTGCACCAAAGGGTAATCAGCGATCTTTACTTTCACATAGATTAGCTCATTTAATTCTCATAAAAATCTATGAGAAGCTTCCAGGTCCATAGGATAATGGCAGCAGCCTAAATTAGAATCTCTCCACACAGCCTCAAAAAAACAAACAAAAAGTCCAGATGAACAAGGGGAGCAAATAAAATCACCCTTACTTTGTCTTGAAACATAACATAAAGACAAAGAACTTTACAAACTTTAATTTGCAACTAATTGAGAAAATAAGTGGGGAAAGCAGAGAAGAGAGAAGAATGAGGCAGAGCAGAATCAGAGAATATCATTTAAAGCTGACAAGCAGAGTAGTCAAAAATAGGTAAAGAAAAAAGAGACTCTGGACATTACATAAAGGCATCAGTATGAGGTAACAACTTGGTCATGAATCCAAGCCTTCTTAAATAATAAAAGAAACACAAAACAAAATACAATGTTAAGAAAAAAGATAGAGAGGAAAAAGAGATTACACAGTTCAAGTAACTTTGTAATGAAACAATATGATGATACATACAGTAAAATAATTGATTGAGCTGAAATGAAACATATTATAATCAATAAATGCAAATAAGCTTAACTCAGGTGTTAAAAGAAAATATTTTCAAATTGGCTCACAAAGCAAAACCAACCTCTCTGCAGTACACTGGAGACACAACTAAAACAAGGAGGTGAAGAAAGCTGAAAAATAAAGAAATGAACAGAGGCAAATGAAAAGAAAATGAAAGCAGGACTGTGATTGTGTATCTGATAAGGTAGAATTCAGAACTAAAGGGGATAAGACAAAGAAGAAAACCTTATAAAGGTAATGGCCACAATTCACAAAAAAGATAAGACAGAAACTTTCTGCATATCAGCCACCTTCCTAAAGCAGAAACTTCAGGAAATGCAAGGAGACAGAAGCAAACAAACATTAGGAGACTTTGGCACACCATACTCAGACTGAGAAAAGTAAAATGAATAAAAACGTAAGGATAAAGAGGACACAAGCAACATAATAAATAAGTTGGACATATTTGTACCCTGATAATAGAGAATAGATCTTATTTCCTAATGCATATTGGATATTTATGAAAATTCACCAATTCTCCACATATTGGGTCACAAAAAATTCAATAAATTACACAGAATAGTATACAAAATATTCTCTCATTATTATGCAAAAATCTCAGTTCAAAAGAGGAAATACAAACCTTTATCACAGACATTATAAAAAATAATGGTTAATGGGCTTCCCTGGTGGCGCAGTGGTTGAGAGTCTGCCTGCCGATGCAGGGGACACAGGTTCGTGCCCCGGTGCGGGAAGATCCCACATGCCACGGAGCGGCTGGGCCCGTGAGCCATGGCCGCTGAGCCTGTGTGTCCGGAGCCTGTGCTCCACAATGGGAGAGACCACAACAGTGAGAGGCCCATGTACTGCAAAAAATAATAATAATAATAATGGTTAAAAACATTATGTATCGGAATCTATATATCTTTATACAGTTAAAGCTGTGATTGGAGGAAATTTTATAGTCTTAAGTATACATATTAATAAAAATGAACAATGAAAATATGAATTAAATATCTAATCCCAAAATTTGGAAAACAGAATAATTCAGTTAATAAGGAGAGCAAAATAGAGGTAATAAGAATAAAAGCAAAATATAATGAAGTAGAAAAGAGAAAAATAGCCTTATCATTAAGTCAATTTCTGGTAACAAAAATAAAAATAAACTATCATTCCTAATCTAATAAATAAAAAGTTAAGATTGTTTATGGGACGAGGGTGGGAGAAAACACAAATACACAAGATAAAAAATGACAAAGAAAACCATTGAAAGAGAGGAGATTTAAATAATGCAAAAGTGGATAATTCTCTAGAAAAACATACTTTGCCAAAACTGACTCCAGTAAAAAAAAAAAAATAGAAAAAGAAAAAGACCAATTTTTATGGAAGAAATGGAGAAAGTTACCAGAGTTACTTTCTCCTCCCCACAACTCACAAAACAGCAGGTCAAGATGATTTTACAGGGGAATTCTATGGAAATTTCAAAGTCCAGTGCTATTTTTACAAAATCATGAAAAAAGAAGGAAATCATCCAAATCCTTCTGACAAAAAGAATATAACATTATAAACAAAACTTGATTTAAAAATTGCTCTCCTCAAATCTATAGACAACTCTCACTTATAAATACTGATGCAATAGTCCAAAATAAATATGAACACAGCAGCCAACAGTACATTAAGAAAATAATATATGGGGACAAAATAGAATTTACACCAGAAATGCAAGGTAGATTAATATTACAAAGTCCACTAATATATTTCACCCTATTATTAGCTCAATGGAGAAAAGTCATATATTCATATTCATATATGCTGGAAACGCATTTACAAAATTTAATTCACTTTCTCAATAAAAACACATAATAAAAGTAATCAAGGAATAGTTTTCTTCACATGATAAAAGATATATACTCCATCCAAAAGATGACATCTAAAATGGGAAACACTGAAATCTTCTTTCTGGGGTCTGGCACCAAAAAAGATGGCCAGTTCATTATCAATTACTACAGAACTGGAGCTTTTAGATCACATATTCTGATAAAAGTACAAAAGCAGAATCACAAAAATTAGAAAGGATGAGTTAAAAATGCCTTTATTTGTAGATGTTATGACATGGTTGTATATATAGAAAACCCATGACAGAGTATTGAAATACAATATAAATCATTTAAAATTAGTAGAGTTGCAGAATATTTAATTATATAAAAAGCACTAGTCTTATTTATTTATTTATTTATTGGCCACATCATGCAGCTTGTTATCTCTCCAAAGATAACATAGAAATGTTCTACAAGCATATGAAAAGAGGCTCAACATTAGTAATCAACAGTAAAATGCAAATTAAAAGCACAATGAGATGTCACTTCACCCCATTAGGAAGGCTACTCTGAAAAACAAACAAACAAAAAATAACAAGTATTGGTAGGAATGTGGAGCAGTTGGAACTCTTGGGCACTGTTGGTAGAATTTTAAAATAGTGCAACTGTTATAGAAAACAGTATGACAGTTCTTCAAAACAACAACAAAACTAGAGTTTCATATGATCTAGCAATCACATGTCTGGGTATGTATCTAAAACAATTGAAAGAAGAGTCTTAAAGAGACATTTGCATACACATGTTCATAGCAGAACTATTCACAATAGCCAGGAGGTGGAAGCAACTCAAATGTCTATCAATGAATGAATGGATAAACAAAATGTGATATATACATACAATGGAATACTATGTAGTCTTAAAAAGGAAGGAAATCCTATCACCTGCTACAACATGGATGGACTCTGAGGACATTTTAGTAAGTGAAATGAGTCAGTCACAAAAGAGCAAATACTGTATGATTCCACTTAGGTGAGGTATCGCAAGTAGTTAACTTCATACATGTAGAAAGTAGAATGGTGGTTAGCAGGTCCTAAGGGAAGGGGCAGAGGATAACTGTTGTTTAACGAGTATAGAATTTCAATTCTTCAAGATGAAAAGGTTCTAGAGATTAGTTTCACAACAGTGTGAATATATTGAACATTAGTGAACTATGCATTTAAAAGGATTAAGGTGGAAAATTTTATGATGGTTCTACCATAATAAAAAAAGTAAAAATTTTTATATATAAACATAATAACAACTTAAAAGAGTTAACAGAAGAACAAAAAAAATGATAAAATACTAAGAGTAAACTTAATTAGAAATGTTTAAAATCTATATGAAGGAAACACTTAAAAAGTCATGGAGGATGCAAAAGTAGTTTTGAACAAATAATTATCCAATGTTCTTCCATAGGGCAATTCGGCTTCACAAAGATGATGCTTCTCCCCAAGTTATAAATGAAAGTGATCCTAACAAAAATAGCTACACTTTTTTTTTTCTGAAACAAGATAAGTTGATTCTGCATTTAATATGAAAAAATAAGTGAGCAATAGTAGCCAAGAAATAGGCCAATAATGATCAATGACTGAGGGTCAACGCTACAGATATTAAAATGTCCCATAAAGACTTTAAAATAAAGGTAGTATGGCCCATGAATGGATATACTGAGCAGTGAAACAACAGAGAAAGTCCAGAATTAGACCCTGGAAATTTGGTAAATGGTAAAAGTAGTATATCAAATCACAGGAGAAAAATGACCTATTAATAAACAATGCTGAGACAACTAGATAGCTATTCTGTAAAAGATAAAATTGGTAAACCTTCCACTGTTCATCAACCTAAATTCCAATGAATCAGAGATTAAAATTTTTTTTTTAAATCTAAGTATTAGGAAACATGGGTAAATTCCTTTATAAACTGGGAATAGAGGAAGCCTTCCTGAATGTGACAAAAAATTTAGTTAAAGGACCTACAAACAATGACATTCCATAGAAATAAACATACTCCACGCCCAAATATTGGTTTCTAGATATTATTCTCACTCAAGGGAATATGCACTCCTGAAGAAATGGCTGATTCCTGGCCTAGGTCAGGGAAAGTACAAAATGGACATTTTGTTTTGGGAGGAAAAAAGAAAAACAAAGAGGCACTCAAAAGGGGCCAAGTCCAAAAGCACAGAAGTCATCTTTAAGCTTCCTCCCATCTACTCCCCACCCTAGGCCAAATTTGGGAAAATCTAAGCAGAAAAATAATAATGACTCCAATTAGCCATAAAATGTTGTAAAATAATAGGTAAATAAAAATGCACGAATCCATAGTGATTCTCTCTGCTCTGTCCAACATCCCTCTTTCTCCACACAAAAGCAAGAAAAATTGATTTAAAATGTCACTTTTATCCCTAAAACTCCTCAATGATTCCCCTTTACTCTTAAAATCGAAAATCCTTGTTATGATTTCTAAGGCCATGTACTGAAGCTGAATCCGGCTTCTGTAACCCGACACCCAATTAATTTTCAGAGACAGAGTTTTGGGCGAAGTAGAAAAGAATAGCTTTATTGCTTTGCCAGGCAAAGGGGGCCACAGTAGGCTAATGCCCTCAAAACTGTGTGTCCCAACCTGGAGCGGGTAGTGAGGAGTTTATAATAATGGTTTAAAAGGGCAAGATCAGCTTGTAGACATTCTCCTTATTGGTTGGTGGTGAGGTAAGTGGGAGTCAGCATCATCAACCTTTCGGTTCTAACCTGTCTGGGGTCTAGTGCTTGTGGAGAGCCTACTGTTAATTTCTCCCACCTGGTGGGCATTTCAGTATCTGCAAAACAGCTCAAAGACATTGTTATATGTATGAATTGATGGGGAACCAGGACCTCACCCTAAGGCTGCACTATTGTTTCTCTTGACTGTTCTTCCTTGTTTCGGCATCCCCTCCCTTCCCTAATTAGCAACTGTTTGAACCTGCCCGTTGGAGCTCAGGGGAGGTCCTGGAGGCTGAAGGAAACCTATTTCCTGTAATCAAGAAATGGGGGACACAGAAAGGCTTTTGTGCCCAGGAGCCCCCGAGGGTCCTGCTCAGTATCAGCCCGAGCTGAGTCTTGTTTAACTACAACTTGATCTCATATTTTCCCTCCATTGCTCAGTGCATTCTAGCCCCACTGGCTTCTTTTCTCTTTGTCACACACTCCAAGCCCCTGCACAACTTGGGAATTCTGTGCCTTATTTATTTCCTCTTCAATTTTTAACGATCTTCAATTATCTTATTTTCTTCTTTGTTTATTTATATCTTACCTGTCTTTCCCAGGATAATATAAATTCCAAAAGGTCGGGAAAGTCTGTCTTTTCCACTGTCAGATTCCAGTTCCCAGTATAGTGAGTGGGAGATAATTGGCTCTCAATGAATATTTCTGAATTATAAATGGAGGACGAATGAATAATAAACAGATAAATGAAATAATTCTTCTGACTTCCAGTTCTAGTCTTTTTCCATGACAAGTTTTTATTTTTCCTTCTTTCTGTGCAGTTTGTCTCTATATGTATATAGACCATACTGCATACATTATGTAGCCTATATGCTTACACAGTAAATCCTTCCATGTAGCTATCAATGAAATGAGTGTGTATTGTTATTGTTTTTCCATTTAGAAGGCTAACACTGGAAAGGTCCTTAGAAATCCCATCAAATCCTCTTGCTTTACAGATAAGGAAACAAGGCCTGTCGTGTATAAGTTGCTTAAGGTCACACAGCTAACAACTTCTATACTTGAAATTACATCCCAGATCTACACACTTTCTAGTTCAGTGGCCTTTTAAATACCTTTCCCTTTGCTATAGTATTGGTTTGTTCCTCAACCCTCAGCTCCCTACCTCCTGCCAACATACAACTGGGAATAGAAGGAAATGGTATGAGTGGAAAATGAGGTCCTCATGGTGTCTTAGAATCATCAGTGCCCCAGGAGAGAAAGTTTCACTGAGCTAGTAAGCATCACCGTGCTCCTTAGCAGCATTTTTTAAATCACTAATGTGCTCTCCCAATGAGATTGGCCTCAAATGACATTGTGTCTTAGGAGGCTGTATGCCAAGACATCCCCAGTGTGTGCATTTATGTTGTCTACTGTTCCCTAAGAACCACTTTGTCAACTGTGGGGATGGAAAAATTATTCCCGGAATTCCATGGCAACTATTTCCGAATTTCCCATGTTTGTTCAAATGATAAATGTAAAACCATCATCTATTTTTAAACTCTTTGGACTTTATTGACTCAAAAGAGCAGGAAAACCCTGTCAGGACAATTCTGTTTTATGAAAAATTAAGGGAGGGGACTTTGCATTTCTTTAAATGGTCTAAAAGTGTAAGGTTGTTTTTCTTACACAAGAACTGTGCAGTTAATTGGAATTGAATGGCCTTGCTTTCCTTCGTAAATGAAGCTCATTCCTAAGATTGAGATGCTAAATCTTAATCATGGGAAGTCCCTGAGGCAAGGATGTGTGTTGAAGTATAAGGAACGGTTTAGCAAAAAACATACTATCCCAATGATCATGGGGTCTATAAAGGGAACAAGGCTCTCTTCTGGAAGGAGGTTTACTTTGGTATTCATAAAGGCCCCATAGTTCCATTCTGACATCCACTTCTCCTCTAACTATGCTTAGCATTCATTTATCCAAACTGTTGTGTAGTTTCAGTTATCCATATGGCATAGTACTGTTGGTTATAAAGGACACAAAATATGGGTAAAACTCTCTCCCTTCCATGAAGAAGCAATTTAATAAAAGTTTAACCACCCTAAATTACGCACAATTTCTATTTACCTTTATTTAAGCCACATGGGTGTGGGAAACTAATTGAAGTAAATTCAGAGTATCAGAGTTTGAAAGAAGTTCAGGAACTATCTTGTCCACTGCTACTGAATGTGAGGTCCCTGGGCCAGCAGAAGCAGCATTACCTGGAAACTTATAAGAAAATGTACAATTCTTGTCTTCACCCTATATCCACTCAACCAGAATCTGTGTAATATGATCCCCAAGCAATTCCTGTAAACATTAAATGTGAAAAGTCTTGATCAATCCACTGATATCTTGGATTCATTCTATATTTACAGATATAGGGGATTGTAATTCTGTGATAAATATATATTCAAGCTGATAATCTCCTCCTATGTCTCACTCAATACCACATAGCTTTATTCAACTTCAGCTACCCTTAGGTGAGCACAGCCTTACCTAGATTTCAGAACAAAGGATGAATCATTTGGAGCAATTCCTGGGTACTTGAACATTTAGAAAGAATTTGAGGGGTGGAGAGAAGAAAAAAAGGAGGGAGGGAAAAAAGAAAGAAATCTATCATAATTGCCTACAATTTCATAAATTTTGTTCAACATAGACCAAGTATAATCTCTCTCATATCAAGAGATACATATCTTTCTAAAAAAAATGTGAGTCATGGTATGGCAGATTGTATTATTGTCCTCAATTACTCCCTTCCCTCATTCCTCTAGTAGGCTTATTGGAGGGTAGGGGAGTGGTGGTGGTGGGGGGGTGGAATGGCCAGGAATTTACCTGCCCGGACATCAGGCTTGGTCAAAGGATCTGGTTTAAGATCAGGTTTGGCCAAGGAAATGTGTCTTGAGCTGTCATCACAGAGTTTTGGCCAGCCTTCTTGTTCTTTTCCTCTGCCTTGAGCAGAGAGGGACTTTTCTCTTACTCCAGATTCTTGGATAAAGAAGACACAGGGAGGAGAAGCAGAACAGTCACCAATACGTAATGTGAGTGAGAAATAAGCCTTTGTTGTTGTAAGCCACTGAAATTTGTGGGCTGTTTAACTTGAGGAAAGCTGAATAATGCACAGGGTCATCTGTGTCTTCTAGCATCAAGGGCCATTCTAATTATATTTACTTGAGAAGAAATGTTAAATGTGAAACAGTCTCTGTACAGGGAATTCCCTGGTGGTCCAGTTGTTAGGACTCTGCCCTCCTATTGCGGGGGCACGAGTTCATCCCTGGTCGGGGAACTGAGATCCCACAAGCCACATGGCCAATAAATAAATAAATAAATAAATAAATAAAAATTAAACAATCTCTGTACTATCAACATTTATCATGTAGATAAACTATAAGGAAAACAAAATACAAATAATCTTGTTTTGAGAGCCCATAGAAACTAACGAATCCTGGCCGCCCTCCTGGCCACTGCCTCGGGTTACTTTGTCAGCATCTAGGCGTCAGCATTGACGCACATGCCCAGGAGTGCTTCTTCGAGCGAGTCACCTCGGGCAGCAAGATGGGCCTCATCTTTGAGGTGGCTGAGGCTGGCTGCGTAGACATTGACGTGGAGATTACAGGGCCTGATAATAAAGGAATTTATAAAGGAGACTGGGAGTCCAGTGGGAAATACATATTTGCTGCTCACATGGATGGAGCAGCAGCATATAAGTTTTGTTTTAGCAGTGGAATGTCCAACATGACTCCAAAGATAGTGGTGTTCACCATTGATATTGGGGAGGCTCCAAAAGGACATGGAAACAGAAGCTCACCAGAACAAGCTAGAAGAAATGATTAATGAGCTCGCAGTGGCGATGACAGCTGGAAAGCATGAACAGGAATACATGGAAGTTCGGGAGAGATACACAGAGAAATCAATGACAGCACAAACAGCAGACTGGTCCTTTGGTCCTTTGAAGCTCTTGTTCTAGGTGCCATGACATTGGGATGGATCTACTACCTGAAGAGATTTTTTGTAGTCCGGAAAGTTGTTTAAAAAACCTTTTTCTGATGATCCCAAACTCATAATTCACTGTTTACCAAACATCTTGGTTATAGTAATGTCAAAAAAGAAAGAAAGAAAGAAAAAGAAAATAACAAAGGCGCATTGCATCTACCTAATTTTGGACATCAAGGAGACTTACTTGAAATTCAGAATGCAGATGTCCGCATGCCTGCAATGCACCAAATGTCTGAAAAATTGTTGATTTTAGGGGCTATTAAATAAATATATCAGTTATTTTAGTGATTTTTATGCCTCCCAGAATTATTATGGTTTTATCTTTAACACATTTCTTCTAAATTAAATATGTCACGATTACCCTGGAAATAACGTTAACATTTTTCATTCACTTGGTGTAGGAGCATAACCAGAATATTAACATAAAATGACACATTTTTTAAAAAGTTGAATAAATCATTTGTAATTCCTTTAATAAAAATTAAATGAGAAGCATCTGCTTTTATAGTAGGTTTGAATTTCTAAAGTTAACCTTATAAACAAATTGATGCTTAGTAAGATTTCCTCCCTATTCCAAGACCAATTTCCAGTGTTGATACAGAAAATGGCTCATATTTTTATATACCTTGACTGAATTAACATGGTTAAACATAAATAATATTTGATTTCTCTCAGTAACCCTTCATAGTGTAGGAGACTATTTATTAGCTTTCTTATCCAGAGGAGAGCTCAGAGATTCAGCATGTACAAAGGTGTAACCACAACCAAACAGCTATTGGAGGAGTTTAGGCAGAACAATAATTCATTCTGGCAGCCTTTCCACACACAAGAGATTTGCCAAAGCTACCTACCAATTTATTTCATGTGTTGAAACAAATTTGTAAGATTTAAGAAGTTTTGTACCACTTGGAATTTGTTGCTTTGTTTTTTATTTTTGTCTACTCTTTCCCTCTCTCCCTACTCCTGTATTTTATAATTCACAACTATCTAAAGTCTTGGGTATATTAAACAGTCTTATAAAATAAGCCCTTTGAACAATGTAATTAACCAGTAACAGAAAAGGTCCTTGACACAGCCTCTGTCTTAGCTGTACTGTCCTCTCAGGTCTTGTCTTGATTACCAGAATCCTTCCTCACCGGAAGAAATTACAAATACATGCTTACACATCTGGAATCTATTGACTGAGGATCATCTCACAACCTAACAAAGCCTTATTTGCAGACTCTGGCAGTTTTCATTTTTCACATGCACATACCCTGCTTCAATATAAAGAGTCCTGAGTTTAACACTTTTCAGTTATAGAAAAAATGGAATGAATAAATAAATGAATGAATGAATCAGTTGAATGAATAAATAGAATTATTGTGTGCTTGGTGCAATCCCAAAGTGGACTCTATTTGAGTCTTCTGTTATATGTCTACTGTGTTGCTTTCAACCTTGCATTCTCTATCAGCTTCTGTTAAAGACAATATATTCTGCCCAATTAAGACTTTTGTTAATTCAGTGGTTGCTGGATTATTTAAAGTTCTAACTCCTACAAACTAAAGGTCCTTGACTGCAGTTAGGCACAAACTTTAATCTTGCTTTTGCCTTCTTCCAAGTTGGGGATAGGGTGATAATGATATAACATTTTCGGATGGTAGAAGCGAGTTCTCCTTTCATAAACATCCAAAGTGATTTCGTAGCCATAGAGCGTTTGCCCTTTATACCAGATGTTTCACAACAAAGAAACTGAAGCCCAGGAAGTAATTGCCTCTAAGATTAATAACTAGCATACAGATATCCTGATATCTCATCTACTCTACTTAGTTCCATCCTAATTTGGTTAAAAACATAGTCTTGGTTTTAACTGAACTACTCTACACGTTATTCTGAATGCCTACTATGTACAAAACATGTTGTTAGATATTATGGGTGGTTCAGGGATGTACAACACTGATTCCTTCCTTGAAGAAGCTTATCAGCAAGTTAGGGAGGCTGTACCAGACATGGGAAGTAAAGTGTTAGTGGAAGTCATAATAGGTGAGAGAGAATTAGTATACAGATAATGTGAGCTGCAGGTATTCAGAGAGGTAAGACTCATGAATGCTAGCATGGTCATAGTAAATTTCAAAGCAAAAGTGCTTTTTCCCTAATAAGAAAGCAAACAACCAGTTGTTGTTTTTTTTAATGGGTAAAAGATATGAATAGACAATAGACCAAAAATATACAATGGCAAATAAGCAAATGAAAAACTGCTCAACATCATATGTCATTAGGGAAATGCAAATAAATATAATAATAAGATACTACTACACATCTCTTAGAAAAGCCAAATTGAAAACAGTGAAATCACCAAATTCTGGTGGGGATATGGAGCAACAGGAACTCTCATTCATTTCTGGGGAGAATGAAAAATGGTGTAACCACTTTGGAAGACAGTTTGGCGGTTTTTCACAAAACCAAACATGGTCTTACCATATGATCAAACATACGTGCTCCTTGGTATACACAAAGGAGTTGAAAACTTATGTATATCCACATATGTTTATAGCAACTTTATTCATAATTGAAAAAACTTGAAGTGATGAAGATGTCTTTCAATAGATGAGTAGATAAGCAAACTGTGATACAATGAAATATTATTCAGTGCTAAAAAAGAGTGGGCTATCAAGCCATGAAAAGACATGAAGGAACTTCAAATATATGTTTCTAAGTGGAAATAAGCCTATCTGAAAAAGCTATATACTGTATGATTCCAACTCTATGACATTCTGGAAAAGGCAAAACTGTGGAAGCAGTAAAAAAATCAGTGGCTGTAAGGAGTACTGGAGGAGGGGGGGAGAGTCAGATAAGTGGAACACAGGGGACTTTTAGGCACTGAAACTATTCTCTGTGATACAGTAATGATGCACACATACATTTGTCAAGATCTACAGAACGTTCAGCACAGAATGAACACTGCTGTAAACTGTAGACTTTAGTTAATAATAATGCATCAATACTGGTTCATCAATTGTAACAAATGTACCACACAATAAAGACATAAATAATAGGGGAAAGGGTGTTCAGGGGGGATGGGAGAGGGGTTACATGGGAGCTCTCTGTACTTTCTGATCAATTTTTCTGAAAAGCTAAACTTCTCTAAAAAATTGTCTTGTAATTGTTTTTAAAAAGTGCACTTGGCCTAGTTAAGCTTCATATAAGCCAGAGGGGTTAGATAGGGAGGTTCAGGCAAGGGACACAGCAGAGCACAAAACCTAAAGGGAAAAGGGTGCACAGTGGGTCAGAGAGCAATAAACATCACCAGACAGGTCTGTGATTTCCTGTCCCTGCAGCTCTGAGTCTAAAGCCTCAAATTTGGCATAAACATAGCTGCATTTGAATCCCAGTTCTGTTGCTTAAGGGCTGTATGAACTTCATTAAAGCCCTAAATCTTTCTGAACTTCTATTTCTTCAGCTACAACATGGGGAAAATAACATATTCAGAATTGCAGAAAGGCTCAAATAAATTAATGTACATGAATTTCTCTGTGAATTCTGAAGTGCTCTAGAAATATTAGTTGTTATTATCAAAGAAAAGAAGTCTTCCCACTTCTTTTATTGCTTTTATGGTGACCCTCGCTTGGCAACTGGCTGCCGTATGACAGCACAGATCTGTCTTGTTGGAATGGAGTCACCTAAGTCTACCCCTCTGTCATCTTTCTTACAATGAAGTTTCTCCAAAACACTGCTTATTTGAATATTTGGCCAGTCTCTTGCTGACACACCAAGTTTCAGATAGAATCTGACATCCCAAGAGCAGCTTCAGTGGTGTGAAGTCCGGGAAATCTGAGATGGCTGTGAATAGTGTCTGGAGAAGATCAGGTCTGGGATAACAGTCTTTGAACTTGATGATTTTCTTCTGTTTACTTCACAGTTCCTTCTCCATGACATTGTACTCTCTATCCCAATCTCCCCTCCAGTAGTGATTTGGTGATATGATATGTTCTGCTCAAAATCTCTATTAAAGATAAAATTAAGTTAAAAAGCAGCTAGAGACAGCTATGGGGACCGCTTTTACAGGTAATGTGCTCTTGTGGTTGAAGAGCATTATGTCAGGCAGAAGAGTTCCAAATAGCCCACACTTTATCTTAAAAAAGTAACATGCCCATTACATGAAAAACTAGATGGTGTATAATCATTCCAAATGGGGAATAAAGTTGTAGAGCTTCTTTTCAAAGATCTCATTTAATCTACACAAACCTTTGGTGAAGTGTGCTTCATACCAAATTTTACAGAGAATGAAACAAGCTCAGTATTTTAAGTGGCACCCCCCAAGCTCAGACTCATTTCTGAAAGGGGCAAAACTCCATTCTATTGTACCGCTGACTCTAAGCCGGATGGCATGTCTGCTGTAGCCATTCACTGTTACTTCCCTCCCAAATGATAGACACTGATGTTACGGTTGTGACAGTCACTTAAGAATAAAATCCCAGCCATTACATTGTTTAGGGAAGCCCTAAACAATGCAATTTTACATATTATAAAATTAAATTGAATTAAGAAAAAAGACCACAGTGGGGGAATATAGGAGTGAGACACTCACTTTACCTGGGAGTTGGGGAGAGGCCAAAAAATACTTCATAGAGGAAGTGACCTTTGAAGTGAATGCTTTATTGTCCGTCATTTTTCATGTGTTTGTGTGTAATTTAACTTAGTCCTAAAAGCTGAGTGAATGAATCCTTAAACTGTGATCCTCATGAATTTTTTGTGTCCAAACCCAGATCGTGGTATTAGCTGCACAACACACCCAAACGAGAGACCACACAAGAACGGACAGGCATGGGGAAGATAGGGAGACAGTGAGTTGCCTTGGTGGTAATCAATAGGTGGCCGCTGGAAATTTTACCTCTCTGATCATTATTTGAAACTGAGGAAGACTTGGTGATTTCAAAATCATTTTCCATATCAGGATTCGACACAGAATTGCCAATTGCCTATTACCCACATTGTAGGTATATTTCTTGAGCTGTCATTTTAAAGAGTCCCTCTTAAGCTAGCAAACAGCTATACTTCACAATTAGAATATAAACCTAGATTGTGGAATTCACTAATTGTTCCTCACTGTTGTGGTCATTTAACCATAAAATATTCACAACCTAAGTCTTGTAACCCTTGGCCCTTCTTTCTCATGGGAAGGGGAGAGAATTGCTCAGAAAGATGACCTTCCCACTTGGGTCAACAAGAGCTGCAACTGGTTCTAAGGAGGGTGTCTTATTGCTGTCAAATTGACCGAAGTTGTCACAGGAGAAGCCTGCTGTCACTGCATCTTGCTCAGACCAGCCCCTTAGCTTGCTGAGTCAAGCTGTGCTGACTCCTAGTGATAGAATTTTAATGTGAGAGATGACAGAGGCCTTGGAGTTAATGTGTGCACGGAGGTGACAGTTTTGAATGTCAGCCAAAGCACAAAGGCCTGTCTAAAATTAATTTTGGGGGGGTGGCAGAAAGTCATAGGAAGATAGAGAGACATAGTATGATGGAGAATTGAGATTGGTTGAGTCAAATCTACTGCCATCTGCTACAATGAAAGCATCATTGTGCACAGACACAGAATATTTGAGCCTGGGAGGAATTCACCTCATCAGATAATTCTGCTGGTTTAATTTTTGATCAAAGTAGTATGTAACTTGCCACTTTTAGATCTCTATGACCCTGTTTCCCTTTGTGAAAATGGAGTTGCAAAAAGTGGACATGGATCTCCTGATGATATGATCTAGAATTTAATCATTTAAGGGGGAAATAACAATTTTCTGGTAATAAATGAGCCAAGCGATTTTATGCATCTTAATCTTCCTTTTACATTGTAACTTATTAAGAACTCTCAAAATTTCCCCATTATCTAGAGGACAAAATTCAAATCTTTAATCTCTCTGTGGCAGGCACAATAATGCCCTCTTAAAAATGTCCACATCCTAATGCTCAGAACCTGTGAATATGTTACATTACATGGCAAAGAGGAATTAAGGTAGCAGGTGGAATTAAGGTTGTTAAAATCAGCTGACTTTATGAAAGAGACGCTCTCCTGGATTATCTGGGTGAGCCCAATGTAATCACAAGTGTCCTTAAAAGTGGAAAGAGAGGCAGAAGAAAAGTCAGAGTCAGTTAATGTGAGAGAGACTCAACTGGTCATTGCAGGCTTTGAAGGTGGAAGGGGCTATGAGTCAAGGAATGTGGGCAGCCTCTAGAAGCTGAAGGCAAAGAAACAGATTCTTCTTTGCTACTTCCAGAAGGAATACAACCTTGCCAATACCTTGATTTTAGTCCACTCATATAAATTTATGTTGTTTTGTTATTTTAAGCTATTATGTTTGTGATAATTTGTTAGAGCAACAATAAGAAACTAATACACTTACCTTCAAGGTCTTTCTCAATGTTACCCAGCTTTGTCCTCACTTACCCTAGATGAACCCTCCTTCTGAACTCTGAACATTGGCCTCTAAACATGCTTTGTACATTACACACTTTGTCATTCCATTTCCTGTGTCTGGAGTCAAACATGTTCTCCTCTAGGGTTGATGAGGACTAAACACACCCCACTGAGGAGCTAGCTAGTGCGAGGACAGAAGGATGGGTCCTGGGGCTGGTTATAGTGAGGTATGCTACTTAAAGTGGATTGAGAGAGGAGCATTTGTGTCAGGGTCCTTGAGAAAGGGCAGAAGCCAAAGAGGAAAAACAATTTCAAGGCCAAGTCCAAAGACCAGTCCTAGACTTACAAATATGAGACAAGACTGAGATTCTGAGGCCAGATGGCAATAGAAGAAAAGGCAAGGAATAAATGAGATGTTCTGGAATATCAGGGTCAACAGCTTTTGAGGGGTCTATGGATCACTCTTGCGGTGGTCAGTGTATGGGGTTACTTTGTGTTGACTTAAAGGTACTGTTTATGTGCAAATACGAGTGTCCTCCAGCATCTTCCATCACCTCAGTTCTACCCATCCTTCAAAGGATGTCCAACTAGCTCATGTCCAACCTTCTCCACAATGCTTTTCCTGAATATTCCAGCCCTAATTATCTCCTCTTCTTTAGAAGTCTTTGCTTTTACTCTTTATATTCCCCCCTCATTTGGTAGTTGCTATTTACAGCCTCATATTTTTAATTACACAAAGCTATTGTATGCATAACTATAAAAATTCACACAATATAGTAAACAGACATTTCAGAACCTTACCACCCAAAGACAACTACTGTTACATTTTGGTATTTATCTTCCTAGACTGATATTCATTACTCCTTGCAATATTTTTTATGCACACATGCATATACACAAAAATATATTTCATATATATTCTCCAAAATGAAACTTATTGCAGGAAATTCTACATCATATAAATTATTTTTATCGTTTATTACATATTAAGTTACACATAAATTATTTGACATTCACAATACCTGTAGTGTTATTCTGACATATAAACTTTTCACCTGTATATATTTTTTCAACACAGTCAAATATAAGTACTCTGAGATAAGAAAGAAGAAATTTACATATTTTTTTCTGTCCCCACTGATGCCTAGCATAGTACATTGAATATTTTAGCGGCTAAATAAATATATATCGATTAATTGATTAAAAAGTTGTGACCTGAGGGGCTTCCCTGGTGGCGCAGTGGTTGAGTCCGCCTGCCGATGCAGGGGACACGGGTTCGTTCCCTGGCCTGGGAAGATCCCACATGCCATGTAGCAGCTGGGCCTGTGAGCCATGGCCGCTGAGTCTGCATGTCCAGAGCCTGTGCTCCACAATGGGAGAGGCCACAACAGTGGGAGGCCTGCGTACAGCAAAAGAAAAAAAAAAGAAAAAAAAAAAGTTGTGACCTGAAAACCCTGGAAAATCTTCCTACCTGGAGATGGATAGTATTTGTTATTGATATGTTTTCAAATTTTTACCAAGGAATTTCAATAATTACTTTTGCACAGAAAATTTTTAAAATGTTGCACCACACTGCTATTTTCATGGTGGTCAGGTTATTATAAATCTAGGGATTTGTCAATTAGCATCAGAATTACTTGTTAAAATGGGAAAGAAGATAAACAGAGATAGAATTCTTGTTAACTCATTAATATTCCCTATAATGAAAAATGTTGCAAGGAAGAAATAGCCATGGTAATACGTGTAATCAATCTAGCTGGGGAAAAGTGATGCAATTTGTTATCTTTATAGAGTTGCTCTGTTCGCTAGTCAGCTAGTTGGCATATTTATCAAATGCCTGGTTGGTGCGTAATAGTGTACTGTTTCTCTGGACTTCATGTTACTTGTGTTTCATTCATTCATTCACTCATTCACTGTTCATTTTTTAACATGCATTTTTGGCAAACCTATTATGTACTAGTCACTGTGATAGGTGCTGGAATAATAAAGCTGAGCAAGACAGTTTTATCCTCAAGACACGCTCAGTGGAGAGAAAAGCAGACAAGCATAAATTGATTTTGATGCACAAGCAGGAAGACTATCTCTACCCTCAAATAGTTTAAAGTTAAATAGAAAGAGGATACTACAAAATAGTGTAGTCTTTTTCTCGGATTGCAATGCTAGTCCTGAGAATGGCTGGTTTTGGCAGAAACAGGATCCTAATATAGACTCAGTCATTGGCAAGACTGACAACTAAGGTGCAGGCTTTGCCCATGATTCAGAAGATATCAGAGCAGGTCGAAAGGTAAGTTGCAAAGATTCATGTATAAAAGTCACTGTATTAGTTTACTAGGGCTGTCATACAAAGTACCACTGATTGGGTGGCTTAAACAATAGACATTTTTTTTCCACACAATTCTGGATACTAGAAGTCCAAGATCAAGGTGTTGGCAGGGTTGATTTCTTCTGAAAACATCTCTCCTTGGGCTTGTAGATGGCTGTCTTCTCTATGTCTTAATGTGGTCTTCCTTCTGTGTGTGTCTGTATCCTAATCTCCTCTTCTCACAAAGGCACCCATCATATTGAATTAGGGCCTATCCATACACCCCACTTTAATTTAATTACCTCTTTCAAGACCTTAAACCAAATTCAGTCATATTCTGAGGTACTGGGGATTAAGACTTCAACATACAAATTTTGGAGAGACAACTCAGCCCATAACAGGTACAAAGGGTGATACTATATCCTAAAATGAAAGCAAATCAAATTCAGACAAGGTAGCTAGTTGGGTACCTTTATGAGCCTAGTTAAGGTGTGGCTTGGTTAAGCTGCATTTCACTTTATAATTTGCTTGCATGCTACTAGATGAGTGTCTATTAGTGCAAAAGAGTGTATGATTGATTTTACCTTTTAAGGTTGCTTTAAACATTCCTTGATGCCTTTGCCCACTGAAAACAATCATGAGTTGCAGGAATAGGGAAGCTTGGGAAGGGGGAAGTCCCTTAAGCACAGTTGGAATGTGAAGGATTATTAAACCTATTTACAACTCCAAGGAGCTATCCTCACTGAAATTTTACAATAGTCCAATATTGGTACCCTAACCATGTAATTGAGTAAATTTTTATATCAGGTAGGACATGAAATGAAATAATAGAAATAGTATTAGATGAAGTAATAGGAAACTAAACTGAAGATAGACTAAAGAAGTATTTCTAAATTTCCCTGATGTTAAGACTCATTGCTTAAAAATCACAATTTCCAGCATCTTGTCTTGGATACTCTGTTTCTGGGGCTTAGGGTAAGACCCCAAAATTTGTACTCTTAAAATTGGTGTCATAGGTGTTTCTTATATGTATAAAAGTTTAGCAAACGGGCTTCCCTGGTGGCGCAGTGGTTGGGAGTCCGCCTGCCGATGCAGGGGACACGGGTTCGTGCCCTGGTCTGGGAAGATCCCACATGCCATGGAGCGGCTGGGCCCGTGAGCCATGACCGCTGAGCCTGTGCGTCCGGAGCCTGTGCTCCGCAACGGGAGAGGCCACAGCAGTGAGAGGCCCGCGTACCGCAAAAAAAAAAAAAAAAAAAAAAAGTTTAGCAAACAAATGGAGTCAACAATATCAGTTTGGATCCAAGCTCTTTCTCTCTGCTCTGACATCATTAGTGTGTTTATCATCAGTGTGGCCATGACACTCTCAGTCACAAAATGGCTGCTGCAGTGATAGGTGTCACAGTTAAGAGCAGAAGAGGAACTATTTTTTCTGGTATGTTGCTTTGCTGAAAAGTAAGGAGGGAAGGAAGAAAGAAGGAAAGAAAGAGGGAGAGAGAGAGGGAGGGAGGGAGGAAGGAAGGAAGGGAGGGAGGGTGGGAGGAAAGAAGAAAAAAGAAGAAGAAAGATGAAAGAAAGAAAGAATGAATGAAAGAGTGAGAAGGAGGGAGGAAGGAAGGAAGGAAAGAATGAATGAAGGAAAAAGAATGAAAGAAAAAGAAAGAAAGAGGAAGGAAGGAGGAAAGGAAAAAGAAAGAAAGAGAGGGTGAAAAGGAGGGAGGAAAGAAGGAAGAAAGAAAGAAAATGAAAGGACAGAAGGAAAGAAAGGGTGGGATGGTGGGAGGAAGGAAGAGAAAAGAAAAGAAGGAGGAAGATGAGGAGGGGGAGATGAGGGAGGTGGGGATGGAAAGAGAAAGGAATTTAGAAGTTCTCCAGTGTATCTCTCTAATTGTTTCATTACATGCCTAACATTAAACCATGGAGAATGGAATTACCATGTTTCATTTAGATTATTTAGGATTTACCTTTGAACTGATGAGTTTACTTTCTCTAAGCATATATCTTCACAGAGGTGGATAACAAGAAACAAATAGCAAGAAAGAGTAATAGAATATTTGTTGGGCAAACAATGGTGTCTGCTTCAAGTATGTACAGGCAAATACAATAATTTTACCAGTCAAAGTAGAATTACAATTAGATAATTAAGGTTGTGAGGAAATAGCTAAAATTTACTGTGCTTATTGTGTGACAGACCCTGTGTTCTAAGGGGTTTATGTTGATTAAATTATTTAAGCCTCACAACTACTATGGTATAAGTGTTGTTATTATTCCCACTTTACAGATGAAGAAACTGAAGCATAGAGACATTAATTAGTATCTAAGATCATATAGCTCTTAAGTAGCTGATCCAGGATCTGAACCCTGGCATTCTGGGCTCCAGAACTATACTCTAAATAGCATTATATTCTATATGAACAGATAATAAAGCAGAATCCCAAAATACTTAGAGTGCTTGTGTGGAAATTGGTGAAGGTGGCTTGGTGTTTGGTTGCATGGTTGACTTTGATTAAGCACCTTCTATCTGCAAAGAACTATACTAGGAACTAGGAAATTTCAAAAACAAGTAAGGAGTGATATGACTTTATTCAAGGAGTTTACAATCTAATGGAGGAAATAGATTGCAATCAGTTAATTTTAATACGATGTAAAGTAGAATACAGTGAAAACTACAAGGGACATGTTGGATTGAAGATAAAGGAGCAGTTAATTCCTGTTAGATGGATCAGAAAAGATTCATGGAGAAGAAATGTTTCGCGGATGTGGATGTGGGGGAGAGAGGAGGACATTCCAGACTGAGAAGAGGTAAGAAATAATGGAATTGAGTGCATGTTATGTTGTATTCCGTGAATAGACTGATGTGGCTGTAATGTAGAAGACTTGGAGGTATACTGGAAAGTGAGACTGTAAAGATACTAAATTTAAAGGAGATACCATGTCATACGTGAAATTCACCTTCATACTTAGAGAACCATAAGATTATTGGGTAAGGTTGTTATGAGGATGTTGGGAGATTTATTTTGACTCTTGATTTCTGTCTTTTGATGATACTCAAGAAAGAGGTTCTCTCCCCTCCTCTACTTAAATAATCCGTCTCCCACCTTTAGGGTCAATTTTAATCTTTTTTCTTGCTCATTTGGCCTTTATCAAAATCTGTCTTTCACTCCTCTTATACTACTGAGTGATTGTTTTATCTTTTCAATTAGAATGAAATCTCATAGAAGACAGATTATATTTTCAAATATTATGAGAATCACCTACAATGCCTGACCCAGTTTTCTTTATTTAGTATCCAATCAACCCATGTGGAATAATGAGTCACAATAGAGCATTCTTTTTAGGAGCTTTCAGGAATTTAGATATCTTTTTACAGGGAGTTTGAGAGTGTTTCTTAGCCTTCACCTGGAGAGCTACTCATGGGTGAGTTTCACCTGATATAAAATGACTTATCTACCAGTTTTTACATTTTCCTCTAAAGTCAGGTACAGAGAGGGCCAGAAAGTCCTTCCAACATCTCACTGACAATCTAGGGCATCTTTCAGTGCTTCCAGCATCTTCATTTCTGACTCTCTCAAGGGTTTTCTTGATCTGTTACCATTCTGACATCTTTTACCTTAATAACTTTCCTTTGGGGTGTCCATTCCATGAGCAGGCTTGGCTGTGCACTTCTTCCCAAGGCAGTTGCTTCTTTGCTTGCCTCCCTTGGTTGTTTTCATGCCAGGTAGCTCCAACTCCTTAATCAAGACTTCTGCAATTAACTGGTATTATGTCATCATCCCTTTCTCTCAACAGTGTTTAAGTTAATGAGGAATCTTTTCCCTCAGAAACTTCATATCATTATTTCTTATCCTCTGACCTTGACTTGTAGTTGCTCCTTCCAGAAAAAATAAAACAAACACAAGCAACCAAAAACTTCCCTGAGATGGGTGTTTCTGATCCACTGGTTATAGAATAGAAAAGATACTCCAGAACCTAGAGGCTCCCTCAATGGGTGTTCCTTGCTTGCTGGGCTTTACCCAACAAGGTCTTCATTGACATTCAGGAAGTAAATGACATTGCAAACCTCTTGATAACCCCACAGAAAACTTCTGTATTTATAGTAAACATTCTTATTCATTCATTTCCTACTTGAAAATTTTTTTCCAAATTAACCCCAAGAGTAAGCTTAGTGAGAAGTTATTAGGACAAAAGTTTTCCAGTGTAATCCTAGAAAGCCAATTGGTAGTAACCATAGAGGTCTTTTTATCTTCCTATGTGTTTCATGAAAGCAGGGACTATACCTCTGCTATTTACCGTTGTAGTCTCGGTATCCAACAGTGCTTGGAAACAGGTAGGTCAGGAATACAACAAGCTAAAACTTAACCTATTTCTCCCTATTCTTGATTTTATGACAAACATTACTAATCTATTATAAGAGTCTTTCTACAGATTTGTCGCCTCTCAACATTGTCCCAGGAAGTTTCTGCAAATTGATTGGAGTTGCCATGCAGCAAAAGCCCATTTACCATTCTCATAGTTAGCGCTCAATAAATATTTCTCAATGAGTGAAACAATATTCTCCCCTATGCATGACCCCTTCAACATCATCTCTGATAAATTACTATCTTGCTCCTACTTAAACACCTCCACATGATGAAGAACATGTTATTCCATCAGACAGGTTATCCCACTGTGATATAAATTAAACAGGAAGTTCTTTATATTTTGAAAAATCCGGCCTTTCTAATTTATTAGTCCAGTTTTACTAATATAAAGACCTATTGTTGCAATTGGCTAATGCTTTTGTAAGGATTGGTCTCTATTTGAACACCATCCTGTAAAAGGCAGCCTTATCTAGCTTTCTCGATTAGTCTTTCAATGGTGATCATAATCAGCTCTAATTAATGTGACATTTTCTTTTTAATATTTAAAGTAAAATATCTTAAAAACTTAAATGCTGAACAATCAATGACAGGAAGACACTGGAACTCATCAAAAAAGATACCCCACATCCAAAGACAAAGAGAAGCCACAGTGAGATGGTAGGAGGGGTGAAATCACAGTAAAATAAAATCCCATAACTGCTGGGTGGGTGACTCACAAACGGGAGAACACTTATACCACAGATGTCTACCCATTGGAGTGGAGGTTCTGAGCCCCACGTCAGGCTTCCAAACCTGGAGGTCCAGCAACCTGGGGGTCTGGCAACGGGAGGAGGAATTCCTAGAGAATCAGACTTTGAAGGCTGTGGGATTTGATTACAGGACTTCAACTGGACTGGGGGAAACAGAGATTCCACACTTGGAGGGCACACACAAAGTAGTGTGTACATAGGGACCCAGGGGAAGGAGCAGTGACTCCATAGGAGACTGAACCAGATCTACCTGCTAGTGTTGGAGGGTCTCCTGCATAGGCAGGGGCTGGCTGTGGCTCACTGTGAGGACAAGGATACAGGCAGCAGAAGTTCTGGGAAGTATTCTTTGGCATGAGAACTCCAAGAGTCCGCCATTAGCCCCACCAAAGAGGAGGTAGTCTCCAGTGTTAGATTGCTTCAGGCCAAACAACCAACAGGGAGGGAACCCAACCCCAGCCATCAGCAGACAAGCAGATTAAAGTTTTACTGAGCTCTGCCCACAAGAGCAACACCCAGCTCTACCCACCACCAGTCACTCCCAACAGGAAACTTGCACAAGCTTCTTAGATAGCCTCATCCATAAGAGGGCAGACAGAGGAGCAAAAAGAACTACAACCCTGCAGCCTGTGGAACAAAAACCACATTCAGAGAAAGATAGACAAGATGAAAAGGAGGAGGAATATGTACCAGATGAAGGAACAAGATAAAACCTCAGAAAAACAATGAAATGAAGTAGAGATAAGCAACTTTCCAGAAAAAGAATTCAGAAAATGATAGTGAAGATGATACAGCACCTCACAGAAAGAATGGAGGCAAATATCGAGAAGATGCAAGAAATGCTTAAGAAAAACCTAGAAGAATAGAAGAATTAGAACAAACACTTAGAAGAATTAAAGAACAAACAAACAGATGAACAATGCAGTAACTGAAATGAAAAACACACTAGAAATAATCAATAGCAGAATAACTGAGGCAGAAGAATGGATAAGTGACCTGGAAGACAGAATGGTGGAATTCACTGCTGTGGAACAGAATAAAGAAAAAAGAATGAAAAGAAATGAAGACAGCCTAAGAGACCTCTGGTAGAACATTAAATGCAGCAACATTCACATTATACAGTTCCCAGAAGGAGAAGAGAAAGAGAAAGGACCTGAGAAAATATTTGAAGAGATTATAGTTGAAAACTTCCCTAATATGGGAAAGGAAGTAACCACCCAAGTCCGGGAAGCACAGAGAGTCCCAGGCAGGATAAACCCAAGGAGAAACGTGTCAAGACACATAGTAAATTGACAAAAATTAAAGACAAAGAAAAATTATTGAAAGTAACAAGGGAAAATCAACAAATAACATACAAGGGAACTCCCATAAGGTTAACAGCTGATTTCTCAGCAGAAACTCTACAAACCAGAAGGGACTGGCATGATATATTTAAAGCGATGAAAGGGAAAAAAACTACAACCAAGATTACTCTACCCAGAAAGGATCTCATTCAGATTTGACAAAGAAATCAAAAGCTTTACAGACAAGCAAAAGCTAAGAGAATTCAGCACCACCAAACCAGCTCTACAACAAATGTTAAAGGAACTTCTCTAAGTGGGAAACACAACAGAAGAAAAGGACCTACAAAAACAAACCCATAACAATTAAGAAGATGGTAATAGGAACATACATATTGATAATTACCTTAAACATCAATGGATTAAATGCTCCAATCAAAAGAAACAGGCTCACTGAATGGATACAAAAACAAGATCCATATATATGCTGTCTACAAGAGACTCACTTCAGACCTAGGGACACATAGAGACTGAAAGTGAGGCGATGGAAAAAGATATTCCATGCGAATGGAAATCAAAAGAAAGCTGGAGTAGCGATACTCATATCAGACAAAATAGACTTTAAAATAAAGAATGTTACAAGAGACAAGGAAGGACACTACATAATGATCAAGGGATCAATCTGGAAGAAGATATGACAATTATAAATATATAAGCATGCAACATAAGAGCACTTCAATACATAAGGCAACTGCTACAGCTTTAAAAGAGGAAATCAACAGTAACACAATAATAGTGGGAGACTTTAACATCTCACTTACATCAATGGACAGACCATCCAAACAAAAAATTAATAAGGAAACACAAGCCTTAAATGACACAATAGACCAGATATATTTAATTGATATTTATAGGACATTCCATCCAAAAAGAGCAGATTACCCTTTCTTCTCAAATGCACATGGAACATTCTCCAGGATAGATCACATCTTGGGTCACAAATCAAGCCTCAGTAAATTTAAGAAAATTGAAATCATATCAAGAATCTTTTCTGAACACAATGCTATGAGATTAGAAATCAATTACAGGGAAAAAAACCATAAAAAACACAAACACATGGAGGCTAAACAATACATTATTAAATAACCAAGAGATCACTGAAGAAATCAAAGAGAAAATCAAAAAATACTTAGAGACAAATAACAATGAAAACATGATGATCCAAAATCTATGGGGTGCCACAAAAGCAGTTCTAAGAGAGAAGTTTATAGGAATACAAGCCTACCTCAAGAAATGAGAAAAATCTCAAATAAATAATCTAACCTTACACCTAAAGGAACTAGAGAAAGAAGAGCAAACAAAACCCAAGGTTAGTAGAAGGAAAGAAATCATAAAGATCAAAGCATAAATAAATGAAATAGAAACAAAGAAAACAATAGCAAAGATCAATAAAAGTAAAAGCTTGTTCTTTGAGAAGATAAACAAAATTGATAAACCATTAGCCAGACTCATCAAGAAAAAGAGGGAGAGGACTCAAATCAATAAAAGTAGAAATGAAAAAGGAGAAGTTACAACAGACACCATGGAAATACAGGGCAGCCTAAGAGACTACTACAAGCAACTCTATGCCAATAAAATGGACAACCTGGAAGAAATGGACAAATTCTTAGAAAGGTATAACCTTCCAAGACTGAACCAGGAAGAAATAGAAAATATGGACAGACCAATAATAAGGAATGAAATTGAAACTGTGTTTAAAAATATTCCAACAAACAAAAGTCCAGGACCAGGTGGCTTCACAGGTGAATTCTAGCAAACACTTAAAAGAAGAGCTAACACTGATCCTCCTCAAACTCTTGCAAAAAACCACAGAGGAAGGCACACTCCCAATCTCATTCTATGAGGTCACCATCACACTGATACCAAAACCAGACAAACATATTAGAAAAAAAGAAAATTACAGACCAATATCACTGATGAATATAGACGCAAAAATCCTCAACAAAATACTAGCAAACAGAATCCAACAACACATTAAAAGGATTATACACCATGATACAGTGGGATTTATCCCAGGGGTACAAGGATTTTTCAATATATGCAAGTCAAACAATGTGATACACCATATTAACAAACTGAAGGATAAAAACCATATAATAATCTCAATAGATGCAGAAAAAGTTTTGACAAAATTCAACACCTATTTATGATAAAAAACTCTCCAGAAAGTGGCATAGAGGGAGCCTACTTCAACATAATAAAGGCCATATATGACAAATCCTCAGCAAACATTATTCTCAATGGTGAAAAAGTGAAAGCATTTCCACTAAGATCAGGAAGAAGACAAGGATGTCCACTCTTGCCACTATTATTCAACATAGTTTTGGAAGTCCTAGCCATGGCAATCAGAGAAGAAAAAGAAATAATAGGAATACAAATTGGAAAAGAAGAAGTAAAACTGTCACTGTTTGAGGATGACATGATACTTTACATAGAGAATCCTAAAGATGCCACCAGAAGACTACTAGAGCTAATCAATGAATTTGGTAAAGTTGAAGGATACAAAATTAATGCACATAAATCTCTTGCATTCCTGTACGCTAATGATGAAAAATCTGAAAGAGAAATTAAGGAAACACTCCCATTTACCATTGCAACAAAAAGAATAAAATACCTAGGAATAAACCTACCTAGGGAGACAAAATACCTGTATCCAGAAAACTACAAGACACTGTTGAAAGAAATTAAAGATGATACAAACAGGTGGAGAGATACACCATATTCTTGGATTGGAAGAATCAGTATTGTGAAAATGACTGTACTACCCAAAGCAATCTACAGATTCAGTGCAATCCCTATCAAATTACCAATGGCATTTTTTACAGAACTAGAACAAAAAATCTTAAAATTTGTTTGGAGACACAAAAGATCCTGAAGAGCCAAAGCAGTTTTGAGGGAAAAAAAAGGAGCTGGAGGCATCAGACTCCCTGACTTCAGACTATACTACAAAACTGCAGTAATCAAGACAATATTGTACTCACACAAAAACAGAAATATAGATCAATGGAACAGGATAGAAAGCACAGAGATAAACCCATGCACTTATGGTCAACTAATCTATGACAAATGAGGCAAGGATATACAATGGAGAAAAGACAGTCTCTTCAAGAAGTTGTGCTGGGAAAACTGTACAACTACATGTAAAAGAATGAAATTAGAAACTCCCTAACACCATACACAAAAATAAACTCAAAATGGATGAGAGACCTAAATGTAAGACTGGACTCTATAAAACTCTTAGATGAAAACATAGGAAGAACTCTCTTTGACATAAATCACAGCAAGATCTGTTGTGATCCACCTCCTAGAGTAATGGAAATAAAAACAAAAGTAAGCAAATGAGACCTAATGAAACTTAAAAGCTTTTGCAGGAGAAAGGAAACTACAAACAAGATAAAAAGATAAACCTCAGAATGGGAGAAAATATTTGCAAATGAATCAACATACAAAGGATTAATCTCCAAAATGTATAAACAGCTCATGCAGTTCAGTATTAAAAAAACAAACAAGCCAATGAAAAAATGAGCAGAAGACCTAAATAGACATTTCTCCAAAGAAGACATACAGATGTCCAAGAAGAACATGAAAAGCTGCTCAACATTACTAATTATTAGAGAAATGCAAATTAAAACTACAATGAGGTATCACGTCACACCAGTTAGAATGGGCAACATCAGAAAATCTACACACAACAAATGCTGAAGCGGGTGTGGAGAAAAGGAACTGTCTTGCACTGTTTGTGGGAACGTAAATTGATACGGCCAGTATGGAGGTTCCTTAAAAAACTAAAAATAGAATTACCATATGACACAGCAATCCCACTACTGGGCATGTACCCAGAGAGAACCATAATTCAAAAAGACACATGCACCCCAATGTTCATTGTAGCACTATTTACAGTAGCCAGGTCATGGAAGCAACCTAAATGCCCATCAACAGATGAATGGATAAAGAAGATGTGTTACATATATACAATGGAATATTACTCAGCCATAAAAAGGAATGAAATTGGGACAGTTGTAGAGACGTGGATGGATCTAGAGACTGTCATACAGAGTGAAGTCAGAAAGAGCAAAACAAATATGTTATATTAACGCATATATGTGGAACCTAGAAAAATTGTACAGATGAACCGGTTTGCAGGGCATAAACAGAGACACAGATGTAGAGAACAAACATATGGACACCAAGCGGGGAAGTGGTGGGGTGGGAGAGTGGTGTGATGAATTGGCAGATTGGGTTTGACATATACACACTGAAATGTATAAAATGGATGACTAATAAGAATCTGCTGTATAAAAAATTAAATAATATAAAATTCAAATAAAAACAAAACCCTAGGTGACTGCTGTCAGCAAAGATTAAGTAAAAAGATATTGGGACACACACACACACACACACACACACACACACAAAAGACATTTTAATGGTAACCCCAAAACACACATACTATAATAATTGGAAACAACATTATGAAATAAAATACATAGACAATAATATACAGACACAAATTTCATGAGATTCTAGTGTTTAATACCCAAGATCTTTGCACTAGGCTTTGGTCAAGTACTCAGCCGTAGTGTTTGGTGTAATGTCTCTACACACATTCTGCTCTTACCTTCTTTGGTCATCCTGGTTGTTAGTGTCACCTAGAGTCATCAATATTGGACAGGTCACTTTCTACTTCAGAGATGCTAAGTATGATAAATATTTAGTTTCTTCATCAGCAATCACTCCATATTCTGTCCTTACAGACCATCTGACCTGCCTACATGGAATTCATCAATAGCATTTCCATGGATCACACATTCTCCATTTCTGTTTCAAATTGCTATTGCCCAGCTCTACACAGCTTTCTTTGGGCCATGAGAATGTTGTTACAATGACAGGGACTTTTTAGAACTCTCTATCTTCATGTGGGGAAAGGAAATATTTCTGTACTAAAAACTGCCTGGACTATTCCCCTATTTGCCCAAAGCGCTTTCCTCTTTGTTTTCTTTAGCTTGTTAAAACTGACCCTACTGAAAATAACCACCTATCTTTGAGAAGCAGGGAAATGAGCAAAGCTGGAGCTTTAGTTTTTAAAACTGTTTCATTCTATGTAAGTTGGTTACAATTCTTTCTTCAGTCAAAGTGCTTTTATTGACATTCTTCTTTACCTATCATGGCTAATGGAGAAGGGTGGGATTTTGCTGTCTACTCATTGCTAAAGAATAGAAATAAAGAATATATTTTTGTGTATTGATCTTGAATTCTGAAGCCATGTTAACTCATTTATTATTTCTAATAATTTTAATGATTCCTTAGAATTTTCTATATATTAGATCATGTCATATGCAAACTGAAATAGTTTTAAGTTTTCTTTTTCAACCTGGACTTTTTTTTCTTTTTTAAATGATATTTCAGTTATGTAGGAGAATGTCCTTGTTTTCAGGAGATACTTGTGTTTTTATGTTCATTTGTCTCAGTATTTTCTAATTCCCTTTGTGATTTCTTTTTTGATCCTTTAGTTATTTAGGACTATGCTGTTTGTGAATTTCCCAAATTTTCACCTGCCATTGTTTTCTAATATTTTTCTGTAGTAATCAGAGAACATTCTTTGTATGATTTCAATCCTTTTAAATTTATTGAGGTTCTTTTATGGCCAAACATATTGTATGGAGAATACTCAACATGTGCTTTGGAAGAATGTATATTCTACTGTTATTGACTGGAGTGTACTACAGATATTTGTTAAGTCTAATTAATTTATAGTATTGTTCAAGTCTTCTGTTTTCTGTTTATCTTCTGCATACTATTCTTTCCACTACTGAAAGTGAGGTACTGGTGTCTCCAACTATTATTGTTGAATTGTCTTTTTCTCCTTTCAATTCTATCAAGGTTTCTTCATATATTCTGGATTTCTGTTGTTTAGGTACATATATGTTTATAATTGTTAAAACTACCCAGTGAATTAAGTCTTTTATCATTATAAAATATTATTCTTTATCTCTAGCAATATTTTTATTTTAAAGTCTATTTTGTATAATATTAGTATAGATATTTCAGGTCTCTTAAGGGTGCTGTATATGTGGTATAGCTTTTCCATCCTTTTACTTTCAAACAATTTGTATCTTCAAGTCTAAAACATGACTCCTGTAAATAGTATAATGTTGGATCTTGTTTTCTTTATCAAATCTGACAATCTGACTAATGTTTGGATTGTTAAAAGTTTAGTATTGATACAGTTGGATTTACATCTGCCACTTTGCTCTATGTCTCATATATTTTTTATTTCTTGTTTTCTTACTGCTTCCTTTGGCATTCATTAGATATTTTCTAGTGTAATATTTTAATTCAGTTAATAATTACAAATTTTTTTTAACATTTTTAAATTGTTGCGCTAGAGCTTACAATATCTATCTTAAGTTATCAAAACCTACTTCAAATTTATACTAATTTACTTTTAGTGTGATATAGAAATTTTACTCATATATCTCCATTCTCTCTTTTTCTGTGCTATTATTATTACATGTTATGTCTGTATATGTTACTAACCCAAACATATGTTGTAATGATTACCACTGAATTTTTTCTTTTAAAGAAGCTGAGAGTAGAAAGGCAAGAAAGTATATTTTTATAGAGTGTTCTATTAACCTTTGTATTTACTACTTCTTGTTCTCTTCATTCCTTACTTTGTATTTGAGTTACCATCTATTATCATTTCATACTTCAATACCGTTTTGTTCCCATCTATCTCCTTTGTGCTCTTTTTCCAAATGCATTGTGTTTCTATATGTTACAGTCCCCAAAATACAATTCTATGCATCTTGTTTTATGCATTTACCTCTTAAATAAAGCAAAAGAAGAAATGAGAAGAATTATTTTTTATACTGTCATTTATAATTATGTACATAATTACCTCTTCCAGTGTTCTTGGTTTTTATGTGCACATTAAACTTATTTTCTGATGGTGCTTGATTTCAACCTGAATAATTTCCTTTAGCACCTATCGTAATGCAATTCTACCAGCAACACAATTTCTGTTTTTACCTGGGAAATTTTCCCTTCATTTTTTAAAAATGTTTTTACTGAATGTAGATATCCTGGTTGACACTTTTTCATTTAGCACTTTAAATATATCTCTTAACTGCCTCCTGGTCTCCATTGTTTCTGGTGAAAATCAGTTGTTAATCTCATTAGAGTTCCTTGTATGTAGTGGGTTATTTTTCTCTGCCTCCTTTTTTGTCTTTGTCTTCACATATGGTGAATATAATGTGCCTGCATATGGATCCTTTTGTGGCTAGCATAATTGGAGGATTTTGCGCTTCTTGGATGTGTAGACTAATGTTTTCATCAATGAGACGTTTTCATCATTATTTACTCAAATTTTTTTTTCTACATCTTTATCTCCTTTTTTCTGATTCTTCCATTATCTTATGTTGATGCACTTTATTATGCCTTACATTTCTCTGAGGTTTTCTTCATTTTCTTTATTCTTTTTTTCCTATGTTATGTGGATTTCATAATCCCTATCAATCTATCTTCAAGTTCACCAACTTTTTCTTCTGCCAGCTCAAATCTACTGTTGAGTCCTTTAGTACATTTTTTATTTCAGTTATTGTACTTTTCAATTTCAGAGTTTCCATTTGTTTCTTTTTAATAATTTCCATTTCTTTATTCATATTTGCTATGAGTTATTGCCACCACCCCTTCCTTTAATTTTTTAAAGATGGTTTCCTTTAGATCTATGAACATATTTATAATAGCTCTTTTGAAATATTGTCTGCTGTGTACAACTTCTCATCTACTCAGTGGCAGTTTTTATTGCCTGTTTGTCTTTCCTATGGATAGGTCATACTTTCCTGTTTTTATTTTTAATGTCTTTTTTGTTGTTGTTGAAAAGTGGACATCTTAGGTATATTGTAGCAGTTCTGGATATTGATTCTTCTTTCTATGGAGATTGTGCTTTTGTATGCTTGATTTCTTTTCTTTTTTTAATTAACTAATTATTTCTCTGACTCAGTCAGACTAGTTCAGTGACATCTATTTCCTCTGCAATTTGCAAACTCTAATGCTTGTCCTCAGAGTTTGCATCCTTGGGCATGAGTAAAATGTTCCTGACCAGCAACAATGACTGAGGCTTTAGCTGTGCTCTCTTTTATTTTCTCTTTCTCTAATATCCCTGTTAAAATATCATTGTTCTTTTATTACATTCACCCTCAGTTGTTAGCCTCCATTAATGGCTAACTGATAGTTCTGTTGTTTTCAACAATGCCCTGGAGCAAAAAAAATTTTCTGCAGTCAGTTCCAATCGAAGTCTGGTCCCATGGCAGGGATAGACTTTGAGGCTTGCTCTGATGTTCCCATGGGCAAAACCACTGCACTGTGGAAGAGATGGGGAGGAGTTGGTGGGAAACTCTTCATTGACTGCTCCACTTGGATCCTCCCTATAGTAGGAGCTGTGTGTGTGTGTATGTGTGTGTGTTTGGGGCTACTGGTGCTGCCACCATGCTGCAGCCAGCTCCTAGTATAGATTTTCCATAGCATAGGCCACAGAAAGTGGAAGTTCCTGATGTTTAGCAGCTGCCACATCTAACCACAATAGGTCTTCTAGCCTAGAATGATCAGGGAGATGGAAATTGCCAACCAGCTGCTGAGCCATTGAGCAGCTCTTTGACAGCACAGAGTATGCAGGAAAGAGGAACTTCTTTCTTTACTACCTGCCGTGCTCAGATCCTCTCTATATAATACGAGTTTGGGGTCAGGAAATGAATGCAACTTGGGTGCTCTTCAGCTTCCTGACATAGGGCTTCTACAGCATAGAACTATAGAAAATGAGATCTACTGATGTTCATTGGCTGCCAAAAGCACCCAGATTAACTATCCCAAACAGGGGAGCTGAGAGAGATGGGAAATGCTACTCAGCTGCTAAACCTTCTAAAATAGTTCTTCTATGAGGCTTAGCTGAAATGAAATATCCTCCCATTGTTCTTACAAGTTTCCATAGTTTTTTTTTTTTTTGAATAAACGATTCTCAATTTGTTGTAAACCCTTTGATCAATTCCAAGATTATTCCACTTTGATTGATTGTCTTTGCTTATTTGACCAGTTTAATAGCTTCCTCTTCAGGGAGAGGTTTCCCTGAGCAACACTACCATTCTGGAAATCTTTTTTCCCTTTTCTTTTCTCTTTAATGCTTTCCTGAGTCCTTTCCAATTCTACATATTGTTGAAAACCTACTAAATTTCTAATAAACTGTAACCCCTTTCATGAAGTTCTATCTAGTTAAATAACTTATTACCCAGTAATCATTCATAATAAATACTGAGCACTTACTATTGGTAAAAGACTCCTAAGAGCTACAGAAGACATAAAATAATTAGATATAATTTTTACATATAAGGCACTTAAAGACAAATAACAGGGTAAAGTTAGCTATTATAGCATAGTTATTTAGACTAAAGCCCTCTGGAATCAGACTGATTGGGGTTTATGCCTTTGTTCTACCACTTAATAGCTGTGTGATCTTCAACAATTTTCTTAACTTTTAAAAATCACTTTCCTCATTTACAAAGTGGGTACAATAATAATAGTGTTTCATAGGGGTGCTGTGAGGGAAGATCAAACAAAGTACTTCCTATAATGTAGCTAGCATATCCCATGGTAGGGATTTGCACTTGTTAGAATTTCATACATGTTAACTGTTAAAACAATAATAATAATAATAAAAGAGTAAGTAAAGAGAGAGAAAAGATTAAATTTTATATGTATTCAAAGGTAAAAAAGATTCCACCAGCTGAGAAGTGATCATATATCATGCTTTCATTCTTTGAAGAATTGCATGATAGCAGGTACTCAATAGATGGCTGTTGAATTGAATTGGAATCAGTTGGCATTATATGACTGATCTTATACTATGTAGTAAATTTCAATATTTTCAATTGTCCTTCCAATCAATAGGGGAATATTCAAATATATCATCTAAGAGGTGAACTAATTGTTTTGTTTTTAAAGAGAAAAAAAATAAATTTATGTGGAAACACACTGAAATAGATATTAGGTTTCCCAATTTCATGTTCCTGTATTGCTAATAACAGTCCATGTGACCTTAGCAAATCACTTCCTTATCTCCTTCATTCTCAGTTGTCTTATTTGTTAGATGAAAGTTGTTCCCAACTTTAGTATGCATCGCATATATCTTTAGAATTTGCTAAAGTACTCAGGTTTCATGTAGTAATCTAATTATACTGGGGAGAATCAGAGATGGTTTTGTTTCTGTCTTGACAATTATAAGTAGTGATGTAGCCTCTTCTATGTTGACAATTGTAATTTATGTCTTATCTCCCTTTTCACAGTTTTTCTGGGTAGAGGTTTATCAATTATACTGATCATTTTAAAGACCAGTTCATTAGTTTTTCTAATGAATATTTTATTTACCTTCATTCAGACTATTTCTAGCGTTCTTCATTTCTTTGTAGAGTATCAAGTTCTTCTTTTGTATTGTACTCCTTTTGCGGAAAAACATCAAGATTTCTTGTAGTGCAGACCTGCTAGTAATAGATTTTCTAAGTTTTTGTTTTATAGATACTTTTGGAAGACATTTGTACTGAGTATAGAATTCTTAGTTGACAGTGTTTCTCTTTCGGCCCTTTAAAAATGTCATTATATTCTTTTCTAGATTGCATAGGTTCTGAAGAGATATTTCCTGTAATTCTTTTCTTTGTTCCTTTGTATACGATGTTTTCTTTTTTTGGGGAGTGAGGGGGGCTGGCTGTCTTCAAACTTTTCTTTTAATTTGTGTTTTTTAATAATTTTGAATATAATATGTTGTCATGTGTATATGTTTATCTTGTTGGTGTTCTCTGAGGTTCTTGGATCTGTGTTTGGATGTTTTTCATCAGTTTTGGAAAATTCTTGTCCTTTATCCTCTGAAAAATTTTTTGCCTCATTTTTAATTTCCTCTTCTTCTAGGATTTACATTAAATATATATTAAACTGTTTGATATTATCCCATAGGTCTTAGATGTTCTATTATGTTTTCATCTCTTGTTTCAACTTTGTATTTCAGTGTTTTATTTATCAAAATCATGTTTTTATGATTTTATTTTTTATATTTCATCTATTGAAATTCAAGTTCACTTCTGACCCTGCTAAAGTCATTCTTTATATACGTTACCATATTTTTTTCTCATTTGTTACATTGTCACTTGAGTTTTGTCTCATAATATTCATTCTCTTCTGAAAATCTGTCTATGTATGCCCTTCACTTTTCTACTAGATCCTTTAATATATTAAACATAGTTATTTTAAGTTTCCTGTCTGATAATTTCAACATGTTGGTCATAACCATACATTTTTCTATTGATTGCTATATGTCTTAAAAATGTGTTGTTTTTTTCTTGTTTACCTTGCTTATTTTTCTTGCTCATAATTTTTGGTTGAAAGCCAAACATCTGTAGAAACTGAGTTAAATAGTATTTATTTCTGGAAATAAGCACACATCTCTTTCTGCCAGACATTTAATACAGGGGATTGAGTCAATCTAGTCAGTCATTGATCTGAGCTGGGATTTGTTGTTGATATTGTTACCTTGAATATACCACCAGCTTCAAATTCCTCTAACTTGGTTTGTTCTCCGTGGTAGTTGGGTGAGGGAGCTTTATTGTTGGAGGATTTTTCTCATGTTTCCTGTTCTACTCTCTGTTTTAAGCTTTCCCTCTGAGCTTTCACTTAGGAAGAAGTCTCTCTATGTTCTTGCTTCTCCCTTTGGTAGCCTGCTGATAAATCTTACTCATGTGTACCTGAGGGATTTGAGTCATTCTCTTTTGTCCTGGTTCAGCCTCAATTTCAGATAGGCACCATCTTCCTCTTCTTGGTGTCTTTTTCCTCCTCATTTTTCTGGTCTTTCTCAGTGATCCTTCCTTTCCGTAGCAACAGGAGGTTTTAAATGTTCTGTTTCCATGATAATTTCCTGTTTTTCCTCCAGGGGAAAGGATCTGGGTAGAAATCCTTTCCTGTGGCTTTTGCTGTGCCCCACCTTTCAACTGTACCATGAGGAAGATTTTCTCAGGGCTCTCACTTTGCCCCAATTTTCCTTGTGAGCACCCAGTGAGGTCCATAGAAAAGACCATGTCAGTGATGCAAACTCTCCTTGTATTTTGGCAGCCAGGAGGTTTATACTCTCACTCAAGCCCACACATGACTGTCAACAATTGGTTAAAAAAATTAGGCTGAATTCTTCTTAGCAGCTCATGTGGTGTGTAAGGTCTCTTTCACCTGTGCTCTATCAGTGCTTGGGTCCTATCTTTCCTTGGAGGCATCTGTCTTCCCTTCAGTTTCAAGCAATTGATTGTCCTGTGACCTCAGCTCTCTCATGCGTTCAAGAAAAGTTAAGATTTTGTAGTTTATCTGGTTTTTTTCTTGTTGTTAAAATGTTGACTACATTTTTCTATATTCAAAGGGGAAACTGGAAATTTCTTGTGTGGCTTTATGTCAAGTCTGGAATAAATAATTAAGAATAAGTAGGTATCAGGGATCTTTAAAGTAACAAGGAGTAGATAGATAAAAGGCTCATGAATTAAAGAAAATTAGGGGACATTTCTGCATTTTGTTTTTGTATATATAATTTTCCAAGTTACCATTATACAAATGTATAGATTTTCTACATGTACTCTATGACCCTTAATCTTTATAATAACCTAAAAAAAATGTATATATATATAATGCTCAATTTGCAGATGTGAAGGTTCAGATAGTCTTCAAATGACTTTTCTAACATCAGTTATAAAACAATTAAGAGACCTAGTCTCGTGCCTGACACATACTAGATGTTAAATAATAAATGACAGAGAAGATGAATAAATAACAAGGGTTCAATGAGAACTCACTTCTCTTGCCTCACAATCTGAAGGAAAATTTTTCTTGATAAGTTTAACACATCTGTAACATTTGTAGTAGAAAATTAGTGCTATATGATTTGTAGATGCTATGAAGCATCTTCCTAATTTGGGAAAAAAGGTACTATTTACATTAAAAGGTATTTACATATATACTTTTTAATTAGATTTTTCTTTACTTTTTCTTTCAATGGGTACCCAATTTGCCACATTTCTCAGTGCCAATGTGCGTAACTCTGTCACTGCCCTTATTCAATTACAGGGGAATATTTGTTTACATGACTGTCTCACTAAACTACAAGCTACCTAAGGAGAGAAACCATATTTGATTTATCTTTATAACACCACCTTCCAGAAAGTGCATGACAAAAAGTAAACACTTGAAAAATGTTGAAATAAATGGATTCATATGTATTAAATACATTGCAAAGATGATAAATTTAAAAAAAGTTTCCTCTTTGGGTGGGATCTAACTGTCCTGTGAGAGGAATATTCCTAACTGAGTTTCACAGTGGAGGATCACACTGATGGTAGCTGTGAGCTAGAAATAGACATGAGTTGACCAGAGATGGCAGCAAGGAGGGAAATCTTGGAAGATTATTGATTTATCATAATCTTCCTCAGCCCCACTCCATTCTAAAAATATGGAATAATGATGTTTTCTTAGTCTTATAATGTTTATGAATATTATTTTATACTTTCTATCAGCCACATCTTTCTCCTCCATTTTTAAGTCTCTCATATATAAAAATCCCAGCCAAATTATAACTGACTGGAGCAGCTAATAAAGTCCTACAATCAATAAATTACTTCAATGCCTACTAGGTTATTGAGGGCAACTGGGAGTGGTAATATCTTATTCCTCAGTCTTTGTTTCTTGTTTTAAAAGAATGAACTATGTGTCATTAGGTAGGCAATAGGGCTGGTACTTTCCCAACTAAGAGTTTTCACTTGACATCCAACATTTGACACTGGAACTTGACCTTTTTCAATTTAGTTAATAATTGAAGCATGTTTTTTCATTTTCTTTACACCAGACACTTTCAGCAAGATCCTGGATCTCACCTGTGTTTCCACCTTATCATGATTTGGGCATTTTTAGTTGTTGAACAGTTGGCCTGGAAATTCCATGTTTATGTTAGAATTCACTAGTGACATTTCTACAACAATCTGTATATTCAGTTGGCAGGTGAGGGAGAACCAGATTACTGGAGCAATTGATTAAGTCAAACCTCAAGGACATGTCTTAAAAAAAAAACCTGGTATGCAGAGGCTCCTAGAGAATTTATAAAATGTTTAGCCAGCAACTTGAGACAGTGTCTGAGTAAGAACTTTGTACATAGGCAAATAGCTTGGACACTGGAGAGTTATAGACACAGGTCTTTGAAATAATCCTCACATCTCTTGCTATAGAAAAATATTTTTTAACAAAAGTTATTTCAACTTCAAACAACTTTTTTTGTGTGTCTACAAATCAGTGGGTCAAGATTTTATTACCATGAAATGACCCGTCTTGAATATACACAGACAATAGTTTACTTGTAATGGATAGCTGAGGATTCTCTATTGAATTGATTTTAATGGAAACAACTATCCTGACTTTTGATTCATTTCTCTGTGTGTAGAAATTAGCCACCTCATTAAAGGTTGTGATTGTCCAAAGTCTTGGAGCAACTTGACCACCACTGTAGCTTCTGAATCTCTCTGTCTCTGATAAGCAAATGTGATGAATCTAACAGTAAATGCATTTGGCGAGCTCTCCAGAAAAACCTAAGAGTGATAAATCTCACCTAAAAAAAAAAGGGTATAGAGGAAGAGAGGATATGATTTAACTGTAGTCAGGAACCAATCTTGTAGATGAAAACAGCTACAAATGTGTTTGAAAAGTAAAAGAGTGAGAACTAAGACCATGGTCTCACAAGAAAATACGATTCTTATTGCATAAACAGAAGAGACAAAGGGAGAAAAAGAGGGGGGAAAATAATATTAAAGGGGAGACAGAGACTAAGAGAAACAATATTTGTTAAAGTTCAAAACATGACATTCACAAGTTTTTATAAACTCAATAACCATCTACTGAAATATTATTATGTGATGAATATAGCAAAAACAAAGCAATACAAAAAACCTTAGTACTTATATAATTATTTATATGTTCTCAAAATACCCTAATTTTTTCATCTCTCATTTTTTTCAGATGAAGAAGAATATAATAATAGCTAATAAAATAACAGTTAACATGATGGAGAGCATACTATGTGGAAGAACTTTATATCCATTCAATCCACACAATGACCCAATGTCATAATTACTTATGACAATATTTTCCTCACATTATGTATGAGGAAACTGAGTCTTTGGGAGGTTAAGTGGCTCCCAGAGGGCTACAAAGAGCTGAACCTGGGACTTGAATACAAATGTAATTGACTTCAAATTTTCTAATTTTAGAGACCACAGTTTTAATCACTGTGCAATACTTCCTCTCAGAGATGTAAATATTTAGAGACCTCACCCAAAGTGATACAGCTAGCAAGTAACAGAGGCAGGGCTTGAACACAGATTTAAATCCAAAGACATATTCATTCATGTTATAAAGTGGCACTGCAAGTTGAAAACTAACACTGGTCTATCTTAGGTAAGAAAGTTATCACCCCAGAACTGATTGGAACAAAAATATAGCTCTACTTTGGGGAAGTTTAAAGAAAAGGTGATACAGGCAGATTTTTATTGTAGGGACTCCATAGAAATTACTTACCTAACCCTCCTTTCACTCCTAAAGAAACAAAAAGACAAAGAGAAATGAAAATTTTCAGAATGGTTGCATTTCTATGTTTTAAGTGTCTTCTTTTGGGAATTTGAAAACTTGTCATTCTTTAGAATATGCTATTAGAATAGTAGCATCCCTTGGAAATCTAATTCCTTCAACCTTTATCAATTACCATTTTAAACCAGATTATAACAGCTGGCTGGGAAGAAGACCTGATAGAAATAAGAAGATATATGATATACAGCCTGTGAGGACCCTCTGAGATGGTGAGAGGATACCAGCCAATCTTCTTTACTTCCAACTAGTGTTGCCTAGGACCTCCTCTATCCAAAGTGGAGGGCTTAATGGAGCAAAGATGTACAATCTTTGGTCTCCAAAATAGCTTTGGGAGTCAAGATTTCTTATTGACTAGGAACAGACCAGGTCTTCAGATAGGGCCAACACCAGCCTGTCTGGCACCTTTGTATAGCACAGGGAATGGAAGACACATATAACACAATGCTGCTGACAGATAATATGTGAATAATTTGGTTAGGATAGAGGTAACTCCCTAACCTATAGGTACTAAATTGATACTGGAACAATCATGTCAATAGATGTAAAGGTACATCTGGCTTACAGAAAAGCAATTTTGCAAAAATATTTTACATAATTATGATTTTTACCTTGTTTTTTTCTGATCTGGACATGTTTCATCTTGCCATAGTTCACCGAACCAAGTCAGTGCCACCATGAATTCAGATTGTGTGAACTCTGAATTTATGACATCTAATTCTGACTTTTCTCTTGGTCCTTTGTAAAATGATGCTCTTTTTATCTCTCCAGGTCTCACGATGCTTGTTGAGGAAGAGCTCCTGGGGAAGAGCATCACTAAAATAAAAAAAACATGTAGCTATGACTGTAAAATATTTTCAAATCTATATTTTTGGTAATTAAGGACTTTAAAAAACTCTCTCATTAATTTGGCCCTCAGAACAATTTTGAAGATCAAATTAATGGGTGAGTTTTTTTAAAGTCCTTTATTTACCAAAAACCAACCAAACAACCAAACAAACAAAAAGTTATGAAGAACCTAGGGGCAGGACAGGGGAGGTGGAAGGGTAAGCTGGGACAAAGGGAGAGAGAAGAATTGACATATATACATTAGCATATGTAAAATAGATAGCTAGTGGGAAGCAGCTGCATAGCACAGGAAGATCAGCTTGGTGGTTTGTGACCACCTAGAGGAGTGGGATAGGGACGATGGGAGGGAGACGTAAGAGGGAGGAGATATGGGGATATAGGTATATGTATAGCTGATTCACTTTGTTATAAAGCAGAAACTAACACACCATTGTAAAGCAATTATACTCCAATAAAGATGTTAAAAAAAAGAAAAAAAAGATTACATATAAGATTTCATGATGTCAGTAAAATGGTGGGAAGTTTTTTGTTAAAAACATAAGATAAAATAAAAAACTATCATTAATTTGACCCTCAGAACAATTTTGAAATATAAGGTCATATCATGTCATTTTACTACTATGAAAACTAAAATTCAGAGAGGTGAAATTGCTCGTGCAAGTCAAGAAGGATCGTTCAATTCCTACTCAATGGGTGTTGCATTGCATCATGCTGCTTCTCATTAGAAAATGAGAAAGATGGGGCTCAAAATACTCATCAGTGTGGTTCATGCACCTTGCAACTCTTACTCTTCTTTTTCCCTCTTTTTTTTTCTTTTCTTATACCTTTTCCTTCTGCCTTTCTTCCTTTACTCCTTCTCTCTGACCCTGTCATTATTGCTGGTCATGAATACAAAAATCAGATGGATAAGCCACATACTAGGAAGAAGCCCTGAGAACTGTTGTTTTCTTACTTTGGATTTTTTTCTTAATGTTCAAAAATAGTCTTAAATTTAAATGATATGTTCTTTAGGATCTTTGTGCACAGTAACCTGGTAAAAGTTGGCTTCAATAAATTTTACAGAATTAAACTGAATTGAATTAAACTGAGTAAAGGTCAGACTTGACACTTAAATAGAAATTCAGAGTTAGAAGTACCAGCCAGCCTGAACATTGCAGCAGAGACAAGCTGGTCCCAGCTTTTGCTAGTTTGAAGAGTATTTTAATCTAGTTTTGCATATGTTTTCAAAAATCAGCAAAACTGCCAAAATTCTGTTGGCCTTGTTCTTATCCAGTTCACTAATGCCAGTCCCTCCCTTTCAACATTCCTGTCCCATCAGTTTCATAACCTAAATGGACCAACATTTGCTTTCATGAAAAACCAATTTGCAATCTGTCTCAGACCAAATCCTATAAAACTCAACAGAAAAAGTAGAGAAAGGATGGGATGAGAGTATTTCGTATAGTTAGGTCTATAGGATCTAATTGTCCCATGCCTAACAAGCGTGTGTTCTAAGTGCATGGTATGTGATATGAAGAACAGGAGGAAGGAGTGAAAGGAGATTAGGAGGAGCCGTAGAGGGATGAGAGGAGTGAAGTATCTTTTTATATGAGAGTATGTGGTCTTTTCACATCTAATTCAATCTCCCCTTAATCCAAATTAAATATTAAGATTAATTTTAGATCCTTGAAATAAGCTTTATAGGCTAGTGTTTTTTTTGTTTCTTTGGGTTTTTTTCCTAACTCTTATTGAGTCTGTTCTCCTATTACCTGTTTTTTGCCTTACTTGGACTAGGGTGCTGGAGCTAAACCTTGATGGGTGGCTTTGTTGTGCTGTTGGGCTAGATTGTGACTTATTCCTCCTGCTCTAGAGGAGATGGGGAAAGAGATGGAGGAATAATAATGCTTTCATAGATGCCTAAGATCCTTGATGAACCTCATAAGAAGATATGAGTCTTGAGTGCAGGACATCCTGGGTTTCTGGGCTAGCTAGGAGGAAGAAGATAGGAAAAGCCCAGATTATAGAGCACAGTGCTGACAGTGATGTGTGAATCACTGTCTGGGACCAAAGCCAGGCAGGAAAAGCAATAGAGTCAATGGTCCAAAGGTGCTGGAGAGAGAACAGGAATCTAACATTCAAGTGAAAATGAATGAAATATAGTCACATATGCAAAAACAGTAAAAATTATTACCATAAACATTGCAGGAAGAAAAGTCACAGAATAATACATATGATTTCTTTCATGTAAAGTTTACACCATGAAAGCTAAAACCATATATTGTTTAATAATATATATAAAGTTGAAGTAATATAACAAAAACAAGGCAATGATTCCAAGTAGCAATTAACTGTAGGGTGGGGTGGGGTTGGAGAAAGTCATATAGGTAAGTTTTAGTACATTGATAATATTCTATTTTTAAGCTGGGTTTTGGGTACATGAATTTTATTAATATTATCTAAACTATATATGCATATTAATGTGCTATTTTGTATGTAAAAATATGCATACATGTTTGTATATACACACGTGTGTATTGGTGTATCCAAGAAACTGAGAGGTGAAAGTTTATGAGTTGCACTTAAAGTGTTTCAACTGGGAAGTGGAAAAGAGGCTGCAGACTGGGAAATGCCCTGAGCCATAGAATATAGTTATGGCTCCTTTCATAAGGCAGTTAGGATTTTGTGCATGAGCAGGAAGAGAGCTGTTATGATCAATGACCCATTAAGATCATAAAACATGCAGAGAGGAGGAGGAGAGCCTGAAGGCAAACAGGAAAAAAAATAGAAAGTAGAACTAAAATTTAGAAAATATTTTGTAAAAATAAATGTCCCTCTAAACCTCCCATCATAATGCACTCTAAAGATGAATAAAATAGATGTTTAATTTATAGTAAAGCCTGTACGTCTGTGGCACTTAGTAAGTACACTGAAAAGATATATAATTAATTAATTACTATTTGTACATTGAATGTTGATTGAGACTTTTTTCATAACACAAGCTGGTTGAGGTATATTGTATTCTGGAAACTCACCATCAAATTCTCAAGAAGACAAGAAGAATTGGGGAACAGTTAGCATTAAGGTTTGAGATAGGGATCTGTGGGAACCTGGCCTTAATCCTGTTGGCAGATCCCATACTATGTGTAAGGAATATGGCAAAAACAGATTTGTTTGGGGTAAATATTGCTATTGGATTGAGTGAAGGGGTCCCATCCAGCAGGCAGGGAACAGGAGTGCCAATAATTGTACAGACTCTGGGATTATACCCTACTTGTTAACAAATTAGACTTCTATAGTTTCAAGGATGCTTGTAGAAGACATGAAACTCCTGGGTCAGAGATAAAACTTTAATATTCACAATAATGATAGTTGCCAGAGTGTCAGCATTTGTGCTGAATTCCATGATGTCCAAATCCCACAGGGTAATGCAACAGGGTCAGTGTCACCTGCACATACAGAGGGGTTGTATAATAGGAAAGAAATTTTGAGCCTAATCCATTTGGGCTGATCCAGCACAATATCATAATTTGTGGCTTATGACCACAGAAACATTTTCCACAGTACTGAAGGCTAAGAAGTCCATAATCAAAATGCCAGTAGATTCAGTGTCTGGTAAAGGCCTATTCCCATTTCACAGATGGTCATCTATTTGCTGTAAGTTCACATGGCAAAAGGGACAAGTGAGCTCTCTTGGCCTCTTTTATAAAGGTACTAATCCCATTCTTGAGGGCTCTGTCCTCATGACCTAATCATTTCCCAAAGTGCTTGCTTCTTAATTCTATCACCTTGGGGGTTAAGACTTTAACACATGAATTTTGAGAAGGAGACACATACATTCAGATCAAGCCAAGAACTAATAGGAAGAAATAAGAAAAAAAGAAATTTCTCAGAACTAGAGAGGAGACAAATAGAGGTCTAGGGTTATAAAAGTTGCGAGAACCTTTGCCTGTAGCTTTGGGGTACCATAGGAGGTAAAAATACCTGTAGGCTTCATGTGATTCACATGAGGAAGCTGGATCTAAGACATCAGGGTTCCCAACTTCAGAAAAATTTCCTGTTCCCAAACAAGCCATGGAGAAAGCACAAGTACTGAACTCAATTTGTCCATGCAGGCTGGGCCAGTGGATATCTCAATGCTAATCAGTTTGACCTAATAGCTGGAGGACCCTGGCCTAATTTGCCCTTCTGGGCAAGATATCCCAGGACCTTTGCATATTCTTGGATATTTGAAGGAATATAGTAATGGCTGAAGTTTGATTTCTTCCTGTCTGAGGGCTGGGAGCTTAGAGGCCAGGTTTAATTTAAAGAAAATAAAACCAGTGAACATTTATTGCTTACTGATTTTGTGGTATAAGAATTATATTTATTATATAGTAAGAAGCTCACATAGAAGGAGGAAAACAAAGTAGGTAGAAAATGTTGTAACTTTAACAGAGGTATATACTGCTCAAATCTGTTTCTCAAGATTATATGTCTATTGTTAGCAAGTTATTCTAGATGCATACAGATGAGATTCCAGGGCTTCTTGTATATTGCCTAACCTTGTCAGGGTGGTTAAGACTTAGAATGGACTTGAGATAGTGAACATATACCTATCCAACAGTAGGAAGGCAAAAACAGGGAAGGAAATGATTAAGGCAAGGAATGAAGGATTTTCCACTGTGGCTTTCATACCTGCCAACAATTTTAGATCTGGATTGTCTGAGAATTGGCTCACAGTTGTTTTCAGGGAAAGGCTGTAGTTAGCACAGGTATGCGTCAACAAAAGCCAGACTGTTACAGCAGGCAGGTAGCTAGATATGATCAGAGAAAGGGGGGCAGGGACCAGGTGGCAAGAAATCATGCATCTTGTAAGCAGTGGGGCTCCATGTGCAGACAAAGAAAAGCAGAAACCTTCAGACTGACAAGAAACCACATATTTTGGGGTGATAAATGTCCTGGAGGCAGACAAAGAAAAGTGGGAAAAGGCAGGAATCTCCTGCATCCAAATGTAATCTGTTGCTCATTGTGCTCTCATTACAATGAAATTAGCCTTGCAGGTAAGAAGTACCCATCAAGCACTGATGCCATGACACTTCTGATAAATGCAAAACAAAGATAAGAATCTCTCTTACACTGGGAGAATGTGGAGATGGGATGAAAATCAGGAAATACGACCCCCAAACCCTTCCTCCCCAGTGAATATTCTGCCCCTTCATTTGTATGCCCCTCATAACTGGCTTGCCAAAAAAAAAAAACCAGGGCAGCTACCCACCTGCCACCCACTCTCCCTCTGAGAGTGTATTCTTGCTTAAATAAATCCTCACTTTACTTTCTTGACCTCCCTGTCTCATCTCTGAATTCTTTCTGTGACAAGGCAAGAACCGTAAATTCACCAGGAACAAGATCCCTCTTCAGATGTTGTCCTCTGATGATTTAAAACATTTGGGGGCCACGAATGCTTTGAAATTCTTAGAAAGCTATAGTCCTTCTTTTTGGCAATTGCATAAAATTTTACCTGAAATTTTTGGATTTTGAAAGTCCTTTGAAACCCATCCATGGACCTCATTCAGTAAGACTTCTCAGACTTTAGAGTGTCTTTGAAACACTTTAAAGTGCTGTTACAATGCAGAGTCACATGCCCTACATCCTGAAACCCAGAGTTCATTGGGTCTAGAAGAAATCTGAACCTAAATATTTCAGAAATAATTGATAATTCTGATGCAATTGTATCACGTACTACACTTTGCAGAAGAATACTCTCAAAATTTGTAGACCTCAAAATAAGGAACCATTGTTTAAATTCTTAAGTGCTGTAGGAGACTACTTATAAGGCAACTACTCTTCCCATATCAAGTCTCTCCTTCCTTTTGTATATAACCTCAGTATATTCACAGACTAGCGTTAAATTCCAAAGTAATCCGAACTCAAGCTAGAGCTGGTGAGGTTTGATGAGAGAATCAGGTGCACTGATATTAAGGAATTTTTTTACTCACGACTTCCAAGTAGGGGACACCCCATTTTCTCACTAAGTGTATTTGAGTTGGAAGACATATGGAAACCAGAGATCTGAACTTTCATCAAACTAACTCCCTTTTTCAACATCAGCAATAGAAATGTGGTTAGTCTGCTTACATGAGAGTCTAAAGGGAAAATAAACCTATTCTTTCTGTTTTCATTTACCTTAGACTTAGGAGCTTGCAGTGGTTCATCAATTTTCTTCAAAGAATTCTACTCTATTGTGAGTCCAGCTGCATGGACTCTTCTGTCCTATAATCACATCTTCACAGGCAGCCACACCAACAATTGTGTGGAGCAGCCCCTGAGCCATGATTACCCTGCAATGATTATTTGCGGTTTTGTCAGTCATTTCCTAAAACTGGATCATTCTGGCATCTCCCCACCCCGCGTTATGCTGTGTGAGTTGCAGCTGCACCACTAGAGCTTACATCTGTCTCCAACACATATTCATTGTGTTTATATTAGGGACAATCCAGTAATTTTCTTTATATACTCAATGGGCAATTACAATAATAGGATATAATAGGATGTAGTGTGAAGGAGTTGAAATGCCTACGGGAAAAGGTTAAAAATAAAAAAGAACTCTAAAAAAGATATCTATCACTGGATGGCATTGTGTAAGTCTTGCTTTAGCTTGTTATTTTTAAGATTATTCTAGGAGGATTGAGAGTGAGGTGTGGGACAATTCAGCATGGCTGATTAGAAAGGTCTAGAACCAGAAATCTTGCTATGCAAGACAGTTTTGACAGATATCTTCTATTCGTCAAGCAAGAAGTTGAGACAGTCTGAATGAATCAGGAAGGAAGCACAAGACTTCTGATCCAGAGGGAATATTTGGGAAATTCACTAAGACAGAAAATATGAACCAAGTACCTCATAGGAAAGATTGATACAGGATATCAGAAAATGTCCAAGAACCACACTAGGAGTTTAAGGTCACTAAGTTGAATAATGGTTCTAAGATAATGCTGACTTTCCTTATTCATTAATTTATTCATTCATTCATTGATTCACTTTATAAATATTTATTGGACACCCATTATTTGCTAGGTCCTGTGATGCACACTATGCCTACAGTGATAAACAAGACAGATAATGTTCCTCCCTTCATAGACTCTAGAATTAACTGTGGAAAAGAGAGAATTAAAATTATATCTAGAATAAAGTATGAGAATAGAGAAAATAAATAACTCATTTATCTATTCAATAAATATGAAGTTCACAACGAGAGGACCGAATTTAATTTAGGGGCTTAGGGAAAGTGTACCCAAAAGAAAAGTTTAATAATCTGAAAGATAAATAGTAATTTCTGAATTGCAAGAATAGGATGGTAGAGAGAAAGGAGTAGGATTTGAAAAGCCAAGGAAGTAAAGTGTGTTCCAGACACAGTAAATAACATTACCCAATAGTTGAGAGATTTGGAGTTTTCAAGGACTAAAAGATTACCATATTTAAGACATAGATTGAATCAAAGACAGTTGGAAAGGATAAAATTAGAGAAGTCAAAATTCAAATCCTAGATTTACTTTTTATCCATTCAATGAATGTTATTTTTTAATTCAACAAATACCTCATGTTAAAAAAAAAAAGGTTTATAAGCAGAAGAATAGGATGATGAATTTTACTTAAATGCCACTTTATATTATTGTTTACTTATTTCACTTGAACTTCACCATAAGCCTATTGTTAGATAAAGTAGATATTATTGCATCTCTCCTTTTTCCCAACATATTACCAAAAAAGGATTGAAAAAATATTATAGTGAACCCTGATATGATAGGCAAAATAATGACAAACCAAAGATTCCCATGCTCTAAGCCCCAGAATCTGTGAATATGCTATGTTATATGGCAAGAAAACTTTATAAGCAGAATTAAGGACTTTAATATAGGGAAGTTATAGGGAGATTACTCTGGATTATTCTGATAAGTCCAATGTAATCACATGGGTCATTAACAATGAAAGAGGAAGGAAGGTAGAAGAGATAGATAAGATGGAAGAAGAAATAGGAGAGATCTGAAACATGAGTTTTACTTAAGGGTAAAACCCATAGTAAAACCCTTTCTGTACCTCTGACCTAAAGATATGATAGTAAATTTGTATTGTTTTAAACCTGCTAAATTTGTGGTGATTTTTTATGGCGCCAATAGAAAACTAATAAATTGTGTGTACCAAAATTTCTTTACTTTCACTGCTGAGTAGTATTCTATTACATTATTTCAGTTAATTTCTCAATTCTCCTATTTTTGAACATATAAGCTATTTCTAGTTGTTTAGGTATTATAAATAAAGCTGTGATGAACACTCACTTACAAGGCTTTTGTCATCATATGCTTTCATTTTTATTGGGAAAATACCTAGGAGTAGAATTGCTAGGTCATAAGGTTTTTAGTTTTATAAAAAACTGTCAAAATTTTTTTCAAGTAATTGAACCATTTTATATCTCTAACAATGGGTGAGGTCCACTTTCTCTATGTTGTTGTCAACATTTGGTCTTACTCTTTTTGATTTTAGACATTCAGGTGAGTATGAGTTTATATATATTCTGGATACAATCCTTTGTCAGATATACATATTGTGAATATTTCTCCCTTCCCCCACTCCTGCCTATTGTTGCATGTTTTTTTTTCTTTGTTTTTGTTTTCTTTTTTTTTTAAAGGGAGGTAATATATATATATATATTTTTAAATTTATTTATTTATTTATTTTTGGCTGTGTTGGGTCTTCGTTTCTGTGCGAGGGCTTTCTCCAGTTGCGGCGAGCGGGTGGCCACTCTTCATCGCAGTGCGCGGGACCCCCGCCGCCGCGGCCTCTCCCGCTGCGGAGCACAGGCTCCAGACGCGCAGGCCCAGCCGTGGCGCACGGGCTTAGTTGCTCCGCGGCACGTGGGATCATCCTAGACCAGGGCCCGAACCCGTGTCCCCTGCATTGGCAGGCGGACTCTCAACCACTGCGCCAGCAGGGAAGGCCTGTTTTTGTTTTCTTAATGGTATCTTTGGATGATAGAAAAATTTAACTATGAAGTCTAGTTTATCAATTATATTTCTGTGAACTGTCTATCAAACCTTTATCTAAACCCAGGTTCTACCTATAAAAGTTCTAGGGTTTTAGTATTTATATTCAAGTGTATAAAGTATTTCAAACTAACTTTTGTGTATGTTGTGAGATTCATTTTTTCTCCACACAGAATTCAGTTATTCTAGCACCATTTGATGAAAAGACTTTTCTTTCCCCCTTTGCTCAGGTTCATTATCAAAAATCAAATGCCATATAACTGTAAGTGCATTTCTGGGATAGGTATTTACTCTATTAATTTACTTTTTAAACTTTATGCCAGTATCACACTATCATGATTATTCTGGCTTTTTAAAATAAATCTTGAAATCAGGCAGTGTTTATTCTACAATTTTGTTCTCTTTCAAAAATTTCCTTGTAAGGAGTTCATTTGCTTCTGTACTTTGATATATTACATTTTTATTATCATTCAGTTGAGAATTTTTATAATATATCATTTTACTTCTTTTGTCCATGAGTTATTTAGAAGTGTATTGTTTAATATCCAAATGCTCAGGATTTTAAAGATATTTTTCTTGATTGATTCCCAGCTTAATTCCATTGTGGTCAGAAAATATTCTCTATAGTTTTTCAAATTGTTAAAATTTAAATACACTTGTTTTATAGCTCAGTATGAAGTATATCTTTGTGAATGTACCATGTACAATTGAAAAGAAAGTGCATTCTATAGTTGTAGGGGTATAAGTTTCTATTAATGCCAACAAGAAAATTGATATTGTTTATTTGGATCATTTTTTTCTCCTCAGCCTGAAGAACTTCTTTAGTATTTCTTATAGTGTAGGTTTTGGCTTTCTTTTATCCAAAATATCTTTATTTTTTCTTCATTTTCAAGAAATCTTTTTGCTACATGTAAAGTTTTGGGTTGATGGTTTTTCTTTCAGCATTTTAAAAGCATTACCTTGTTGTCTTCTGGCTTCCGCAGCTTCTGATTAGAAACTGACCCTTAATTGATTTGTTTTTCCTCTTCATGTAATGTTTAATTTTTCTTTTAACACTTTCAAGATTTCATCTTTGCTTTTTAATGGTTGACTATGATATGCCTACTTATGACTTTTTCTGTGTGCATTTTGCTTGACGGTCATTGTGTATCTTGAAAGAGTAAATTTAAGTCTTGAATTAAATTTTGGAAATATTTAGCCATTAGTTTCTAAAATATTTTCTTGCCCCATTCTATCTCTCCTCTCCTTCTAGGACTCTAATTATACATATGTTAGAAATTTTGATGTTATATAACAGTTCCTTGAAGTTCTATTTTTTATATGTATTTATTCTCAGTGTTCTTCATGTGCATGATTTCTATAGATCTAGCTTAACATTAACTGAAACTTTCCCCTGTCATCTCCATTCAGTGTTTTAAAAAACAGTAATTACAATATTGTATTTCTCAGTTCTAGAATTTCCATTTGGTTCTATTTTATTGTTTCTATTTAAAGAAACATTTCCTTCTGCTGACATTCCTTCTTTTTCATGTATTGCAAACTTATTTGCTTTTACTTCATTGAAAAGTATTTTATTAACCATTTGAAAACCCTTGACTGCTAATTTTAATATCTAGATAGTTTTAGAGTTGGTCTTAGTTGTCTTTTCTCTTGAGACTAGGTTTTAGTTTCATACATAAAGTAATTTGAATTATATCCTGGGTATCATGAATATTAAGTTGTTGGAACTCTGGATTCTATTATTTTTCTCTAATGAGTGTTGATTCTTTTGTTTTAATAGGCACTTAATTTGGTTGGACATAAACTGCTAACTCTTTCTCAGATGGTATTTCTCAATCTTAATTTAAATATTCTTTCTTTAGCTGAGCTTGTTTGCATATGCTCCATGTAGGTATTGTTCAGAAGTCAGCCAAAGATTACCCAGACAGAATTCAGAAATCCCTCTCTGATTTTTCCTTTGAAGGATTCCCCCACCCCAACTTCAGTCTCCACAGTTGCCCAGACTTGGTACTCTGATTACCCAAGCAAGAATGTCTGCCATTATTTTCCATTGGTACTTCCAGTACCTGTATGATTTTGACTGTGTCTGCCCTCACCCTAAAATCAGTAAAAGTAGGTAACTCTAAACAGTGGCCTCCTTTTAGTGTGGGTACTCCAAAAGAAGCTTCCTGTTTCTGTTCAGTTTCCAGTGCTTTCAGATAGTTTCTTTTCTTATTTGGCCAAAGTTTATGGTTCTCATCTGGAAACAAATTGGTTCATTATGATCTTATTTGTTACTGAAAGCAGAAATATTCTCTTTAAATTATTTTTTATTTTTATTTTTTCTTTTGGCCATGCTGTGTGGCATGTGGGATCTTAGTTCCCCAACCAGGGATCAAATCCATGCCCCCTGCAGTGGAAGTGTGGAGCCTTAACCACTGGACTGCCAAGGAAGTCCCTCTTTAAATTATTAATTATTTGCTTTTAGTGGTTGATATTGGCATTATAATGTATATATTTTACTTTTCATGGCCTAATCAGAGTTCATATTGTATGACTCCTTGTAAAATGTAGAAACCTATAACTATAGAGGTCTATGTATTGTGCCCCAAATCCCTAATTCTTTATTTGTCACAGATATTAAATCTACATACTTTATAATCTTAGAAGGCAATTTACTTAATTAAAAAGCATAAAATTTTAATATATCTAATAATTTAATAATATTATAAAGAAAAGTAGTCTTTTATACTTACAAAAATTTAATTTTTTATTTCTTCCTATTGCTTCCCTTCAGTCTGATGAATGTACTTTTGCTTTGCTTGTAAGGCAGATATGTTCTCAACAACTTTTCCTTCTTAAATAGTATTTTTGCTACGTACAGAACTTTGCATAAACCATTTTTTTGTTTGTTTTTTGTTTTCTCTTTTTAATTTCACCATGTTAAAGCTATTGGTGCACTCTCTTCTATTGTCTTCTGACCTTCATAGTTTCCAATGAGAAGTCAACCAAACAAGTGATGCATAGTTCTTTCTACATGAACTGTACTCTTTTTCCCTGGCTGCTTTCCAGCTTTTTAAAAAAATCTATGCCTTTGATCCATCAGACTATGATGTTCCTAGGTAAGGGTCTCAAGTGTATTTTGCTTGGGATTTGTTGCATCTTGATTCTGTGAATATGTCTTTCATTAAAATGAGAAGTTTTCTACATGTATCCCCTAAAATATGTTCTACCACATTCTCTGCCTCCCCTCTTCTAGAATGACAGATAAGATATGTTAGGCATTTTGATATTGTTCCACAGGTCTTTAAAACTCTCCTTTCCACTCCCCACAATAATTTTCCACTTTCTTCTTCAGATTAAGTAATTTCTATTGTTCTCTCTTCATTTTAACCAACTTGTTTTTCTTTTATCTCCATTATACTTATAAGTACCTACAGTGTTTTGTTTTGTATTTTTTCCAAGTGTACTCATCAGCTTTTATTTTCATCAAAGTAGCTTTACAAAAGCCATCTTCAAAATGACTCTTTCTTGGACTACTTAGAGTTATTACTTTCTTTAGAGCTAAATTGACACTTGCTATTCTTCCAAATATGTCCAATTTTTTTTTTAGATATTCTACTTTTAAATTCTGGAATTTCCATTCAGTTTTTTTTTATAGTTTCTATTTCTTTCCTTGGATTTTCTATCATAAAATTTATTGTTAATGTATATTTTTAAAGTATTGAACACAGTTGCAATGGTTACTTTAGAAATTCTTATTTCCTAATTCTAATATCTGTGATCTTGTAGGTGGTCTCAGTTATTTGTGTTTTTACTTGAGACTCAGTCATTTTGTCCTAGTTCTGTGTATGACAAGTAATTTGAATTGTACCCCAGTCATTGTGAATGTAATGTTGTATAAACTCTGATTTTTGTTGCATACTCTAGTTTCTATTATATTCATTTAAAACTTTTTTTATCTTTTCATTTTAGCAGGAAATTAAATTGGTTGGGCTCAAATTCTAATTTTGTGACATGGATAGCCATTCCAATCTGAGTTCAGATACGGTGACTTGGCCAGGATGTTTTGAGTCAATTTCCTGCATGCATAGTTCAGAGTATAGCCAGAGATTTGGGGAGAATTTGTACACAGAATTTGGGAGTTTGCCTCTCTGGCTGTCTCGTTTCTGAATTTTTTTGTCACTCTAGTGCTTGCCTTAAACTCTGGTCTCTAGTTCTTCAGTTCAGAAAGACTGCTAGATTTCTATTAGAGTTCTAGCTGCTCAGCATAGCACTGACTCTGGCCAGCTGTCAGGCTATAGCCTATAAAAACAGGAAAATTATCCCAGATAGGCCACTTCTTCAAAAATGTTTCTTCTTTGCTTTTGTTCACTTCCCACTGTCTCCATATTATAATATATGTATGTCACATATATATTATTTTCTTTTATATCTTATACTGGTTTTCTATGTGAAATTAGGGTCTAGTAGAAGTTACATTGTTGTATTGAAAACCTATCCTCTCCTTTTTGACAGGTTAGAAAATGTATATGCATAGGGGTTAAGCAACTTGTTCTAGTTGCTGGTTAGTAAGTGGTAGAGTAAGGACTTGAAACCAAAGCTTCTGAGCTTAAAACCTATAAGACTGTTCCATTGTGTCAATCTTCATATTGTTTCTGTCCTCCTGCTACAGGTGAGTAGCAATGAAAGAGTGGATGCTAGAATTCCAGAGGGAAACTTCCTGAGTCAGGTAGGAGTAGGGGGATAAGCTAGCTACTAATAATGTCAAACTAAGTTATCCAGAGGGCCAGAGGGATGGAGAGGAAAAGGGCAAGTTATACCTATTCTGCTTGGCACTCCTAGGAGTTTCCTATCTGCTCCCTTCCTTCCACATCACTACATATGGACACTTGACTCTGCTCACAATAATTTGATCTGGGGTTTATGGGTTTGGCAGTCACAATCTTCCTTGGTTGCTGAAATATAAGCTGTAAATATATTTATCAGGGGCTTCCCTGGTGGCACAGTGTTTAATCCTCCTTCCAATGCAGGGGACATGGGTTCAAGTCCTGGTCCAGGAAGATCCCACATGCCATGGAGCAACTAGGCCCATGTGCCACAACTACTGAGCCTGCGTGCCACAACTACTGAAGCCCACGTGCCTAAAGCCCATTCTATGCCACAAGAGAAGCCACCATAATAAGAAGCCTGCACACTGCAACAAAGAGTAACTCCCATTCGCTGCAATTAGAGAAAGCCTGCATGCAGCAACAAAGACCCAAGGCAGCCCAAAATAAATATAAGAAATAAATAAATTTATTTATATATATATATATATATATATATATATATTTATATATTTATATATTTCATTATTTGTGTTTACCATGAATGGAAAGAGAAACAGAAGTTTGCTCATGAAGGAAGACTGAAGTAAACACAAAGAAAGGAAAAGGAACAAGAGAAAGAAAGCATGCTGACAGAGTTGGAGTTCCTGGTTGCATTATCTTCTTTAATGCCTAGTTCTATTTCTATAATTGGGCTTTCCCTGAAATACACTTATACACTTGTATCCTCATAATACATATCCCTTTGGCTTAAGCTCGTTTACTCTGGATTTGATTGCAACCAGGATTTATAACTAATACATGATTTTTTTTCTCACTAAGCTGTCAGTTCCAGTGCAAGTAAATGTGATATTTTAGTTTCTTAACAGTGTCTGGCACATAGTAGGTAGTCAGTGAATTTGTGTTTTATCAAATAAAATTGAATTGTGAATTGATTACTTTTTACAACATCTACCCACTGTATTTAAAAGGAAAACTCCTAGATGGGAGATTTATTTTGACTTTTATTTATTTCCTTTTTATACAGCAGTTTCTTATTAGTTATCTATTTTATACACATAAGTGTATATATATATATCAATCCCAATCTCCCAATTCATCCCACCACCACCCCACTCCCCGGTTTCATCCCTTGGTGTCCATACATTTGTTCTCTACATCTGTCTCTATTTCTGCCTTGCAAACTGGTTCATCTGAACCATTTTTCTAGGTTCCTCATATATGCATTAATATATGATATTTCTTTTTCTCTTTCTAACTTACTTCACTATGTATGACAGTCTCTAGGTTCATCCACATCACTACAGATGACCCAATTTCATTCCTTTTTATGTCTAATATTCAATTGTATATATGTACCACTACTCCTTTATCTATTCATCTGCCAATGAGCATTTAGGTTGATTCCATGACCTGGCTATTGTAAATAATGCTGCAATGAACACTGGGGTGCATGTGTCTTTTTGAATTATGTTTTTCTCTGGGTAGTGGGATCCCAGTAGTGGGATTGCTGGGTCATATGGTAATTCTATTTTTAGCTTTTTCAGGAACCTCCATACTGTTCTCCATAGTGGCTGTATCAATTTACATTCCCACCAACAGTGTAAGAGTGTTCCTTTTCTCCACACCTGCTCCAGCATTTGTTTGTAGATTTTCTGATGATGCCCATTCTAACTGGTGTGAGGTGATACCTCATTGTAGTTTTGATTTGCATTTCTCTAATGATTAGTGATGTTGAGCATTCTTTCATGTGTTTGTTGGAAATCTGTGTATCTTCTTTGGAGAAATGTCTATTTAGGTCTTCTGCCCATATTTTCATTGTTTGTTTGTTTTTTTAATATTGAGCTGCATGAGCTGTTTATATATTTTGGAGGTTAATCCTTTGCAAACATTTTCTCTCATTCCGAGGGTTATCTTTTCATCTTGTTTATAGTTTCCTTTGTTGTGCAAAAGTTTTTAAGTTTTATTAGGTTCCATATGTTAATTTTTGTTTTTAATTCCATTACTCTAGGAGGTGAGTCAAAAAAGATCTTGCTGTGATTTATGTCAAAGAGTGTTCTTCCTATGTTTTCTTCTAAGAGTTTTATAGTGTCCGCTCTTACACTTAGGTCTTTAATCCATTTTGAGTTTATTTTAGTATTTGGTCCTAGGAAGTGTTCTAATTTCATTCTTTTACATGTAGCTGTCCAGTTTTCCCAGCACCATTACCAAAGAGACTGTCTCTTCTCCCTTGTATATCCTTGCATTCTTTGTCATAGATTAGTTGACCATAGGTGCGTGCATTTATCTCTGGGCTTTCTATCCTGTTCCATTGATCTATATTTCTGTTTTTGTGCCAGTACCATATTGTCTTGATTACTGCAGCTTTGTAGTATAGTCTGAAGTCAGGGAGCCTGATTCCTCCAGCTCCTTTTTTTCCCCCTCATGATTCTTTTGGCTATTTGGGGTCTTTTGTGTCTCCATACAAATTTTAAGATTTTTTGTTCTAGTTCTGTAAAAGATTCCATTGGTAATTTGATAGGGGTTGCATTGAATCTGTAGATTGCTTTGGGTAGTATAGTGATTTTCACAATATGGATTCTTCCAATCCAAGAACATGGTATATATCTCCATCTGTTTGTGTCATCTTTGATTTATTTCATCAGTGTCTTATAGTTTTCTGAGTTCAGGTGTTTTACCTCCTTAGGTAGGTTTCTTCCTAGGTATTTTATTCTTTTTTTTGCAGTGGTGAATGGGGTTGTTTCTTTAATTTCTTTCTGATCTTTCATTTTTAGTGTATAGGAATGCAAGAGATTCCTGTGCATTAATTTTGTAGCCTGCAACTTTACCAAATTCATTGATTAGCTCTAGTAGTTTTCTGGTGGCATCTTTAGGATTATCTGTATATAGTATCATGTCATCTGCAAACAGTGACAGTTTTACTTCTTCATTCCCAGTTTGTATTCCTTTTATTTCTTTTTCTTTTCTGATTGCCATGGCAAGGACTTCCAAGACTATGGTAAATAATAGTGGCAAGAGTGGACCTCCTTGTTTTGTTCCTCATCTTAGAGGAAATGCTTTCAGTTTTTCACCATTGAGAATGATGTTTGCAGTGGGTTTGTCATATATGGCCTTTATTATGCTGAGGTAGGTTCCCTCTATACTAACTTTATGGGGAGTATTTTTTATCATAAATAGGTGTTGAATTTTGTCAAAAGCTTTTCTGCAACTATTGAGATGATCATATGGTTTTTATTCTTCAATTTGTTAATATGGTGTATCACACTGATTGATTTGCCTCTGTTGAATAACCATTGAATCCCTGGGATAAATCCCACTTGATCATGGTGTATGATCCTTTTAATGTGTTGTTGGATTCTGTTTGCTAGGATTTTATTGAGGACTTTTGCATCTATATTCATCAGTGATATTGGTCTGTAATTTTCTTTTTTGATAGTATCTTTGCCTGGTTTTGGTATCAGCGTGATGGTGACCTCGTAGAATGAGTTTGAGAGTGTTCTTTCCCCTGTAATTTTTTGGAAGAGTTTGAGAAGGATCAGTGTTAGCTCTTCTCTAAATATTTGATAGAATTCACCTGTGAAGCCATCAGGTCCTGGACTTCTGTCTGTTGGAAGAATTTTCATCACAGTTTCAATTTCATTACTTGTGATTGGTCTGTTCATATTTCTATTTCTTCCTGGTTCAACCTTGGAAGGTTATACCTTTCTAAGAACTTGTCTATTTCTTCCAGGTTGTCCATTTTGTTAGCATAGAGTAGCTTGTAATAGTCTCTTACAATGCTTTCTATTTCTGCGGTGTCTTTTGTAACGTCTCCTTTTTCATTTCTAATTTTATTGATTTGAGTCCTCTCCCTTGTTTTCTGGGTGAGGCTGGCTAAAGGTTTATCAATTTTGTTTATCTTCTCATAGAACCAGGTTTTAGTTTTATTGAATTTTGCTATTGTTTTCTTTGTTTCTATTGCATTTATTTTTGCTCTGACATTTATGATATCTTTCCTTCTAGTAACTTTGGGTTTTGTTTGTTCTTCTTTCTCCAGTTCCTTTAGGTGTAAGGTTAGATGGTTCTTTTGAGATTTTTCTTGTTTCTTGAGGTAGGAATGTTGCTATAAACTTCCCTCTTAGAACTGCTTTTGCTGCATCCAATAGGTTTCAGATTGCCGTGTTTTCATTCTCATTTGTCTCTAGGTATTTTTTGATTTCCTCTTTGATTTCTTCAGTTATCTCTTGGTTATTTAGTAACATATTGTTTAGCCTCCACATGTTTGTGTTTTTTATGTTTTTTTCCCTGTAATTGATTTCTAATCTCTTAGTGGTGTGGTCGGAAGAGATGCTTGATATGATTTCAATTTTCTTAAATTTACTGAGGCTTGATTTGTGACCCAAGATGTAATCTATCCTGGAGAATGTCTGTGTGCACTTGAGAAGAAAGTGTAACCTGCTGTTTTTGGATGGAATGTCCTATAAATATCAATAAAATCTATCTGGTCTATTGTGTCATTTAAAGCTTATGGGCAGAAGACCTAAATAGACATTTCTCCAAAGAAGATAAACAGATTGCCAACAAACACATGAAAGGATGCTCAACATCACTGATCATTAGAGAAATGCAAATCAAACCTACAGTGAGGTATCACCTCACACCAGTCAGAATGGCCATTATCAAAAAAAATCTACAAACAATAAATGCTGGAGACGGTGTGGAGAAAAGGGAATCCTCTTGCATTGTTGGTGGGAATATAAATTAATACAGCCACTATGGAGAACAGTATGGAGGTTCCTTAAAAAACTAAAAATAGAACTACCTTACAACCCAGCAATCCCAGTACTGGGCATATAGCCTGAGAAAACTATAATTCAAAAAGTGTCATTTACCACAATATTCATTACAGCTCTATTTACAATAGCCAGGACATGGAAGCAACCTGTGTGTCCATCACAGATGAATGGATAAAGAAGACATGGCACATATATACAATGGAATATTACTCAGCCATAAAAAGAAATGAAATTGAGTTATTTGTAGTGAGGTGGATGGACCTAGAGACTGTTATACAGAGTGAAGTAAGTCAGAGAGAGAAAAATAAATACCGTATGCTAACACATATATATGGAATGTAAAAAAAAAAAAAGTTCTGAAGAACCTAGTTGCAGGAAGGAATAAAGACGCAGATGTAGAGAATGGACTTGATGACACAGGGAAGGGGAACGGTAAGCTGGGACAAAGTGAGAGAGTGGCATGGACTTATATATACTACCAAATGTAAAATAGATAGCTAGTGGGAAGCAGCTGCATAGCACAGGGAGATCAGCTCGGTGCTTTGTTACCTCCTATAGTGGTGGGAGAGGTGGGGTTGGAGGGAGACATAAGAGGGAGGAGATATGGGGATATATGTATATGTATAGCTGATTCACTTTGTTATAAAGCAGAAAATAACACACTATTGTAAAGTAATTATACTCCAATAAAGATGTTAAAAAAATAAAATAAAAGCTTGTGTTTCCTTATTAATTTTCTTTCTGGATGATCTGTCCATTGGTATATGTAAGGTGTTAAATTCCCCCACTATTATTTTGTTACTGTTGATTTCTTCTTTTATAGCTGTTAGCATTTGACTGTAATGAGGTGCTCCTATGTTGTATGCATATATATTTATAATTGTTATATCATCTTCTTGGATTGATCCCTAGATCATTATGTAGTGCCCTTCTTTGTCTCTTGTAACATTCTTTATTTTAAAGTCTAATTTATGTGATATGTGTATCACTACTCCAGCTTTCTTTTGATTTCCATTTTCATGGAATATCTGTTTCCATCCCTTCACTTTCAGTCCATATGTTTCCCTAGCTCTCAAGTGGGTCTCTTGTAGACAGCATATATATGGGTCTTGTTTTTGTATCCATTCAGCGATCCTGTTTCTTTTGGTTGGAGCATTTAGTCCATTCACATTTAAGGTAATTATCAATATGTATGTTCCTATTACCATTTTCTTAATTGTTTTGGGTTTGTTTTTGTAGGTACTTTTCTTCTCTTGTGTTTCTCACTTAGAGAAATTCCTTTAGCATTTGTTGTAGAGCTGGTTTGGTGGTGCTGAATTCTCTTAACTTTTGCTTGTATGTAAAGATTTTGCTTACTCCATCAAATCTGAATGAGATACTTGCTGGGTAGAGTAATCTTGGTTGTAGTTTTTTCCCTTTCATCACTTTAAATATATCATGCCAGTCCCTTCTGGTTTGTAGAGTTTCTGCTGAGAAATCAGCTGTTAACCTTAGGGGAGTTCCTTTGTATGTTTTTTGTCATTTTTCCCTTGTTCCTTTTCATAATTTTTCTTTGTCTTTAATTTTTGTCAATTTGATTACTATGTGTCTTGATGTGTCTCTCGTTGGGCTTCTCCTGCCTGGGACTCTCTGCCCTTCCTGGACTTGGGTAGCTACTTCCTTTCCCATGTTAGGGAATTTCTTGGCTATAATCTCTTCAAATATTTTCTCTTGTCCTTTCTCTTTCTCTTCTCCTTCTGGGACCCCTATAATGTGAATGTTGGTGTGTTTAATATTGTCCCAGTGGTCTCTTAGGCTGTCTTCATGTGTTTTCATTCTTTTTTCTTTATTCTGTTTTGCTGTAGTGAATTGCACCATTCTGTCTTCCAGGTCCCTTATCCATTCTTCTGCCTCAGTTATTCTGCTATTAATCCCTTTTAGTGTATTTTTCATTTCTCTTATTGTATTGTTCATCTCAGTTTGTTCTTTAATTCTTCTAGGTGTTTGTTCTTTAATTCTTCTAGGCTTTTGTTTAACATTTCTTGCATCTTCTCAATCTTTGCCTCCATTCTTTTTCCAATGTCCTGTATCATCTTCACTATCATTATTCTGAAATCTTTTTCTGGAAGATTGCTTAGCTCCACTTCATTTAGTTGTTTTTCTGGGGTTTTATCTTGTTTCTTCATATGGTACATAGTCCTCTGCCTTTTCATTTTGTATGTCTTTCTGTGAATGTGGTTTTCTTTCCACAGGCTGCAGGATTGTAGTTCTTCTTGCTTCTTCTGTCTGCTCTCTGGTGGATGAGGCTATCTAAGAGGCTTGTGCAAGCATCCTGATGGGAGGGACTGATGGTGTGGTAGAACTGGGTGTTGCTCTGGTTTGCAGAGCTCAGTAAAACTTTAATCTGCCTGTCTGCTGATGGGTTGGACTGAGTTCCCTCCTTGTTTATTGTTTGGCCTGAGGCAACCCAGCACTGGAGGCTATAGGTTCTTTGGTGGGGCTAATAGCAGACACCGGGAGGGCTCATACCAAGGAGTACTTCCCAGAACTTCTACTTCCAGTGTCCTTGTCCCTGCGGTGAGCCACAGCCACACCCCCACACACAGGAGATCCTCCAATACTAGCAGGTAAGTTTGGTTCAATTTCCTATGTGGTCACTGCTCCTTCCCCCTGGGTCCTGATGCACACAATACTCTGTGTGTGCCCTCCCATAATGGAGTCTCTTTTTCTCTCAGGCTTGTCAAATCCCGGTAGCCTTCAAAATCTGATTCTCGATGAATTACTCCTTCAATTGTCAGACCCCTGGGTTGGGAAGCCTGGCGTGGGGCTCATAACCTTCACTCCAGTGGGTGGACTTCTGTGGTATAAGTGTTCTCCAGCTTGTGAGTCACCTACCCAGCGGTTATGGGATTTGATTTTATTGTGATTGCGCCCCTCCTACCATCTCATTGTGGCTTCTCCTTTGTCTTTGGATGTGGGGTATCTTTTTGGTGAGTTCCAACGTCTTCCTTTCTATGACTGTTCAGCATTGAATTGTGATTCTGGTGCTCTCATAAGAGGGAGTGAGCACATGGCCTTCTACTTTGCCATCTTGAACCAATCTCCAAGAATTACTTTGTTAACTTAATTTCTTTTGTTGCACTATACCTAGGTACTAGAAAAGTATCTGATGTATAATAATCTTACATTAATTTTGCTAATGAAGGAATGAGTGAGGTAGACTTGGAAAAATGAAAAAAAAAAAGCTTTAACCTTAATACTTGAGCTTTAATGAAATGAAGCCCTAGAATTTAACTAAGATAAATGTACAAAATTGTGAATATATATGTATTTCCAGTAGTTCCCATCAAAGCCTTTTTCATATACCATAATAGAGACTTAGTTAATTAAATTATAGTATAGAATACCAGATATCCAAGCAAAATGATGTTGCAGAAGAATATTTGTCAATGTGAAAAAATTCTCCATCAAAACAAAATTACAAATGTTACAAATAGTATGTTCCCATATTTTAAATAAAATTATATAATATGGATGGAAGAAAGACATCAACATTTCTATTATGTATAATAGAAATAGTGAACTTACAAGTATATTATGTACAATAGAAATAGTGAACTTACAAGTATATTTTTCTTTCTGTTTTCTAAGACTTTTATGTTAAGCTGAATTGTTGTTTTTTTTTTTTTTTTTTCGGTACGCGGGCCTCTCACTGTTGTAGCCTCTCCCATTGTGGAGCACAGGCTCCAGACACGCGGGCTCAGCGGCCATGGCTTACAGGCCCAGACGCTCCTCGGCATGTGGGATCTTCCCGGACCGGGGCACAAACCTGTGTCCCCTGCATTGGCAGGCAGACTCTCAACCACTGCGCCACCAGAGAAGCCCTGAATTGTTTTTTTAATTAGCAAAATTAAATATTTCAAAATCCAGTGAGGTTCTTTAATGTAGATTGGGTCCACATTGCTAATTAGATGTCTGTCCTAAGGCAGCACATCTATTATCTAGCTTAAGTAGGGGTTCTGACTAATAAAGGGTTACTACCAATGGTGTGCTGGAAAAGATTTAATGACCAGCTCTTTGTGGAAAAATAATCTGATTTGTGGTGTTCGTTGGTGTGAATACTCCAACCATGGCTGATTTCCAGCTGCCAACAGGACATCACAGAATGAATAGGTGAGAAGAGATGTACACAATCAGCTCTCATGAGATGAGCAGGCTCTGGCACACTGTTGCTTACTACATAGATCATGCCAAGAATGCTAATTTTCAAATTAGTATTGACCATGGATTGGCAAACTGTTTCATAAAAGGTCCAGATAGTCAATATTTTAGGCTTCGCACTGCACATGGTCTCTGTCACAAACACTCAACTCTGACATAGTAATGCAAAAGCAGGTATAGACGATATATAAATGAATGGGTGTAGATGTGCTCTAATATTTTTACAAAAGCAGATGGCAGGCTGGATTTGACCAATGAGCCATAGTTTGCTCACCCTGTATAGACCATAAAACACATGTAAAACCAAAAATGAATTCAATACAAGATAATCTTTCTTTAGAAATCAAAAAACCCATTGAGATATTGCTGTACCTCATATGCAGGGCTATGAACATCTGTTATTACTGTACTGTCAATGTGTGGAAGTGTAAGTTAAAGGGGGTTTAAACCAATAAAATGCAGGCTAATAAAATGTTTACTCAATTATATCATTTAGGGAACTGAAGTGTGTTTCTATCAGATATATTGATTCTGTCACACTACAAGATGTGAAAAGACTGGGGAAAATGTGAAAGGCTGGTGAAACCTACAGAGGTCAGGCTCATGTTGAACCTATCTGCATGCTTATTTACATGATATTTTAATCATTTATCATAAATATGTAATTCTTAGTGAACATGTACATGGGTCTCTCTTGCTAAGTTCTCCCCCCCCCCCCAACAAAAGCCAACTTCAGCCCTATGTGATTAGTCTGCCTCACTGGTGGCCATCTCAATGATCAATTGTTACAGATAGCACTGTGTCAGAGGTGCTGTGGAATTCAATGCACTTTAAGGAATCTGGTTCCAGCAAAGCATCTCTGAAAAAGCCAGGCACAAGACCAGTTGAACTAGGGCTGTATTCATTTTCAACTCATTGCTTTTCCCCAAAGTTTCAATTCTCTTGCAGTTTAGTCCTAGAACTCCTAGGTGGAGAAATTTGAGTTCAATAGTGTTCCCCATTTAACTTCAATGCCATACTTATTTACTAGGAACTTGGTAAGAGACAAAAGGACCATGATGTAAATGCTCTAATGTGCTCAGTGACTGTTAAAAAGCACTTAACATTCCACTTTCACCATGTAAGTATTGGATGAACAACTCAGTCATCAATTCAGTGACGGTTGCCGTGCCCCTTCATTATGTGCAATGTTGACTTGATAACAGTGAAACCATATACATCAGCAAGAAGGCTCAGCCCTCACTCCTCCTTTGGTACACACAGCTGAGCCTTACTGATTCCCCAAGAACCTATGTTTGGGGCAAATTCCTCTGTGAATCATGATAGGACTTGATATTCCAGCAACACCCCTTTATTAAGGAACTTGCACTTTACTTCTGTTTATCTTCTTAATCACTGGAGCCCCTCAGTGTAGCCTGTAGGGAGCCAATCTCCTTCAAATATGAGAAAGCTGAGTCTTCAGAAAGGGGAAAAAGACTTGCCAAGAATTGTTATGTCATTCATTAGGGAGAATGAGATTAGAATTTAAGTTGCTGTAGGAACCACAGCTAGAAACATTTTCCCTGAGATATAACCTGAAATCTTCAAAGGCATTTAACCTCAGGGCCAAAACCCTGATTGTCTCATTAATGTTAGCAATTCCCCTCGGGGACCTTCTTTTTCATTTGTGCCTTGACCTGCAGGCCTGAGAGTGGGTGGCCATAAATCCTGTGAGGAAAAGTTTATCTAGCAGAGGGAGATACCTCTCTTCCCTGAGATAGAACAGAGTTGGGTCATGGAGAGGTCTCAGAGTGCCCTTAAGGCCCACCCTAGGTAAAGGATAAAAGTGACCTAGAATTTAGCATGTAATTTTTTTGAAATCTCTGAGAGTTGAGTTTGGAAGGGCAACATCATGTTTTGATTTGTAAATGTTAAAAAAGAAATTCAGGTGACTTGAAATTCAGAACTAAATTCAGGTTTGTCTCATTTTATATAGTTAAGTATGACAGTCCAAAACTGCATACAAATCAGTTTGATGATGTTGGAATTATAGACTGTTTAATCTGAGCCATTCCCTGGGGTTAACAGCTTCATCTAGGAGGATTGAGTCATGGAGCTTCAAGTTTTAACACCCACTTTCACCAGACCAGCTTTACTTAAACATTTTAAGTATTGGAACTTGGTATAAGATTTTGTTAAGATAAAGTTTTTGGCTAGAAATTGATTTGCAGTACCTTTCTCCTATGAAAAACAAGAAACAGAAATAAAGAAATGTGAAGTGACTTTCTCAAAGACCACCCAAACAGTCATTAGCAGAAGTATTGAGAGTTCCCTCCATCACAGCATTCTGGAGGGATTTTGTAAGCAGAGAGGTTAGGGACTCCCTTGAGAAAGAGAACCAGGAATGACCTTCTGGACAAAAGAGAACCCATTTTGGCCTAAGCCATTTTGTGATCTAAGCCTGGCTGCAATTCTTGTCCTTGAACATGTCTCAGTAATTAATGATCTTAAGGGACAGAATGCAGAAACAAGGGAGAAGCAGTCAAGAAACAATAATGCAGCTTGGGGCAGGGTCCTTATTCCTCACAGGATATACATAATAATATATCCTTGAGTTCTGCAGGAACCAAGGCTCCCACCCAGGTGGAGGATGGAATGATGATGTTGACCCTCCTGACTTCAGTCAACTAAAGCTTGGACTCTGTCTACCTTTGCCCCCATTCTAAGCTGAATTCTACTCTGCTAAAGTCCTCTCATGGATATGCATGTACCCTTAGCTTAAAACTTCCCCAATTTTATGTTCAGGGAGACATCGCTTTGGGAAAGGTTCCTTGGTGTTCTCCTTACTTGCTGCAAGCAGTAATAAATCCTTCCTTTGCTCAGTCTTTGGCTTGGTTGTGTCTATTGGCCCAACACACACCAAGAGGCAAAACCAGGTTTCAGGTAACAGTGTCAGTGCCATTTCAGAGGTGTTTCATAAATCCATAACTCCTAAAGCTGAAAAGGAACTCAAGAGTTTATGATATTCTTCCAGGAAGACAATTAATTCTAATCTCACCGTAGAGATAAAAGCCTAGACACTTAAGTGTTTTGTCCATATTCATACAAATAATTAGTGATAGGGTGACAAAGGCTCAAGTATAGCACTTCAAGTAGAGCTCTGCTCTCTACTCCCACCCTTGACCTCTTCTTGTCTGACTCTTCATTGATCAGTGGCTTCTGACTCTGTAGCTTCCAGTTTCTCTGATCTTTAATTTAGAAACAAAGCTCTGGAAATCTAACATTTAAGGCTTTCTAAAAGCAAGTTATGGTCCCTTGAGGAGAGCACTGAGAAAGATCTTTTCTTCACTGCACTTTGCAGACAGGTAGATTCAGACACAAAATGTTGGTTTGGATCCTGAACATGTGTCAGAGATGTATTTGATCTCTTAAGAACACTCTATTATTAAATAAGACAAGACACGTGGTCTTTGGAAAAGTCAACTTTAAGAGTGATATGAGAACAGTGTATTTTTTAAAATTGGATCATACTTGACCCATACCAAAATTTCATTTGTATTTTATAAACACATCTCCATCATTCCAAAATTATTACTCTCTGCCCACCCCTTTAATAAACTCATATGATAATTTTAACTGGCTGTCTCTAAACTGTTCTGTTGTCTTTAGTACAATGGCACTGATATGTATATGTCAGAAGTAATGGAATGGTCACTTAATTTCTTGAATAATGGTGATTGTTTATGTGAGCACACTGACAACAAGCATCTACACCTATATGAACTATGTCTGTAGATGATGCACTTGTTAAAGGAGAAGAACAATCAGATATCTCCCCTTGGCCTATCCAAGGTATCATTCCTGGGGCTGGGAAAATAAGAGGAGATAACTACTGTTCTTAGTGCACTTAACACTGCTACTTGAAGATATCCCTCTGGTCAGGAGCAGTATCCTGCCTTGGCAGCAACAAGGTACCGACACCACGATAAGACATATAATGTGGTTTATGATGATTATAAAAGTTTTTCATTTGTGTAGCTCTTCACACTGTTCTATGTAAAATCGGAGGGAACTCCTTCTATTTCTCCAACCTCATTCTTTACTCATGTGTTCCAGTTTGTTAGTGTTCCTTTAAAAATAAGTGCCTACAAGGCTATTCATTACAATATTATTATAATAGCTGGAGGAGTGAAAACAATTTAAACCAGTAAGAAAACAGTAATAGGAACTACTGTTTATCCATGTAATGAAATAATATTATTCAGCTGGAAAAAAGTGACAAATATCTCTATTCACTTTCAATTTGTGTATATATGTATGTATGTATATATTTACATATATAAATGTGGACTCATGGTTGTCTATATTATTCGACATATATCTGTTACTATTATTTTCATGCTCAAATTGTCCCAAATCTGGCTAGTAGAGACCCTATCAAACTGGTTTCTATGTCCTTTTGACATTTTCCCAATTATGCTTTGAGTATTATCTCGCTTTCCCATTCAGTCTTCACCTAATTCTTTTCCTGACACAGTCATAGAATTAGCCATTCCTCCCACTCTTCCAAAATTTCTGTTTTTTTTTAATAAAAACTTTTTATGCTGAGAAATTTCAAATATACACAGAGTAGAAAGAATTGTATAAAGACACTGCATTACCCATCGCCCAACTTCAACACTTATCCTTGATTCCTTTTAGTTAAGAATGTCATTTAGAAACCAAGATCTTGAAGCTAGGTGTTCTCATTGTTTTTGGTGTGTCACTATAACCAAGCCCTCCTGGTGGACAATGCTAGGAAATGTGTGTAATGGGTTGAATAGTCTCCTCCCAAAACTCATGTCCACCCAGAACCTCATACTGTGACTTCTTTAGACAGAGTCTTTGCAGATGGAACTTAAGTTCAAATGAGATCTTACTGGATTAGGTGGGTCCTAAATCCAATAACTGGTGTCTTTATAAGAGAAGGGAGAGGGAGACACACAGCCACAGACACATATGGAGAAGAAGGCCATCTGAGGATGGAGACAGAGATTGTAGTCATATGACTACAAGCCAAAAAATGTCAAGATTTGACATTGTCAATGATACAACTACCAGGAGGTAGAAGAGAGTGACAGAATAGATTCTCTTTCAGAGAATTCAGAAGGAACCAACCCTTCCAACACCTTAATTTTAAACTTCCATCCTCCAGAACTGTGAGAAAATAAGTTTCTGTTGTTTTAAGGCACCAGGTTTCTACTAATTTGTTCAGTAGCCCTAGGAAACTAATGCAATATGTATTTATGTGTATGTGTGCTGTGTGTATATATTTATATGCATATTTACGTGTGTATTTTGTGTATGTAGATGATAAGTGATATATAATGGTATTTAATATATAATGTGATATATGTATATATGGTGATTATATATATATATATTTACATATTTATAAATACCATGAATTCACATGGAAACTTCTAATTCCAATCCAACAAAGGGGTTAATTCTAGTTCTTTTGCTGCTGATATTTGTAACTACTTTCTTGCACAGTGAGAAACTCAACTCCAATTACCTTTATACTTACATATTTGATCAGTCTCTCTCTATGACCATAGATTTACAGTGAACTACATCTATTGGAATAATTGAATTGGTCAGTTTCTTTTGGAATCCCCAGATAGTGAAAGAGTCCACCAAAATAGAGCTAAATAAAGTGGAGGTCAATAAGTTTTTGGTGATCAAATTTTGAGACTATTTGGAGAATGTTATTCTTAAGGGTTATTTTCATCAAATTGAGTAACTATATGTATTCTTCTTCATTTTAACTATTTCTCTTTACTGATATTAAATCATCTGAGTGAGAACTCATTTTATCTTCCACAGCATTGGAGATAACTCTGGTTAAATGTCTATTAAAAATCTCTGTTTTTCCAGACTTTCTGCTAACAAATCTGGAGGTAGGATAAATTTACTTAAAACAAGTTACAAACAAAAATGAATTAGAACACAGCTTGCTTTATGTATTATGTTTCTCTTTGTTTCCTTGATTGGATTTGTAGAAGACTCAGGCACCTTTTAAAGGATGCTTGGGTAACACATTAGCATCATAAGCAAGAGTACTGTATAGTGCATGTGGTTTAGCTTAATATTTAACTTCTTGGGCTCTGAATCTAGGGCACTTGTGACCAAATACTCACTAACTGCATGGTTTTGGAATATTGCTTCACTACTTTATCATTCAGTTTCCTCACCTGGAAAATGGAGATTGAAGTTTACCAACTTATAGTGATAACTAATTTAATGCACGTTAAGTCATTTAAAATTATGTTGACCCACGGTGAATTCCCAATTAATGTTAGCTATTCTTATTTACAGACCAGTATTTCTGAATAAAATGTGTTAATTGTGGTAGTTTTATATTCTTCCAACATCCATCTTTATTATCTTATTTAACAAATAATTTTTGAGCTCCTAAGTGTGTGCCAGGCAGGGATTCTACATAAATTCAAATGTTATATCAACAATGTCTACATTTGTTTCTTTGTGCTTGCCTGGAGGACATGACACAAAATGTTACAGGCAGTGGGAATGTATTATCATGACTTGGTTCAGTGTGCAAGTCTACTTCACAAAGTACATCTTTCATAAAATCTGAATAATATTCTAAAGTAGCACCACTTCTCAACTTGACAAAGTAGTCACTTCAGTTGTTGACAACAAGGAAGAAAATTGAAAAGGACCAGCAGGAAGGAAGAAGAATGAGACTGTAGTGTATTTTCAATAGTGAGAGTACTTTCTCATAGTTTGGTGCCCCAAAGTAAAGGTGAACTTCTGCCTCCCAAGATTTTCTTTTTAGAGTATGGAAAAGCACCCCTTAAAAATCTGCCCTGAGCAACCCTTCCCATTGTCCAGCTACCCTAAACATTGCCCTGCCTCCTTGATGAAGTAGTCTGACCCCTCTGACAAGAGTTCCCACAACCATCTCTTCACGCCTTGTTGGTTTAGTTTTTCACATGATGGATGACAGGACACAGAGTTGACAGGGCTGTTGGTACCTGCTCTGTAAATGACGCTGGTATCATGCCGCCAAAGGCAAAGCGACCATCTCTCAATTCTGGCTGAGCATTTTGACTTCAGTTTTTCATGTATGGAAGCAAGTGATTTATGAGACACCAAAAAGCATAAATGGCCTTCCATTCCTTTTGAGAAGGATAGACTTCCTGTATAACCCCTGAACCATGCTTTCTTTGCAAGATAATGCTGCCCAGGAAGGAAGAGTATAACATCTCTCCCTCCACCACAAAAGCCAAAAGTGTTTGTTTTAGCCACTTTTGTGTGTCTGAAGGCCTGGTCAGTAGATGGACCATTGGAGTGATTGGATGTGCTGTGTTGGTCTAAGCTGAGTCATTCTATTTATCCTAGCTTGTCAGTAGGTGCTGCAGGTAATAATCTTGTCCCAAAATGAAATGGTTTTGAGATTGGCATGAAACTGTGCCATAATTTAGATAAGAAGAGAGTGCTAGGGCTTCCCTGGTGGCGCAGTGGTTGAGATTCTGCCTGCCGATGCAGGGGACATGGGTTCCTGCCCCGGTCTGGGAAGATCCCACATGCTGCAGAGCGGCTGGGTCCGTGAGCCATGGCCACTGAGCCTGCGCGTCCAGAGCCTGTGCTCCGCAATGGGAGAGGCCACAACAGTGAGAGGCCCACGTACCACAAAAAAAAAAAAAAAAAAAAGAAGAGAGTGCTAGGTAATCCTATGTTCAATGGCTTCTGCTTTAAAGCTACCCAATCTTTCCCTAGGTTCCTGATTGGGACTTAGAGACTGAGTGCCCTCGTGAACCATCTGAGCTACAATACTTCACTTGCATGGGCCCCTGAACAAGGTGAAATTCAAAGGTGAGACTTGGGGTTGTGCTGGGGGGATAGGGTGAAAAGCCATTCTGGTTTGTCCAGAATTGAGGAGTTTCTTGGGACATGGTGCTTTTAGAACTAAACTCTAGACAATCCAAAGGGACATAGGACTTCCAGTACTAAAACCTGGATGGTCCTAGGCAAAGTGAAACAAGCTGACCACATTATTTGGAGGTGAGAACTTGGAAGTTCTGTAGGATGGTGTGAAGAGTAGCATGACTCCAGATTGGAGTGAAGATGTCACTAAATTTTTTTTAATGACTTGAATTTGAATTAGCAAGTAACAAGGCTAACAGACTGACCATCGTACCATAGATTTAGTAGCTTTTATGTGAACCTGCCTGGAGATGGAATTGTTTCCTGAGGCTAGAATGGAACTTCCTCTAGAAGTAGAAAGTGAGTTATCCCAGAAGATCATGTCAGAAGGAACTGTGTCTTATGGGTAACCCCCCAGTATTTGGCCCCTTGGTACCTTGTAGCCACTAAATACATCTTTAGAAATTGCTAAAAACTTTGATTCTGTTTAAGCCTGTTTCTTCATGCTTTGACACTCACATATAGAGGTGGGAGTCGTTTGTATTTGCTTGATTGACATTTTCTTGTGGGAAAAAATGAAAAGGTGACTTGGATTTTTAGTCATTCATTATTGTCATTAGTGAATGAGGAATACAAAACCATATAGGGTTTGAAAAATATTTCAGACACCATTTTAGACATACAAGGCTTGCAAAACAAGGCAAATTCCAGAGACTATTTTTTCCCCATCCTTAAGGAAAGGAGCATTCTTTCGAAGGTTATACAGTTGATACTTTAGTGATTTATTTGGCCTGGACGCATCTAAATGTGACTTTGTAAGACATGCTAACTGCTTGAGAAGCAACTTGAGATTTAAAATAAGCTTTTAAAAGGTCTTCTGGCCTTAAGAGCAGGAAGTGACATATCATTGAAAACAAATCTGCTTTAACTCCACAAGTTTTCTTTTTGCAAAAAAAAAAAGAAAGAAAAAAGACATTGGGGCTGCATAAGTGGATCTAAACATTAAAAATCTCTTCCTTGAGACTTGGATAGACTAAGGAGAGTCTTTTAAAATAATTTTCACTGATCCCTTTTGCTTTCAAGTCAATAGAAATGTCCCCTGAATGGAAATACACAGATTCGAGAGCCAGACTCCCTCATGCTTTTTAACAGGTCCTTAAACTAAAATTTCTAAATGAGTGACCTCATGGAAACATTATGGTGCAGTAACTTAGAGCAAGTCTCTGGTACCCTGAGTTCAAGTCCCAGTTTTGCCACTAACCAGCTCTGTGACTGTGGGCAAGTGACTTAATATTTTTGTGTCTCAGTTTCCTTGTCTGTAAAATGGGGATAATAGAAGTACTTTTCTCATAGGATTGTTATGAGGAATAAATGAGTATATATATATTAAGTACATCAAACAGTGCCTGGTCAATATGTGCCATAGAAACTTTACTTACTAGTATAATAATACAGTACAGTACAAAAATATAAAAATCTTTTGAAAAGCCTGAGCTCTCAAACCACTAAATCAGAATCTCTAAATAAGTGATTCTCAATACTTGATGTATATCAGAGTCACCTGGGATACTCTTTAAAAATTCACCTGCCCAGGCTTTATACCAGGCAAGGTTAATCAAGACGTCTGAGGTTGAAGCTCAGAAATCTGTACTTTAAAAAAAAATTCTGGTGTGTGATTCCAATGCAGAGTGTTGAGAATGCCAGCTCTAAGCTAAAGCTTGAGAATCATTGCTTTATAGGGACTTTGTGTGTCATATGTCAAGATGTTGTGAGTGTGTTTAATTGTTTGATCTTATAACATTTTCATGATTCACTCATTGTTCCAAAGGTGTGAATAGGCCTATATTATTTTGTCAAAGGCTATAATTTTCTTGATGCTAGAGTGTCCCTCTGTTGCTATTCACACTCAAGTATCTAATATAGGACCAACATATGGTGATGATGAGGGAGGCAGGAGTGGAAGAGTAATTGTTGAATTTTACCAACTGTGTTTAAGATCACAATAATATTTTCAAAGTAAAGAAGGCCAGTCAGGAGTGGTACAATTTGGATGAGGTCTACACAGGGCTCCCCGTCCACCCAAGTCATGCCATCCTAGATTTTGTTTCTTTGTGCGACTTTGTTCTTTCCAGTCCCTGCCTTGTTCTCTCTGCCAAGGGGTCTCCCAACCAGGTCACTCTGAAGCCTTCTGTGAGTGAGAACTCATATGATCAACAGTTTGGTGAATTGTTCCGACACAGGCCTCTCTGGGCAAGAGCTTCAGATACTTTTTAATGTGCCTGTGTGATCTTCAGCTGGCTGCTGCCTTCAATTTCCTCATCCAAATTTGGGGCATAATTATCTCACTGACTCTTGTAAAGCTCCAGTAAGATCACATATGTGAGAGTGTCATATAATATGTACGGGTCCTTGTTATTATTTTTTTATCAGACTACTGGACACTCCCACTCACTGCATTCTAAGGTAGTTGAGAACAGAGAAGATATTATTGTTATTTGATGGACAAACATTTTACTTACAGAGAAAGCAAATATGCCAGAGGACTTTAGGTTCAATAATCTGGTGACCTAGATAATATACATTCTCTATGTAAGTGGTAGAAACTGAATGCTCCATCACTGGAGCATCAGATTATCAAAACTGTAACATTTCAACATAAATGCTGAGCACAGAGGAGGCCAGACATTCCCAGCATTGCTGTTCCTGCTTATTTTTCCTGAGTTGTCTCAATCAGCTTAGAGCATCTTGACACAACTGTACACAGTCACTAGAGGGTTGTGATGTGGAGATAGACAGAGAGACAGGCAGACAGACAGACACAGAGAGACAGAGAGAAAGAAAAAAAAAAGAAAAAGAAAGGTTGAAAGCAAGAAATCCACACACCAATCCTGCGGTAACATAACAGTCAAGGCATTAGCAGCCAAAAAGCTTTTCTCATGGAGGGGGAGTTAATGGATTTATATTATTTGTGGTTATCTGGATTTCAGATTGACACCATAAATATTCAAACTCTGAACTCAGCTGGAAGCAGCTGCCACTGACTTTTCTGTGACCTAGCTGGAAACTTTAAATCAGCTTTCTCCTTGACTTTCAAGGGAATGACGTGCTCCAAATCCATGAGATAGCATCTCCTCAGTGTTTTATTACCTCCAGAGGACCTCAGTTCAGTATGGTCTGTAACTACAGCCTCTCCTTCGAATGCCAAGTCTGGTTAAGATTGCTAAATCATAAAGTACTCTTTACTGGAGTAGAGATGTCCTAGACTGTAGGTACAACTGAGCTTATTCTACAAGATGCACTTGGTGAACCTGCATCCAGTACAATCCCTACAACATATTACTCATAGACCGCCATGGATCTATATCCACGGCTCTCTCTGTTCAGTACATCTTACCAGTTACTTGCTTCCTCATTTTCTTGTGTTTATTTGTTTTGACTGATTGATTTACAGGGCTTCTATGCAGGCATAGAAGACATTTTCTTTTCAGTGCATTGTGAGCTGCTTCCAGTTCCTATGCTCAACAACTGGCAAATGTGAGATACTCCTCTAGAAACAGAGTTTGAATCTCTCTCTGGTTCACTTCAGAAGTGATGCGAGGACTTTGGTGCTAGGAGTAGAGGCATAGTCCTCCTCCTCCCCCCGTGTTGCAGAGATTGGGGGAAACTTCCACTAGCAACAGGCTTCCTTTTGCCCCATGACAAATTGTGCTGAAGGTTTGACATTGCCAAATACATCATAAGGATTGGGCCAGCTCCTTCTCTCTGTCAGTGTAACAGATGTGGCAGCAGCCACAATGTCAATAAAGGTTATGTCCTGCTTCAAAGAAAAAGGGGCCAAAACACCATTTAAGTAATTGCTTGGGGAAAAAAAAAATCAAACTATCCTTCTAGGCAGGCAATGGCATTATCAGGAAGCCTCCATACACGGGCTGCTTCTCCCTTCCTTTCCTGGATGAGTTGAAAGGTGTTATCAGAGGAAGACATGTAGGTCTATTACCAAGAGAAAGAGCACCGGGAGTCCTTGTTCTATAATTTGACCCAGACCATAATATACCCCAGATGATATAAAATTTCCTTTGGATATTTGATATAATGGAGGGGAAAAAAGGAAAGGAGTCATTAAGGTGAAATCAGTACAATGCTAGACTTGTTTTATATTTTAATATTATTAAATTCTGAATTTTATATGGAGCATCCTATTTTCTTTTTTTCTTTTTGATGCTTAGGGCCTCTGAATGATTTAATTATAGCCTGAGCAAAGGGCATTCCAGGAAAAAAGAATAACATGAGAAGGGAACTTCAAGAAGAACAGCACAGCTGGAGTGAAAACCTAGAGGTGAGGAGTGGCAAGTAATGAAAGTGGAAAGGTAGGTAGGAGCAGACCATAGACAAACCACTCTAAGACATCTAAGACAGAGCTTGGCTAGGCTACTATACTAGAGTTCTATAGTAATGAGACACTCCTGCACAATTATTAATAGGAAAGTAGCAGGATCATATTTGCATCTCAGACAAACCACTCTGACAGCTGTGTGAAAGACAGATTAGAGAAAGACAAGAATAGAGGCAAGTAAATCAGTTAAAAGGATGTTGAACTAGACCTGGCAAAATATTAGGAGGGTCTGAACAAGATTATTATAGTAAGATAGAAAGGAACAATATTTAAGGATTGAAATTAACTGGGGTGGTGAGTCGCTAGATACTAGGACAGAGGAAGCAGGCTCTATCAATGATAAGGTCCTCATTTCTTAGTTTGTGTGACTGGGGATATTGTGGTACCTTCAACAAAGATGAAGAATATTGGAAGAAGATCAGGTTGGAATGTGTGAAGGATTAGTTAAGCTCCGGGCAGGTTGAATTTGAATCTCTGGAGAATAAGACCAGTCCTAATTTTCCAACCTGCTTCTACATAGCTGCCTCAGTTGCCCATCTACCATCATTACTAGATAGAAATTTCCATTCCTACAGTAGACCCGCACTTTTGGAGTAATATGTTACACTCAGTCTCTAGCCCACATTACAGAAGAGGGTGTGTTCTTGCAATTCACGAGACAATACATTCCCATCTATTCCCTTTGAATTCTAAACCATTCTTAACCCAGGACCACTGTGGTCTGCTGTAGCTTAATGCAGCTTAGAGTAACAGGATGCTAGGAAGAGTAGGAACACTCTGGAAAAGTGTTCATTGACATCTGCAGAAACAGATCTCACTTGTAGATTAGTGGATTGATACAATACAAAGACTGAATAAACTCTATGGAAAAATCGTAGTGTTGATTCAGTTGGCCATCTAAATTATCTTGGATACAAAAAATGAACACGTGTTTAAATTAACTAAGACAAAAAGTGAAGTGTTTTGACTCTATAATCAAACAGCAGAGTGTTGAAGAGCAACTGGGCCTCAGGGATGACCAGAAACTGGGTTGTGAACTCCATTAGTTTCTCTCTCTTTCTACCTCTCTCTTATTTCTGTTTCTCTGTGTGTCCCTAATTCATTCCCTTAGATGGGTTTTCTCCACAAGCTGGTTACATTGTCCATTGGTAGATCCCAGGATTTCATTTAAAGTCCTTCCATTCAAGAGGGACAGTTTCTCCTCCATAGTTTCAATTTGAAGAGCCCTGGTGCTCAGTGAGTAGTGTTATGATTGGCTACCTCTAGTAGAATCACACATTTGAAGAGTAGATGAACAATATTTCCCTGCCCTGTCCAAAAGTGGTGCTGTTCTCAAAAGAAAGGAGATACACCTATCAGATAAAGCAATAGATGCATGCTATGCTGTTGTTGCAAAAATTACGCGAAGCTTTGTGCATACCACGTCATACCTAAGTTTCACATAAGGGCAATGAGAGTTTATTATGCAAGCACTGAGCTAGGTCTCACTCTGAATATGAAGAATATGAAGTTGGGCAGGAACCATTACTCTACTCCTTATTCTGATTCATGACTCACTTCCCTCTGCTCCTATAGCATCAAATGTGTGCATCTGGTAAACCACTTAATACACTACCTTGTAATTATTATTTATGTTCCTGTCGTCATCTCTAGACGGTGAGTCCCTTAAGATCAGCAACTATCTTCATTGTTTTTGTGTGCCCGGTTCCTGGCACATTATTTCAGTGGCATTCTTTCTCCTGCTAGAGAAGAAAAACTAAAAACTATTTCTTAATTTGAAACTCTGGTCCCAAGTCACAGAAGCAGCAAGCCTCTCAAACAACAATTTGGAAAAAAAGCTATACATTGCATTTCAGACAAATATTGTTATTGAAATTAAGTTTACTCCTGAAAGTCACAGCAGTCTTCCCATAGCGACCCGTGAGAGATATTTGCTGATTGATTAGAAAAATGCAATGGGAGAGGGCTCCCCTGGTGGTGCAGTGGTTGAGAGTCCGCCTGACGATGCAGGGGACACAGGTTCGTGCCCCGGTCCGGGAAGATCCCGCGTGCCGCGGAGCGGCTGGGCCCGTGAGCCATGGTCACTGAGCCTGCGCGGCCAGAGCCTATGCTCCGCAATGGGAGAGGCTGCAACAGTGAGAGGCCCACGTACCGCAAAAAAAAAAAAAAAAATGCAATGGGAGAAAGAGAGATAAGTGGTAGTCTTCTTGTATTTTTCATACATGAATAATAATAATATTGATGTATGTAAAGATGATATTAGTAAATTATCAGTCACACAGTATTGTGTTTGGAGTTGAATAGTGGTAACAGGAGTGGTCAAGAATTTGTGTTGTGCCATTGACATTCTTTCTTTCCCCCCTAAACAGCATGAAATTGTGAATCTGTTGACTAGTGTTCAGGGTAAAGTGGATGAGTCTGGAACACTAGCAAAGCTATTGTCCTGCAGATCAAACACATGATTTTTTCTCACCAGCAATATCCCATCAACACAGCTAATCATCCAATAAAGGCTGAAAGTAACTGCTAAATTCCAGCAACTATTCTTTGACATTACTGGTTCTTACATATCTATACAGAGAAAAGAGGGTTTAAAGAAATGATAGGGATTCTTCTGAGGCATTTGCAATATCTTGGTCCTGTTAAAGGGGTCACACACCCCTTTCCTTCTTCCTCCAAATAATTGGACACTAGGAAATTAATCTGAATTGATCAATGGATTGGCTTCCACTCCACCAAGGAGCTTGTCATATGCAAGAGCAACATTTAGGATGAAAAATCTAACCATATGCAGATTCTCAGTTTTGTTCCCAAAATAACTCCTGGTGTTGTTGGCTCCTTTTCTTCATCTAGTTACCATCTGGGGTTTGTGTATGTCTGTGTGTGCACGCACACAGGCAATAATACCTCCTCCCCACAATCTGCCAGGCACAGACACTCTCCATCTACCTCTCCCACGCTTATATACTCACTGAACCAGGGATGCGGAAAGGATTTCAGATAGAATGAAGAGGCCCAGTTTCTGCCTTCCTGCCCAACATTTTACATGCATTTCATGCTTGTCTTAAAAGAAAAAAATGTTGATCTGTAAACAGAGGCCAAGGAGACTGGTAGCAATAAGAATTAATTTGCAAAAGTCTAGGATGTATGTGAATCTTTGGTGCTTATGCAAGTGTATGGAAGTGGTTAAGGGCTTGGGGGCTGCAGACAGTTTTGTATAAACTGAACAACTAACTCAAACCGTGGCCTGTTTCCTTTTTACTTCAGCAACTTATTTATTTCACATTTCTTTGGTTTAGAAATGACCAGGGCACTGAACTAATTAAAAAAATAATTTAATATATAGGAATAAATCCTACCCAAGCTGAGACCTTGTCAGCCAATTTCAACCTGGAGTTCAACCTCAGAACAGAATAGTAAATCTCCTATAATAGGGGCTTCCAGATCCAGTATATCATAGAATGCTTTGCATACTTGTCAGGAAGCACAATTCACCTCACCAACTGCCCTCACAAACTTCCTGAAACATGAGGGGTTCAGTGTATTAATAGGGAACCAAAAGGTCTGTGGAGAAGGAGGCTGGATTCAGGTGTTGACAATGGAGGGAAAGCAGGGTTTACCCTTGGGAAGCCAGAGGAAGCTAGGGATTCAATGCAAGCGAAAAATGGAGATAGAGAAGGATGAAACCAGAGCCCACTCTGCCTTCTCCTCTTCCCCCTGTGAAGCAGATTAACACACACAGGAAGCAGCTATTCCAGGCTTTGGTTCATTTTATCCCAGAGAACAGGTCAAGGAAAGGACAAAGTAGCCTCAGTGCACACAAATACACCAGGAGGAAGCCACCAGGAAGGGCTTGAGAGAGAAATGCTTTCTTTCTTTCTTTCTTTCTTTTTTTTTAACATCTTTATTGGAGTATGATTGCTTTACAATGGTGTGTTAGTTTCTGCTGTATAACAAAGTGAATCAGCTATACATATACATATATCCCCATATCTCCTCCCTCTTGCATCTCCCTCCCACCTTCCCTATCCTACCCCTCTATGTGGTAACAAAGCACCAAGCTGATCTCCCTCTGCTATGTGGCTAATTCCCACTAGCTATCTATTTTACATTTGGTAGTATATATAAGTCCATGCTACTCTAAGTCTGCTTCTTTGAGTGAAAGATGTGAACTAGCAGGGCCCCCCATGGCTGTGCTGGTATGAAATGACCCATTTTGCTTGGCATTCCTGTACCTGCTGAAAAAGAACCCTACGGTGGCTGATGCTCATTGAGCACCCCTGCTGGACCACCCTTAGGAGATAGCGGAGTGGGAGTGCCTGTAGTGATTTAGGATTATGAACTATGAGAAAGTCTCTGTGACCTTACACTTCTATGTGTAATGTTGAAAATCTCCCAGTCAAGACTCAACTCTTGGTTAAGACTCTGTCCATGTTAAAGAAGGGATAAGGAGAAGAGTTGAGTAATTTGTGAATTAATTATTTTTAAAGACTTTCCCTGATTTAGACAGTAAGGAATGGAAGAGAGGGGGAAAGAACATATGGTGTCTGAGGCAGAAGAAAGGGACATTTTTGACAGGGCTAGTGAAATTAGACAAATTCAGTGTACTTCATAGTTTTCTTTAGCAAAAATGTATATAGATCTGGTGAAGACAGTGTGAAAGGAATAAACATTTTCTAATTCCATTCTAGTTCTACTGATGATCCATGATACGCAAAGTTCTTTTTTGCATGATGCCTTGGGTTCCCAGGGTATAAGAAAGAATATCTTTCTTACTTTTACTCACCTCAAAGGAAAAGATTGGGACCAGCCTTAATAATTTAGGACAAAGGATTCTGATTCCATAAGCCCCATTACCTGCCTATATAGTTGTAATCAGATTATAAACATATGTACCTGAATTTTGTGCTAGGGCCATAAGAATGCAGGGGAATTTTCAGAGTTGAGCAGGTTTGCAGGGGTTTTCAGTCATACCAGTCATCATGTGACCAGCAAACATCTAATTTCCAAGGAAGTCACTGAGATAAAATAGGCTTCTAAATCCACACCATCATTCATTAGAATGGCATTTCCCCTTGGAAATTTTCAGTTCAAGGCAAAATGATTCATGGTCATAGGGTAAAGAAAGCAAAATCAGATACCAATTGCCCCTCCAAAGAGTGTTATAGATGATTTATGAAGTGTTTGGCCTATCACTAAGATTTCAAGCTCATGGGGCAACAACAGACTTTTTGGGGGGATGGGGAGGGGAAGCTCTCATTAATATTAACAGAGTGTGGCCCCATAAATCCTAAAACTCACACTGAGCACATGATTTAGTTTTGACCATAACAAAGAGATCACAAACACAGAGATTTATCTGCTTGATGTTTTAACCTCTTGATCAGAGGGTCTCATATTGGATGGATGGAGATGCCAGGACACTTGCTCCACACAACATACAGACTCAGATTGGACATGGCTCTTCAGTCATGAGGCCCTGCTCATCCTCTAAGTAACATATACATTTCCACATATTCTTCTATGGGCTTCTATGGTTTTCTCCTTTTTCATTCTTTTCTCTGAAGAATGCCAAAGATTGAGGCTCAGAGAGAAAAGATCAGAAGTTGATGATTTAGGATAATTTGAAGAAAGGAAATTCTTTTCCGTGAACCGTGTGTACACTTCATACTATGATGACTTTTCTAGGATAAAAGTTTAAGTCCTTGAGGATGATGTAGAGAAGAGATAAAAGGGACAGGGAAAAATCAAGGAACAAACAACTATTTTGACAACATATTATTAAAACTAAATTAATAATTTTGTCCTTACTATGTGCTAGGCCCTGAGTCAGGAGCTATAGGGGATATTAACACATTTATGAGTTACTTTTTATCATGGAAGCTTATGTCTTGTTGAATAGAGACACTTATAAACATTAGATAATATCCAATAATAAAGAATTTAAATGGCATTTCTAGACAACAGTAGCTATGTTATTAAAGGGCACCTATGATTAATTACTCAACAAATTGTACAGACAATAATTGCTGAAATACTTCAGAGAAAGGAGAGATCCCTTTAGGCTAAGCTTGGAAGGGACATTGTTAAGGAAAAAATATGGTTCAATTTAGTCTTGCCAGGACAGGAAGTGATTTAGATAAGTAGAGAGGAATACCATGTGTTTTGATTATCACAAGAAAGAGAAATAAATGATTCTTCCTCTCATGCTTACAACAGATGTAGCTCTATGCTAGACATTTTCATCACAATAATTTGTGAAATAGATATTGTTATTCCCAACTCATAAAAGGGGAAACTGAAGCTCATGGAGGTGAATTACTTTGACTAAAGTAGCTATCAAAAATAAGAACATGGAATTTCACATTCATCCATGTTGCAGTAATAGAGAACATTTTTACCTTTCCACCTTGAAAAGGTAGAAAACTAAACAAAGTATATGAAATAACTTTTTTAGTCATTGGATAATAGAATGCAGGACTGTAATCTCTGATATGAGAAACAAATGAAAGCATCCTTATTCTGCCCTAGCTTACTACCTGGAGTTTCCAGGCCATAGGATAGAGTGGGAGAATCCAAACAGAGGCTGGTGGTCTTGCAGTAAAGCTAAGGTGGCTACTTTATTTTGGAATAAAGTACCAGAGAAGATAAAGTTTTATAGGGAGACTTTTGGAAATCTGCAGAGGGGTTCCTTTGGATCGTTGATTGAGTAGTAATCTGTGGACATGTAAGAAAAAAATTACTCATGTACAGGCAAAGACCACTGGCAAAGAGTATGCTGAACAATCCCTAGAGGTCACAGACAGTAAAGAATAGTTTGTATTTTTAAGATCCAGAGTAGAAAGAACTCATAAAACATGGTTCATTTGGCAGAGCCCTCAAAAAAATGTGACCTTCTTAGTGGGAATAAGTTAGCTCTAGATTAAAGAATGCTCTTGGCCTCCCTTAACAAAGTGTAAAAGTAAGACTCAAATGATCAAACAATAATAAGTAACTTAACTGCCTTCTAGGACAAAGTCTGAAACTATTCAAAGGATTAACAACAACAATCCAGCACTTACAAAATTCAAAATATCTGGCATCCAAATAAGAATTACCAGGCAGGCAAATAAGCAGGAAAATATGATCATAGAAGAAGATAATCGATCAATAGAAACAGACTCAGAAAAGATAGAGATAATGGAAGTAGTAATAATATATATTAAAATGGCATTTATATATAAGCTTCATCTGATAAAGAAGGTAAAGTAAAATATAAACATGATAAGAAGAAAATGGAAATGTATAAAAATGACCCAAATGGAAATCCTAGGGATAAAATATCTAATACTGAAACTAAAAATACACTATATGTAATGGATTAACATCATAGTAGACATTGCTGAAGAAAATGCCATTGAAAGTAAAAGCATAGCAAAAGAAACTGCTTAAAATGAAGCCCAGAAAGAAAAAAAGACCAAAAATGAACAGAGCCTAATGATTGTATGACAATGTCAAAAAATCTAAAATAAGAGTGACTGAAGTCCTAAAAAGAGAAGATGGGGAAGGAAGGACAAAAAAAATGTGAAAAAATAATGGCCAGAAATTTTACGAATTTGATGAAAACTATAAACCCACACACATCCAAAACATCAACAAAATTCAGACAATATGAACTTTTAAAAATTCACACCATACTGTTCTTCATAGTGGCTGTATCAATTTACATTCCCACCAACAGTGCAAGAGGGTTCCCTTTTCTGCACACCATCTCCAGCATTTATTGTTTATAGATTTTTTGATGATGTCCATTCTGACTGGTGTGAGGTGATACCTCATTGTAGTTTTGATTTGCATTTCTCTAAGGATTAATGATGTTGAGCATTCTTTCATGTGTTTGTTGGCAATCTGTATACCTTCTTTGGAGAAATGTCTATTTAGGTCTTCTGCCCATTTTTGGATTGGGTTGCTTGTTTTTCTGATATTGAGCTGCAAGAGCTGCTTGTAAATTTTGGAGATTAATCCTTTGTCAAAGAAAAAAATGTAGTTATGAAGAATGTAGGGGCAGGACAGGAATAAAGACACAGATGTAAAGAATGGACTTGAGTACAAGGAGAGGGGGAAGGGTAAGCTGAGATGAAGTGAGAGAGTGACATGGACTTATATATACTACAAAATGTAAAATAGATAGCTAGTGGGAAGCAGCCGCATAGCACAGGGAGATCAGCTTGGTGCTTTGTGACCACCTAGAGGGGTGGGAGGGAGATGCAAAAGGGAGGAGATATGGGTATATATGTATATGTGTAGATGATTCACTTTGTTATAAAGCAGAAACTAACACATCATTGTAAAGCAATTATACTCCAATACCGATGTTAAAAAAAAAAAAAATTCACACCAGAAAACTAAGTGGTTAAAAATCCAGAATAAACAGAAAAATAAAACAATAACTTAAATATTAAAATTGTATTAAAAGCAGCCACTGGAAAAAAGATACATATGTGGAGTGTAGTACAGAGTAGCAGTGATAAGAATGATAACTAACTTCTCTTGAAAAATTATGCAAGCCAGGAGACAATGAAGTTAGTTTTTAAGAAATTGTAAAAAGGAAAAGAAGGAAAAGAAGAATAAATAGCAGATTATAAAAATAGAAAAAAATAGAGGATTTAAACCTACTGTATTGATAATTACATCAAAGGTAAATGGCCTAAAGACTCCAAAGAAAAAGAGATTGTCAGATTTTGGTATAGTAGCCCAAATGGAATAAGACACTCCACAAAGTTTTCACATGCCTCTTTGTAATCTCGTTGAAAAACTATTTGACAATTTTATATAAAGTTCAACATAAATCTACCTTATAACTCAACAATCACTTTCAGGTGTTTTCCCAAATGAAACAAAAGCATATATAGACACAAAGACTTACATTTCAAATGTTCTGGAAGCTATATTTATAATTGCCAAAATGTTCATTTAGCTTAGAAGCTATTTCTTAATAGTATAATCTGGAGTGACTGGGAATTTTTTAAATTAGCAATTCCTGGCTCCTCTGTGTTGGATAATTCCTTCTTTAGCTTATTTTTCTATTCTTGAATTGTATTATAGGCAAGTAGGATAAACACAAAGAGATCCACAAACAGACACATCACAGTTATAATGTTGAAAGAGAAAGAAAGAAATTGAAAAGCAGCAAGACAGAAACAAGAGAGCCCAAATAAGATTTGCAGTTGACTTACCATCAGAACAATGAAGGGCAGAGGGCAATAGGATGACATATTCAAAGTGCTGAAAGAAAAAAAAAAAATGTCAAACAAGAAATATAACCAGAAAAACTTTCAAATTTGAAGGTAACTTCACTAAAGAAAAATACACATGGAAAATAAATATATAAAAAGATGTTTCACATCATATATCATTAGGGATGAAATACCCTTATATCTATTAGAATGGCCAAAATCCAAAACACTGAAAACACCAAGTGTTAGCAAGGATGTGAAGCAACAGGAACTGTCATTCAGTGTTGGTGAGAATGCAAAGTGGTACAGTCACTTTTGAAGAGTGGCTATTTCTTACAAACTAAACATACTCTTACCATATGATCTAGTAATCATGCTCCTTGGTATTTACCCAAATAAGTTGAAAACTTACATTCACACAAAATTCTGAACACAAATGTTTATAACAGCTTTATTCATAATTGTCAAAACTTGGAAGGAACCAAGCCATCCTTCAATAGAGGAGGAAAGGATATATACAAAACTGTGGTATATCCATACAGTGAATATTATTCAGAGACAAAAAGAAATGAGCTATCAAGCCATCAAAATACATGGAGAAACCTTAGATGCATACTACTAAGTGAAAGAAGTCAATCCAAAAAGATTATTATAGCATATGATTACAACCTATGATTTTCTGCAAAAGGAAAACTGTGGAGAGAGTAAAAAATCAGTAGAAGCAAGGGATTTGGAAAGAGAGAGGAAGGGATGAACAAATGGAACAAAAGGAATTTTTAGGGCAGTGAAACTACTATTCTGTATGATACTGTAATGATGGATACATGCCATTATATATTTGTCAAGACCCATAGCATGTTCAACACAAAGAGGGAACCCTAATATAGACCATGGACTTCAGTTAATGATAATGTACCAAAATTGGCTCATCAAGGATAACAATTGTACCACATTAATCCAATATGGTAAAAATAGAAGAAACTGGTGGGTGATGAGGGGTATGGGAACTTTATAGTTTTCACTCAATTCTTTTCTTAAAAAAAAGGAAGTTCATTAAAATAACAATGGCCATAAAAAATGAAGATAAAATAAAGACAGTCTCAGATAAATAAAAAGTAAGACAATTAATTGCTAGCAGATCCACTTTACAAGAAATATTAAAGGAAATTCTTCAGGCTGAAAGAAAGTGACAACAGAGAGTAATGTGAATTCACACACAAAAAAACACAAAGACTGCCAGTAAAGGTAATTCTGTAGAAAATATATATATAATAATTCTGTAGATAATATATATATAATATATAATAATTATAAAGGACAGTAAAATCATATATTTCTTCTCCTTTCTCCTTTTAACTTATTTAAAAAGCAAATGCACAAAAATATATGTATAGTTGTATTTTTGGATTTAGCACATATAGAAATTTAATGCCTGGCAATAACAGCACAAAGATGGGTGGGATTAAAGCTTTGTTAGAGGACAGAATGATGCCAAATGGTAATTCATATATACAAGAAGAAATAAAGAGAACCAGAGATGTAAAATGAGATTATATAACCAACTCTATAAATATATGCTTGTTCTCTTTCACTCAGCTTCTTTCTTTCTAAAGTAATTATCTAAAGTAATAATTATAATATGTATTGTTGAGTTTGTACATATATAAATATAATATGTATAATAATAATTGTACAAAAATGGAATAGAATTATATAAGAGTAATGTTTCTATGTATTACTGGAATTAGATTCTTGAGTGGATTCTGATAAGACAAATGTAAGCAATAGAGCAATCACTAAGAAAATAACTAAAACTAGTTTCAAAAATCATGAAAAGAATTAGGATATTACAATAGAAAATGATTAATGCAAAATAAAGAAGTAAAGGAAGAACATAGGAGACAAAACATGAGATTCATAGAAAACAAAAAATTGCCTGGCAGACATACATTCAACTGTATCCATTGTATTACATGGGACAGGATTAAATAGTCAAAGACAGAGATTATCAGCCTGGATAAAAAACATGAGATCCAACTTTTTGCTGTCTACAGGAGACATACTTTTACATTCAAAGATACAAAAGGTTGATAAAAGAGAAGAAAATATATATTATGAAACATGAGAGCTGCTGTGACTATACTATTATCAGACAAAATTGACTTTGAAACAAGAAAATTACTAAAGAAAAAGAGGGGTGATTTATAATGATAAAAGGGTCAATTTAGCAGGGAGTTTTAACTATTATTAGCATATATATACATAACAACAGAGTCACAAAATATGTGAAGCAAAATTGACAGAATTTATAGAAATAGACAACTTAGCAGCAATAGCTGGAGACATCAGTACTTCACTTTCAATAACAGATAGAGCTAGACATAATATCAATAAGAAAACAGAAGACTTGAACAAAGCTATAAACCAAGTAGAATTAAAAGACAATTATAGAACACTCTAACCAACAATAGCAGAAAACACATTTTTCTCAAATGCACATAGAACATTCTCCAGGATAAAACCATATGCTAGGCTATAGAATGAGCCTCTATGCCTCAATACATTTAAAAAGTTTGAAATCATGCAAAGTATATTCTCTGACACCCTATTCAATGGAATTAAATCAGAAATCAGTAACAGGAAAAAATTGAGGAAATTAATAAATATGTAAAAATTAAATGACAAAATCCTACATAATCAGTGGGTCAAAAGAGAAATCACAAGGAAAATTAGATGAAATTTCATGATGAATGGTAACAAAAACACAACATGCCAAAATTTATATAGTGTAGCTTATATAGTGCTTAAAGGAGCATTTAAAGTTGTTAAACATCTAACTTAAAAAATCTCAAATTAATAACCTATGCTTCTACCTTAAGAAATTGGAAAAAGAAAAAATTAAATTTAAAGTAAGCACAAGGAAGGAAATAAAGATTAGAATGGAAATCAATAAAATAGAGAATAGAATAATCAAGAAAACCATCAAAACCAAAAGTTGTTTTTTTGAAAAGATTAATAAAATGGACAAACTTTTAGCTAGACTGACGAAGAAAAAAGAGAAATGACTCAAATTACTACCATTAGAAATGAAAGGGGTGACATTATCACCAACATTACAGAAATAAAAAAGAATTATAGGAGCATATTATGAATAATTATATACCAATAACTTAGATAACTTGGATAAAATGGACTATCCTAGAAAGATATAAATTACCAAAACTGATTTAAGAAGAAATAAAAAATCTGAACAGGCCTATAACAAAGAAAGAGATTGAATTAATAATTTTAAAACTTCTCACAAAGAAAAAGCCAGGCATAAATGACTTTACTGGTGAAATATTTAAAGAGTTAATATCAATTTTTCACAAACTCTTCCAGAAAATACCAGAGTGGGGAGCACTTTTCACCTTAAATATGAATCTAGTATAATCCTGATATCAAAACCAGACATAAACATCACAAGAAAAGAAAACTACAGACTAAACTACAGTCTCTGAATATAGACACAAATGTCCTTAACAAAATACTAAGAGATTATGTTTAGCACCAGATAAAAAGTATTGTACACCATTACTAAGTGGGATTTTCAAAGGAATACAGGTTGGTTTAACACCTGAAAATCAACTAATGTAATAATAGACCATAATAATAGAGTAAGGGACAAAAACCACATGACCATCTCAGTCGATGCAAACAAAGTTTTTTTACAAAACCCAACACTCTTTTTTGATAAAAACACTTAATGCACCAGGAATAAAAGGAAACATCGTCAATGTGATAAAGGGCATTTATGAAAAACTAACAGAAAATATCATGTTAATATCAACATTTACAGATGACAATGTTATATGGATAAAATCCTAAGGAAGTCACTAAAACTTAGAACTAATAAACTGATTCAGGAAGTTTGCAAGATACAATATCAATATATAAAACAATCTGTCTTATTTCTATACACTAGTAATGAATAATCTGAAAATATAATTAAGAAAACTATTTCATTTATTAGAGCATCCAAAGAATAAGTCACTTAAGAATAAATTTAACAAAAGAAGTACAAAACTGATACTTGAAAACTACAAAAAAAAATTGCTGAAAAAATTAAAGAAAATCTAAGTAGTGAAAAGACAACCTATATTCATGGAGCATAGGACTTAATATTGTTAAGATGGCCATACTACAATTGATCTACTCTCCTTTAAAACCTCAGCTACATTTTTTTTCAGAAACTGAATATGAATTCCAAAATTCATATGAAAATACAAAGGATCCAAAATAGTCAAAACAACACTTTCTGATTTGAAAAGATATTACAATGCTATAATAATCAAAACAGCACAATGTTGGAATGTGGGTATACATATAAGTCAATGGAATGTAATGTGAATTCAGGAATAAACTCTTACCTTACGGTCAATTGGTTTTCAACAAGGATGTCAAGATATTTAATGGGGGAAAACAGAGTCTCTTCAACAAATGGTGTTGGAATAACTGGCTATTCATATTCAAAAGAAGGAAATTGGACCCTTTCTTTGTATTATATAGAAAAATTAACTCAAAGTGGATTATAGACCTATATATAAGAACTAAAACTATTAAAATTTTAGAAGGAAATGTAGTTTTAAATCTTTGTTTTAGGCAAACATTTCTTAGATATGACACCAAAGCACTAACAGCCAAAGAAAAAATAGATAATTTGGACTTGATAAAAATTTAAAATTTTGTCTAACAAATGATATCACCAGGGGAGTAAAAACACAACCCACAGAAAAGAAGAAAATATTTACAAATCACATATCAGATAAGGGACTTATATCCAGAATATATAAAACATTCTTTCAACTCAATAATATAAAGATAAATAACCCAATTGAAAAATAGGCAAAAGACCTGAACAGCCATTTCTCCAAAGAAGATACACAGAGCCTAAGCACATGAACAAATGCCTAATCTCATTAGTCATTAGGAGAGTGCAAATCAAAGCCAATAAGATACTACTTCACATGCACTATGAATGCTATAATTCAAACAACCAAAAGTAAAAAAATGAAACAAGAAATAGACAATAATACACGTTGTCAAGGATGTGGAGAAATTGGTATCTTCATTCAATGCTAGTGAGAATGGTGCAGCTGCTTTGGGAAACTGGCAACTTTTTAAAAACTTAAACGTAGGATTATCATCTGTCCTAGCAATTCCACTCCTAAGTATATAACCAGAGAAATGAAAACATACATCCATATAAAAACTTGTCCCAAGTGTTCTTGGAAACTTTATTTATAATAGCAAAAAAGTGGAAACAACCCAAATGTCCATCAAATGATAAATGGATAAATCAAATATGATATAGTCATACAATAGAATACCATCAAAAAGAATGAATTACTGATACATGCTACAGCATTGATGAACTTTGAATACTTATCCTAAGTGAAATAAACCAGTTGTGAAAGACTTCATGTAGGATTCTCTTTTTATGTAGGCCAGAATAGGCAAATCCACTGAGGTATTATGTAGATTTTTTTCCCCCAGGGCCTAGGGGAGAGGGCAAATGGGGAAGGATGGCTAATTGTGCATGGGACTTCTTTTTTGGTGAAGAAACTATTCTAAAATTAGATTATGGTGATGGTTACACAACTCTGTGAATATATAATGCTAAAAACCTTGAATCGTAAGCATTAAATAGGTGAATTTTATAGTATGTGAATTATATCTTAATGAAGCTGCTAAAAAAGAGTGATATGCTCCAGAGACAAAAATGGGAGGGAAAGTCAGTTTGCAATGAATTCATTATTTTTGACTTTTTTTCCATTTGATGTTATCAACTAGGATAAATAATTAAGTATAATTTAAAAGTAATAGCCCAATGTTATGTAATTGGTACTAGAGTATGTACTTGAACCCAAACCTCTTCCAATATTTAGAAGATAATTGGACCATTGCCCTCATATTTACCTTTTGACGCCTCTCCAGTCTTTCAAAATTAGAGGTAAGACTGGTTTATATGTGATGTCCTCTTGGAAGGTGCTAAGAAAACAATTCCCCTTATTGATTTTCTTAGCACATTAGAGAAACTAGAGATGTTTTTCCTTTTAATTGTACTGAATTCTCTGAGATAATATTTTTGACTAGCTTATCAGTCCCACATGTGGTATCCTACAGAGCAATATTCAATAAGGTAGGTGCTAAAAAACTCAAAACCAGAAAGCAGGGTGCTAGGATCGAGACTTTTTATCTCCAATAATTTGTTCTGTGTCCTTGGATGATTCTAGTCTTTTTGACTCATAGTTTTCTCATCTATATAACAGAAAAACAGCATTTTTCTTTCTAACTTCCCAGAGTTTTTGAGTATTAATCCAAATCAGATAATGGCTGTGAAAATAATTTAAAATGTAGAAAGCTCTTTACACATGTGAGATAGTATTGTTGTTATTTATTATAATATAAAATCAATACAATAATAAAAATGATAATAATGGTAATTATTAGAAGGAAATTTATGCAAAATATATTTGTTACTGTTTTTTGCTCTTTAAAGTTGGACTTGTGTATGCATCATATATCGGGGGATATATATTCTAGTTCTGGAGTTGCAAATACAGAGAATACTGTTTTTCTAGAGAAAATTCTGGAAAGAAAATGTCATCATAGGTCTTTGCTGCCAACTTAGTAACTTGCTGAAAATATTAGAATATTAGAGCTGACGTGAAAAAGGAGAGAAGGAGAAAAATGGCAACTTCAACTCATCTGGCATATATGCTGACTTCTATGGTGTATGCATGTGAAGTGCAAAACAAGTTTAGAATTTATGATGAAGAGCTGGTTTTGATCATACAGCACTTTATTTTAATTCTTTGTATTAACCCTTTGATCTTTGCATTTTCTTAGGTGATAGTAATTTTCTTGCAGCATGCCACGTACCACATCGATCTGGTAAATGCCTATAAATTCTTCAAAACTCTGTTTAAGGTACGGTGTGGAAGATACTCCTTGGGGTGCCTTCCTGACACACTTAAGAGGAGCTGATCATTCCCTGTCTTTTGCCACCCAGTATATACTCCTCTGTTATTGTACACACTGTAAAATATATCAATCATGTATTTTTCACAACTTTCTCTTACTAGATTGTAAGCTCGCGAGCAAAGGGATAGAGATCAGTATTCTCTAGCCTAAATGAATGTTACGATTAGTACATGAATGTTACTATTAGTACAACTTGTCCATTTTTCAACAGTGCATTCTTATGAAAAATGATCAAGAGAACTTAATAGATGTACAATCTCAGGCTTCTGTACATGATAATCTGGAGAGAAGGGCTATGAGTTTCAAACCACATGGAATATATAACTATCCAGATTCAGAGCATCTGGTGATACAGAGAAGGCTCATATATTTGTTCAATAACAGAAGTCCAGGGCTTCCCTGGTGGCGCAGTGGTTGAGAGTCCACCTGCCGAAGCAGGGGACACAGGTTCGTGCCGCGGTCCAGGAAGATCCCTCATGCCGCGGAGCGGCTGGGCCCGTGAGCCATGGCCGCTGAGCCTGCGCGTCCGGAGTCTGTGCTCCGCAACGGGAGAGGCCACAACAGTGAGAGGCCCATGTACCAAAAAAAAAAAAAAAAATTCCAAAGTAGATCTTTTATAACACTATAAAGCAAGAGCCCCTGCCTTATGGGATGGTCCAACCTTAAGGAATTCTGTCTCCATTCCAAATAAATGTTGGTCCAGTCACAGCCAGGCTAATAGGATTTGCCTATGTCAAGGGGACAGGGCTCATTCTGATGCTGTACCTGTGACCTCTACACTGTCCCAGACCCACCCTTCTCCCCACGTCCTCCATCCACTGTTGCTCTCTTCCCACGTTCTTGGTGTTTTCCCCTTTGCTCTTCTTCATTTTGATCTCATCTCCATGTCTTTTCTATATTTATTTATGTTGCTAAATGAGCTAATTCCACTGTGGGATCTGTTAGCAAGCATCATTTTCCTTCTTCCGGGAGAAGTTGTATTGATGTGGAAGATGGTACATAGCTAGATTAATTGACTAATAACAGGCTGTACACTATTTCAAGCAAATAACTGAAAATATCAAAAACATCAGATCTACCACTGGCCCCCAGGAAATTCTTGTTTATTTTGAGCTCCTGGCCATGGCACAGTTAATGTTCAGGAAGCCCCTGCAACATCTGACCCGAGGACCGAGAACCCTCACAGGGTGCACAACGAGCAGACTTCTGTGGAGGAGATGCTGCAGGGGTCAGAGAGGATGAGGAGATTTTGCTTTGTTATTTTTACGGGGGATAGAGCTGGGTTGAATTTTTAACCTTCATCGCTGTCTCTTGGTTAACTACATCCTTGTTTTACATTCACAGTTATGTATGAACAGAGTTGAAAAGGATGTTAATACTTTTGTTGTTGTTTGTTTTAAAATTCCATGACCAAATAAGTCCAGAAAGCACTGGGCTGCTGAGGGTTTTATTAACAGTCTCTTGGAGCACCCTATACTTATTCCTGGTGCAGTACTTACCACATCAAATTGCAATTGCCTAGTGTTTTGCCTGTTGATTTTAAGCTCTTAGAATCTTACTTTATGCTTTTTACCCTGTGTGTCTAGGACCTAGTAGAGAGAAGACACTAAGTTAATACTTGATGAATAAAGAATTATCTTCATTGAAACAGGAAGTAATATCTTGATCTCAGCATTTGAATCAGGATATTCACAACTTGTAGCCATCCCATCAGGCTCTGGACACTCAGGTGCTTATGATTGCCATTCTCACATCCCTACTCAGCTGGCTACCATTCCAAACCCCTAAACTCCCAGTGGGCCTTTGGGCAGTGCTGCTGAGAGGATGCATGCTTGAATATTAAAGCCCTCTGCTCTCTCTCCGACTTAACCCTGGCTTCTCAGAGCTGGCCCTCTGGGACCTCTCCAAGCCTTTCAAATGACATTCAGACAAACCAGGCTGAATTATGAAATCATAGCATTACTAATATCAAATCCTAGGACTCATATTTTAATATCATATATGAAATTCTGTCTAAAGACCAAGATTAATTTAATATGTAAAATAATAGATACCTCAAATTAATACAAAACATTGTAATACCAATGACTTTTATTCAGATTTGAATACTGCACACAAAGGCTATAAGTAAATTAGTTTTATTGATCTGTATTCATAGAATTATTTAAATGTACCCTCTGGTACTAAGAGCCAGGGGTTTTTCTGATGCTTTCCATTAATGCATTTTTCATTAGTGGCTAGTGCTGGGAAGCCCAAATTTCATTTGGCTGCAAAAGATTAATTTCCTCTTGACAACCATTACCAGATTTAAAAAAATGGGGGAGTTGAAACAGTGACCTGCAGGACAGTTCTCAGAACTATGAATTAGAGGAACAGGAAAACACAGATAATATATATATATATATATATATATATATATATATATATATATAGTATGCGTGTGTATGTTTCCTTGACTGTGTGTCTATTGGGGAGAAAACAGCCACTTTGAAGGGAAATAAATCAGAATCTATGGTTCTTGGCCTTGTCTCAGAATATGTGTATATGCCATAACCATTTTTAATTGACAATTGACCTGTTTTCAATCTCAGAAATATAAATAAAATGGCATATAGGCAATTAATTTCCAAATAATTCAGACCTATACTATCCCTCATTTTTCTGTTGGCTTGTTTCTCTGAAAGTATTTCTCATCAACCTCACAAAAGGAGCATATATAATAATAGTAATAATACAATTAAGGTTAATTAAAGCCATTAAAATTCATTTTGTTTGGAGATTTATTGGAAAATTTGGAACTCCCATTGAGATAATTGGTACACGCTGGGGAGTCACAAAACTGAGCCCCTGAATTTGACTGCTGCTTGGGTGTTGTAACAGCTAAAATGGTTCACTGCTTTTGCTCCCTCCCCAGGGCACTGTAGTCATTGTGCCAGCTCTGTGGGGAGCATCCCAGCTTTCTCATTTAACTACCTCATCTTTGGAGCCTATAACCACTAACCTACTTAGATTACAACAGTCAAATAATACTGATATGGACCATGAAGAACAAAATGGGAGGTATTTTTATAAGAAGACAGAACAAGCAGTCATTTTTATGATGTGATTTGTAAATCATTAAATACCCCTTTGCTTAAAATATGTCACTCACAAACTTGCCCCAGTGCCAGAAAATTTCCCCTTTAGGAGATGTTCCTTAGATATTAAAGTTCTGTGTATTTTGAAGAGGTTTCTTTACTGTATAATTCCTCTGGGAGGGTTCACTCACTATCAACCATGTGCACCAGGCCTTCAGTGAGTCCCTGCAGATTGTTTTCTAAATTTACAACTTTCACAAAGTGTGGTAGGCAGAAAAACAGCCCCCACAATGATGTTCACATCCTAAATCCCAAATGGGACATTGTAACGTGACAAAGGGGAATTAAGGCTTCAAATAGAATTATGATTGCTAAACAGCTGACCTTGAAAGAGGGAGACTCTCCTGAATTACTTAGGTGGGCTCAATGTAATCATAAGAGTTCTTATTGCTAGAAGAGGGACACAGAAGAGAGAGAGGACCAGAGAGATAGTGGTGTGAGTAGGACTCAACCCAATGTTGCTAAAGAGGAATGGGGCCATAAGCCAAGGAATATGGGTGCCCTTTAGAAGCTGGAAGAGGCAAGGAAATGTATTCTCCCCTAGAGCCTCTAGAAAGGAATATAGCACTGCTGAAGCTTTGATTTTATCCCAGTGAGACCCATTTTGTACTTCTTATCTGCAGAACTATATGATAATTTGTAAATTTGTTGTTTTAAGCCAGTAAGTTTTTGGTAATTTGTTTCAGTAGCAATGGAAACTAACAGAGGAATGGGGATAGGTACGTTTTGGTAAATGTATAAGAAAGTAGAGATTAAATGGAAAGAGGGAAAGTTTGAGGCAAGAGCTTCAGAAAATAAAGTGCTATTAGTGAAATAAGTCAGACAGAGAAAGACAAATACTGTATGATATGCCTATATCATGTATAAGAGGAATTGGAAAAAGAAAAAAAAAACTTATAGATAACAAAGAATAGATTTGTGGTTTCCAGAGGTGGTTGTTGAGGGGAGGGAAAAAAAGAAAGAAAGAAATACAGACCTATTTAGAAATACATTGTGAGGTGACAGTGTGAGTGATAGGAATAAGGGAGGTGCTGGGGAGATGGATAATTCATGTGGATATAGGACAGATGCAGGATGGATTATACCAAGAAAGGAAGTGATAAACAAAAGGAAGGCAGAAGGGCACTGTACTCATTTTCTGTTGCTAGGTAATAAAATTACCACAAACTTAGTGGTAATACACATATTTATTATCTCAGCTTCTGTGAGTCAGGAATCTGGGAACAGTTTAGCTGAATCCTCTGCTTATGCTCTCACAAGGCTGCAGTCAAGGTATCAGCCAGGCTGTTCTCATCTGGAGGCTCAGGTTGGGACAAATTCACTTCCATGTTCTTTCAAGCTGTTGGCAGGGTTATTTTCTTTGAGATTGCATGATTAAAGGTCCCAGCTTTTTGCTGGTTGTTGGCTGGAGCCCACACACGTCCTAGAGACTTACCCAGAGTTTCCAGATACCACTCATTGCTCCTTGCCACAAGGCTTCTCCAACTTGATGGCTAGCTTCATCAAGCCCACAATGTGCTTCTCCAGCTCCAGTCTGCTAAGACAGAGTGTTATATAATGTAATGTAATCAGAAAAGTGACATCTCAACACCTTTGCCATGTTCTATGTGTTAGGAGCAAGCCACACATCACTCCTCTACTCAAAGGAAAGGGATTGCACAAAGGTGTGAACACTAGGAAATTGGAGTCACTCTAAGGTCTATCCATCACCAACACCAAAGTCAAACTTGACCTGTGTCACAATTTTTCCTGAATCAAGCATCTTTCAGGAAACTTATTAATCCTGCCAATGATTTGTCTGATAGAAAGATGATGAAGTTGATGGTCCCAACTGGTTGTTATTAGATCTCTAGGGCAGATCTTTAAGCCTTGAGGAACATATATCTCCTTGGTGTTTGTTGGAGGTGATAAACCCCATACAATAGTGAATAGGGTAGAGTCTGACTCCATATTTCTCCCTGATGTCTTATATTTTCTGCTTTTTTTCTTTCAGCTCCTCTATTCTCTAGGGTTTTCTTAGACTTCCAACCTCTTTCTCATAATCAGGAATCTCCCCGATGAAACAAGCAAGTATCATAAACTCAAATGCTAGGGCAGTTTGTTGGAGGGAGGGTGAAACTGTGGCAGATTGGAGAGTGAATGGTTTTTTCAAAGCCAAGGGAGAGGTAGAATTCTGCTAATCAGAGTTGTAGGAAATTTACTCTCTGCGACTCTGAGGAAGCAGGTAACAGCTGTCTTGGTCACTTCTCTCCTTCTCTCCCTGGGGTTTCCTGACTGTAAGTCTAGAGCAAAGGCAGATACCATGACCCAGTCTGATCTGAATTTGGCCTCCAGGGGAAACAGCCAAGATGATTTAATGGATCTTCGTTCATCTCCAACTTCCACAGGGTTCAGCACGTCTCAGGCTATCATTGATTGCTTTAAAGAAATCATGTCTGGCCAGATCGTGATTATTATTACGATTAGCTTACTGCTTTCTAGCAGTCTAACAATCATACCTTGCCAGCAAGGCTTAAACACCACCAGCAGATGAATATATAATCCCAAAGTTCTATGAATTTGGCACCATTACCTAGATCATACTTCCCATTATCTTTTACATATGAGAAAGCTTATTATAAAGCACTTCACTATGCCACAGATTTATTTTTGCGATGGATTAAATCATTTGCTTGAGGACATTGTGAATGGTGGAATCCTCTTTATCCTCACAACCTAGATTAAGAGTTGTCTCTTTTAGGAAACCTTTTCTGAGCACCTCTAGACCGGTTGAATATCTCCCTCTTTAGCACAGTGTTTGCTCTTTTATTACAGTGTGTGTCTCCTTATATTTGTAATGGTATTTTTTGTTGTTTTTCTTTTTGATGATGAGAAATATGAGGTCAGGGATTGGGTGATCTCTAGCAGTGGAATATGCAATAGGTCATTAAGTATTTGTTCAAGGAATTGGAAAAAAAAATAATGGCTCATTTGTTCTCATAGATGTAAAAATATAGAGAAATGGGTTGATCAGGACTTTAAAACTCCAACTAAATTTTTTTTTTTTTTACATTAGAAGAAATTATAAAGAGTTCTGCACTGTGTCCAAAGATTTCACTTAGGGCTCCTTTCCATCTTTCATTCCACTCAGTACCCTGAGTCCCTGCTACGTGATAAGCACAACCCTGGTTCCTACTAAGTTCTAGGTACCAGAGAGTCTAAAGTGACTGAAATAGGTAAAGGGCTGCATTAATAAAGCTTACATTAAAAGAGCAAAGTTGTTGAGTGTAGTTTGTTTTTCCTTGTTTTCAAATGGCATTTTAAAGCCAAACCTATATGTATAACATCACCATCCCTCTGCTCCACCTTCCCCAGGCTGCTCCTGTGGTATAGTCTCAGAAAATTCAGAGCCCAAGAAGATGTGGTTTGAAAGCAGCAGCCTTAGTGGATTCAATAAATTATTAACTTTCCTTTAAGGTAATGTTTTTAATTTTTTTTTAATAAATCACCTATTTCTAAAAGAGTGATGTTGTCTATACTGGGCACTTTATGTGGTCTCCCTCATTTTAAGACTTGACAATCATCCTAGGAGGTAGATAATAAATGTGTGTGTTATCCCATTATACAGCTATCATAAGATATGCCACAAGAGATAGGTAGGGAAGGAGTGAAACAGGGAAGAGAGAAGGAAAGGAAAAAAAACTTGCTAATTTTATACCTATGAACCATCTCTACCATTGTTTGATCTCTAAACACTCCATAAGAAACATTCCATGCAGATTGAAGATATTTCTAACTTTTGCATTGTCAGAGTTTTCTGATTTTGTTTTTCTTTCTGATACATGATCCAGTATTTTTGTTTACTGGGAGAAGTGTCTGATAACAGAAACCATCTATATATACCCTTATATTTGTAGATTTTTTTTCTTTACACAGTAACATGCAAGAACTGAACAAATAATACCCTGAGTAAATATACTTAGCCTCTGATTATTCACAGCTGAAGTTGTTTAAGCATTTTAGTAAAAAGAATCAAAGTATCCTAGATCCATAAAACTGTCTCTTTAGTGAGAAAATACAGGGTATGAGTCATTTGCAAACAAATCTGTTTTGCGTTGTTGATGTTTATTTCTCTCTAGGACTGCTGGATTTGGACACATTGGCAAAGAGATAAGCCTGATTTTAAATTTTGTGTATAAACTGGGCTCTATTTTATTCCGCACCTGTCATACTTCCCATTTGCACCCCATGGTATTGTAGAAACAAGAGGGACTACCTATTGTTCTTTTCAGTTGCCTTGGCCTGTATAGAGGGAGCAGCTGGAAGTATCCAGCCCTCTGGTGGGTAATGAATAAACAGGGTTTTTTGGTCTTGTCTGCAATCTCCAGTGCAGATGGGCTTGGCCTGGGGAGGTTAACTCTGCATGGTAAGAGGGCTGGTGGAGATACCTGTGGCATACAGTGGGATGGTCTGAGGACCATAGGCCTAACGCTAACCTGGCTCTAAACAGACACACGAGAGCAAATTTTCAGGAGCACCTCCAACACGCAAAAATCAGTCCTTATAAGAGTAGGGAAAGAGTGATGAGTCATAAGGGTTCCTTTCATTCAGGAACCTTGAATTTTGTAGATTATAGAGGACTTGGACATAAATACATAAAGAAACTTTTTTTGTCTGTGAAAATCTCCAGCACTATTTGCCTACAGCACCATTTAACTCCTCCAGACGTTGTCTGCATGTTGACTCTAAGAGTCTTATCTCTATAATATCTGAAAAATGGGGATGATGATAGTTACCTTACAAAATTGTTGTCAAATTAAATAAAAATAACATTATTAAAGTGTCTGGGACAAAGCCTAGCACATGGTGAGTACCCATCAAATGATAGCTATTGTGAGAGAGACTGCTTATTTTCCCATAGAAAATTGTTCTCCCTTTCATTTGAGTAACAGAACTCCTAATTACTAAGAGCAACAATGTACCCAGATTAAATGAAAGAGTAAATAACTAAATAAACAAACAAATAAATAATCATCTAGGCCTATTTTTCCTACACAGAAAACGATGGCTAGTGAGATGTATGGAGTCATTTGGTAGACTGCCTGAGGAATCTCTAGAAGGGGCTAACTCAGCTGACTCAGCCAATAGGTTTTGCCTTTTGCCCTCCTCCTTCCTGTTGCTCAGGACTCTGTCAAGGTGGCTGGAGCTGTAGCAGCCATCTTGACCTTGTGCTGGCTTTGAGGATCAAAGACATGGCAGCCTCAATTGTAGGAAGGAATCTTGTCCTTGATTACTTTGGAGCTGTCGTCCCAGCCCTGGATTATTTATCCGTAGAACTCTTTTATGTGAGAGAAAAATAAGCCTCTGTCTCATTTAAGTCACTGTTTTTTAGATGTTCTAGTTTTTGCACACCAACTTTAATTCTAATTGAGGTAACTTGTGACATTATTAGTAATTAAAACACACACACACATGTATATATATGTGTGTGTATATATATATATATTCCACATAGGGGAGCAGAAGGTCATCCTAATGTCCCCACTGAGGTGGTATGTAACATGTATCAAGCACACAGTGAGTGGTACAGACAGTGAAAACTACAAGAGATAAATAGAAAGAGCTTATGGTATGTCACTACTGCCCTATGAACTCTGTGAGAAAAATCAAGCATATCAAACCCGTTCAAGCTAACATTAAAAATTCTGGGTATTTTCACATTTTATACTTGATCCACATATTACATATTACATTAAAAATTAGAAGCTTACAACTCTTTAATTAGCATTTTGATCCAGAAATTTAATAATATTGGGGGGGGGGTATGACTGACGCTCTTCTAGGGAGCAAACCTATACCTCTTTCTTCATCTACAGTTCTCCTTATCCCAATAAATGACCCCTGTACTCCCTACCCTCCTCCATAACTACACCTTCTCATCCTTCATCTCAACTTGAAACGTTCTTTTTCAAGGAGATCTTCCGTCCCCTCCTTGTTCAACATCAAGTGTCCAACACTTTGTTTTTGTCTTAAATTCTGTCCTCTCCCTTATATGTTTAGTTCTGTAGTAGTATGAACCAAGCTTTCATTTCCACAACAATGTCCCCAGCACCTAGCACTGTGCCTGGTTCTTAAGGGTTTTTAATAAATAAATGACTGAATGAGGAAAGCTCTTCCTTTGTCCTTAGGATAGTCAGATATTAAGACTGGTCAGCTGATATAGGCAGTCAAGATTTCAGCCTAAACTATAACATGACCAAGAAACCAGGAAGTGATTCTATGATTGTGTTACATGTATTTCAACATCAACATTAGCCACTCTTGACTTTTCTGCTCAAGGAAATAAAGATCCCTGAATCAATTTCTTAGATGAAACAAAGGGAGGTTTCTGTGAACACTAGCACCCAGCAGATAGAGAATTCCCTGACTGCCCATAAAGCAGACAGGTATCTCAAACCATTGACAAGGACAGAGAAGCCTTTGTGCCTCCTGGCTGACAGCCCATTTTTCCAACAGCCCTCAGCCAAATGGGCAGCCAACAAAAGAGACAGTTGAATAGGATTGGCTATGCCTGTGAGATATGAGCATCTGGAGAGCAAAAAATATGTGTTCAGACTGGCACCACTGGAGCAGGGGCTGGGCAAGCAGAGTCAATCTACTACAGCCATTAGAATGCCCCTATATTCACCCGCATTTAAATGGTTTGTTCCTCTTATATCTGACATTGCTTGGAGGCTTCCTGATGGACAAAATGAGGTCACAAACAACAAATAATTTTAGGATAATGTTCTCATTTCCTGTTAATCTACTGCTCATTCAGCTTTTTTTCTAAGTTCTAAATCCTTATCCTTAAACTGGTGAAATCGAATTACATCATATTTTTATTAGCAGAGATTAAGATTAAGATAGGCCAGGCTAGAGGTAGGAATAGGAATAAAATTATGTCTATAATCACTATTGGAATTCTTCCTCTCAGGAAAAATCAACATGCTTCCTAACAAATGAAACTTTCAATTTCTCAACCTACAATCAAGAACAAGTTCTCACTACACCTCATAAGCCAAAAGGGTGATCATCAGTGGTCACCTGGAGTGCCCTCAGAATGTTTTTAGTGTCTCTACTCAATCCCTTTGCTAAGTATTACTTATCTAAAATATGAAACTTTCAGTATTATGTCTCCTTTTTGCCACTTTAATTTAAAAAAAAATTCTTATTATAAAAAATCCACGCTTCCCAAAAACTAAAGAGTGCAATCACCCAGCTTTAATAACTCTCATCATTTTCATTTGTTTCATTTGTCCTTCTCATGCCCCCACCTTGATTTCTTTATTTTTTGCTACAGTAATTTGAATCAAATACTAGACTTTATTTTTCCTCCAAATGCTTTAGTTTGCATTTCAAAGGTAAGATTGTCTTACATAATCAAAATGCCATTATTAAACTTAACAAAATTAACAATAATTCTTAAATACCATCTAATGGCTAATTCATATTCAAGTGCTCCATTTGTCTAAAAAAATGATTCTTTATAGTTGGCTTGTTCAATCACAATATAAACAAGGTTTACTTATTTGATTATTCTATCTATAAATATCTTTTAAGTTTCTCTTAACCCAGAACTATCTAGTGTCCATCCCTTTTTTAATTTATTTTTTCCTGTTATTAGCTTACTGATTGACTTATTGAAGACATGCAGTCAGAATGTTCCACATTCTGGATTTGTCTATTTCTGGTGTAATTTAATTAGTTTCTCTCTTCCTTATATTTTTTATGGACTGAACATTAGATCAAAAACTTGGTTTCTGTTTCAATTCATTTTTGGAATACTTCATAGTTGATAATGTGAACTCTGTAATATCTCACATTAGGAAGCAAATGATGTTTGTTTAATGAGGAAAAAATTGGTAAGGGGTCCAATCACTCTGATATTTTGACTCAACAACTTCTTTTCACAATGTGAGACCTTATGCAGCTCTCAGTCTCACATCCTGCTGACTCAGTGCTGTCAGTGACTCAATAATGGGTTCCTAAAAGCAATCTGAAAAACACTACCCCAAGCCCTGCTTCTAAACAGGCATGTATAATGGTTTTGTGGCTGGCATATCATAGGCCTTCAAAAGGATCTCTAGGGGGCTTTCTAGGACAAAATACTCTGATCACTGCAGTCTAAAAACTGAGCTTAACTTTAGGAGGCATTAGAGAAATTGACAGGGATTGGTAAACTCACATGAAGCAGATTCTCAACAGTTTCTGGGATAAAACACTGGATATATTCATCTCCATATCTATAAATAAAGAGAAAATTTGGACAAGGTGATATATTAAGACCTTTTTAGTTATCAAAGTCTATGTTTTTCATGCTGACATCAAATACACTCTGTGTGCAGTGACCCTGGACAAGTGTGTCTGTATGTGTGAGTACTGAATATCACTCTGTTTATCAAAAAGTCAAAGGCTTGTGTCAAAAGGAGTATAGATTCAGTTTTAAAAAATGCATCTGCTCCTTCAACATGGAAGGATATATTCCAGATTCTGACTTAACTAGTGCACACAAATTATTTGCTCATGCTGACACTTTTAACCTCTGGTAAGCATATCAAAAATGAATTGAAAATATCACAAAAAGCACAGGGACAAAAAAACAAAACCAATTTGGTCTTATGAAGGCAGCAAACTAAAAATGAGAATTATTTTTCCACCCACCTGGACCTTCATGATATTCCTTACTAATACTTGCATTCTTATAGACCTACATTCCAGGGATATGGCTCCTAGCTGACAAAAGAAAGACCACATCTGTCCACACTTCTCTTCTTCAACCTACTGCAAAGATTTTGGTTTGACAACTGGCAGAAAAACTTGCAGTGTTCAGATTGGAAAGGAGAAAACTTCAGGAGACGTGTGGGCTGTCTTCAAATACTTCAAGGTCTCTTCTGCGGAGGATGAGCTAGGATCAATCTTTGTGGTTCCAGAGGCAGAGAGCATAAGCAGGACCAAAGAATGAGACTGAGAAGGAAATAAGATACAACTGAAAATAGGGAAGTACTTTCCAAGTGTAAGTTTATGAGACCATCCTAAGACATAGTTGGATGTCTCTTCTAGTAGTAAGAATCACTATATCTAGAACTCTTCAAGTTGAACCTAGATGCCTGGCTCTCCAAAACCGTGGAGGCTTCTGGCTTTGGGTTGGACTGCATAATCAGTATAACTTGCCAGTTCTAACTCAATGATTCAATACTTTCTTACTCATCGTCAGCCATGTTTTCTCTACAAAGCTTTCACTCAAAACTTCTGTGAATACCAATGTCTCCTTTATCTGATTTCCTAGTATGTCTCTTATTTGTTCCATACATTTTGGTGTTTCAGATGAACACTTTGTTTTATGCTGTATTTAGATCTTTTTCCAATGGCTTTATATATATACTGACACCATCTCCTCTCCTCTCTGCAAGACTGCATGCTCCTTTATATTATGGGAACTGTGTAATATGTTCTTTTTTTATGTCCCCCATGGTGCCATGTTCATGGCCGAACACATGGTTTGTGTGCAATAAATACATGCTAAAATGGATTGAATTGATGTTCAGGGACTTCCATCCAAGAAGGCAAAGCTGCACTGTGAAGGCTTCACTCTGAAGGGGAAAAAAGAACAAACTACGTGTTTCATCATGGCTCCCCTGAATTCTTCCATAGCTGTTCAACGTCTTTCTGCTGGCCCCACCCTCTCCACCATTCTCTCCACCTTGCCTAGTTCCCTCCTTCCCACAACCCACTTCAGCCTAAGCAAAACAGCCATCTTTGGCTTTATCTCTCCTTCTGGTAAGTTCGTCCATTTTTTTTTAGAGGGTAAAGGAAGGAATTTTGTACCTGAAGCCTTTCTTGGGATAACTGAAACAAAAAATTCTTTCCTCTCATTTTCTGTTGGGATGAGTAAAGTAGAATACACACACAAACACATAAACACATACGCATACAGATGCACACATATACAGACACACACACACACACACACACACGCACAGAGGGTTCTGATGTCTTGATTCTAGTCTTATCTCCTCAAGTGCACTAGCAGTGCAATCTTGTGCAAGTTATGTTACCTCTTTGTGTCTCAGTTAATGCAGCTATAGAGTGGAGATGATCATACTTGCCCTACTGACATCACTGGGATTCTGTGGCAATGAAATCAGGAAGTGAATGTGAAAGCACCATGTAAATTATAAAGTCTACATGGATATCAGGCACTGTTGTGGGTTTTATTAATATATCAAGAGTAAACCAGCCTTTCCATCTCTGAAAGATTCGTCTTGGACCAATTTAAAGTAGATAAGCCTTTGCAGATGATTGAGATGTGTTTCTCTCTCAATGCCTTGTGGGAAGAGGGGAATCTCAGAACACAACAAAATTCAAATGATCTTCTCATATATTTCAGACTTACAGCAAGCAGTGACCACTTCATTTTTAAACATGTGGAATCAACTGTATGGAAACTACAGAAGATCAATAGGGTTTTTTTGTTTGTTTGTTTGTTTGTTTCTGAGGAGAAAAGTTCTCATTCAAAATTTAAGTATATGTGCTTTCATTCTCTGTCCTTATTCCCAATGTTTTCAAATTATAATGCAAACCCCCAGAGCTGATAAATTTATTTTTTTAGGGATTCTTTCTTCCACAACAATATAGAGAGTTGTTTTTGAAAGATGAAGAATTGTGGTTGAAATGTTTAATGTTCCTGTGTAATTCGATAATGTTTTCAGAAATAGAAATATATCATCAGTGGCAGATGCTGCATACAAGTGAAAAAAAAATTAAATTAATTAAATGTATACCCTCTTGTTTGGAGAGAAACATGTGAGATATGCTTAATTTAGATTTTTCCTATTGGATTTATTATAATGTGCACTATAAACATTCCACTGATTTGAGAATTTTTATCTTTTTTTAATGCATAGAAACAAATATAAATTATTAACATTCCTGTTTTCCAGGTCTGTTGTCCCCAGAGTCTCCCAGTGATGGCCATTGATGTCATATCCAGACTAGCTCAGGTTGTGAGGTGATCATGACTGCAGCTGGAGGCACATTACCTGTTTACGTTCATCAACTGGTAGAATATGATCTTAGTTTTATGGCTATAGAATGAGATTCTGGAATGTTATTAACATATCCTGAGAAGTCTTTGTCCACTGGCTTTAGCCTTCTTCCACCTCTGAAGCAGTGACTTCTTCATTTGTGTTGACATAGTTTGAATTACCTATCTTTTGTTTTGGTCTCTCTAATTAGCACTTTTGTATCCTACCACAGAGTTTGAAGATAAATTCCTGACTGCTTGGATAAAGCCCTGATAAACTACTGTATCCTTGAGAGAGCCCTTCACTGGAGTCTTAGATAGCATTCCCATTGTCCTCATGAGCTGTCTAAAGGTCTTGGACTCTGCTACCATACCATCGCACCGAGGGCCATAGAACACACCACTCTACTCCCATCCCGCATACTATAATGGGTTTCCCCTAACCTGAAATTCCAATATCCCAGAGTAAAAAAATGTATAAATAGTATAAACACATTCATTAACTCGGTTATGTTTTATGTCAATTCCCACAACCCTTAGTGAGAGATCTTTCTCTTACAGTTGAAATTATGATAGGACTCATGTTGTATCTCCTGATGTTGAGACAAAACTGTTGCCTACAACCACATGGTTATATTCCACATGATAGCTTATATGCTCTTCTTCAGGTGGAATTATTTCCCTTCTCCCCTTATAAGTGGGTTAGTGTCCACAACCCTGTTCTCTCTGCTCCTGGATTCTGCTCCTTTGGCCACTGTCTATATTTTGATAATCTCTGTGTTGTCTACTCAAAAGCTTCAAAAGAAAAAAAAAAACAAAGAAAGAAAGAAAACTCTATGAATTTTAGGAAGAACTTTCTCTCATATCATCTGCAGCATAAAACATAATATACCTTTTGTATGATATGGTAGACCTAAATACAGTCTTGTGTTGGTTTCTTTAGTGGATTTTACTTTGCAGCTCTTTAGAGGAGGTTTAAGCTCTTTAAGGGAAGGTAAGAATCATCTTTAATTTATTTGCTATCTCATATTATGTCCTTCTTAAAGAATAGATATAATACAATGAAGGGCAAGAAGAGTCTTTTTAGGATTGGGAGACCGGGGTTCTCATACCAACTCTGGCACTAGTGCCTATGTGACCATGGATAAGCCATTCATTTCTTTGAGTTTCTATCTTATAATCTGCTTTTAAAAAAGTAAACCAAATTATACACAAAGTTTCTTATAGCTCTAACATTTAATGGTGATTTTTTTTTTTTTTTGTGGTACGCGGGTCTCTCACTGTTGTGGCCTCTCCCGTTGCAGAGCACAGGCTCCGGACGCACTGGCTCAGCGGCCATGGCTCATGGGCCCAGCCGCTCCGTGGCATGTGGGATCTTCCCGGACCGAGGCACAAACCCGTGTCCCCTGCATCGGCAGGCGGACTCTCAACCCCTGCTCCACCAGGGAAGCCCTAATGATGAATTTTAAATTAAAATTCTAATAGTTGCAATAATGTGCTATTAGAATACTCAGTTTATTCTGAATTAAAGACTAATATTGGTATTTTGATGTAGTTGAAATTACTATTATTGTATATTAATGTCGGCTTGCCTCAACAGCAGTATGGTAATATACCAAAAGACATGTGTGTACTTATTTCTTACTCTTAGGGTTTTAGCATTTATCACCGTAATTGTCAAGGGCAGGTATAATATAAAGAGCTTTGGTCTGGGTGATTTGAGGATATCTGCATACCCTTAGGCAAATTATTTTATCTGTCCAAGATTCAATGTCTTCAGCTGAGAAATGGGTGTAATTATAACTATCTCACATATTTCATAAACTTGCCTATAACTTATGAGAAAGCAATTTGTAAATATTGCATACTAATCAAATGTAAGCCGACATAAACAAATTTAAATAACTTCTAAACTAATCAAGTGTATTGTCATTATTACCTAAAGCAGAGTTGATTAGCTCAATATCTTCAGAGCCAGTTGTTGACACAAACTAGTGAGGCAGGTGGGTGATAAATGATGAATGGTATCTTACACTGGGTCTCTGCTTTGCCAAAGTAGTATTAAGTGATGGCGACTATGGAAAGCTGGAACGCACATGCTCTGTCTAAAGGACTGGTGGTTACTAATCTAATCTCCAAGCAATTATTGCCATGTGGAAAGGCAGACCCAGTGTGGGCAGAATTTCCAGTCTTTCTGTGGAGTCTGGAGACCCAGATTAGTGGGTGCAGTTTTCCAGTATTTATATGTTGGCAACTAGTTCAAATTTAAAACACTATATGGGTCAACATTAGATAGGTCAACAAAAATATACCTTCAGGCAAACATTCAATTTCTGACCTAAGCTTTAACTATTCCCACAGCTCAAATCCTTTCTGAATGTACTTATGAGTCTTTCCAATTACTGTGAAGAAAGCTTCTTCCACTTAGCAGTCATGATCACAAGGGATTTAATTTGGGATTTAGGTGAGTAATGCCAGAGACCCCAGGAGAAATATGGGATGACAGTTCTAAGAAATGGAAAATGCAGGATTGGTGAACAAACGTGCATCCTGATTACCACCTGGAAAAGAGATTCCCTGGATGTCTGTAAGGATGGTTACCAAAATGATAGTTGGCAGCGCACAGTCAGATTTTATTATAGTGCACTAGAACAGATTCAGTCTCTGGGTCCCCAAGAAACCTTTTCTTTCATGGATTCTACACTACAGATCATTTCTGAAACTATCATGTTATCCTGTTAGAGAGGAGAAGGTATGCTTCCTGAAGACTGAGTGTCTAATTCATCTTTGAATCCTCCATGATGTTGAGGATATTGTCTTACACATAATGCTCAATGTCTTGTTGAAAATGGAAGAAATGTGTAAGTCATATATATGTCAGAACATAGTACATTTTCTGAAGACCATGTGATAGAGTTCAAAACCAAACCAAACAAAATAGGGTAAAGGAAAGAATGGGAGAGGAATCCACATACGTGGTTCTGCTATAGGTTCTACAATCGCATAGTTGAATGATCTTGAACAAGTCACTTCAAAACTCCAGGACTTAATTTCAACATCCGTAACTTGTAAAAGTTTGATTAGATACTAAATTCTCTTCTGGCTTTAACAGTCTATGATTGACTTCTATCCCTGAAATCAACAAGGATGCGTACGGAATATTTTTGGAAAATGTTTAGGAAAAACTAGGGCTGTGCTTAGTTTTTGCCTCTAAGAAAGCCTGAGCCAGACTCTAGCCATATTGTGGTCCCCAAGTTCATTTTCTGAAATTGGCTTCAAATGAAAAACAATTGCTCTGCCCTTTAAAACGTATTTTCAAAGAGCTCCAAGGTATATTTCCCTCTATTTAGCCTATGGACATATTAATGATCTAGTCAAACAACACTCCAACCATGTTCCAGCTACTCAAAAGGTCAGAGGAAGTACAATCAAACAACCTCTTGATGGGAAATTCCAAGAAATATATATAAAACCAGTTTCTTGAGCAGCTGAGATAAAGTCAAGTTTGAAACGCATTTCCTCATTTCTGCTTAGAAATAGAAGAGAAGAGCTACCCTGGAAGTCAAGAAACAGGTGTTCCAGGAATTTCGATAGATGTCTGACAGGCCCACATTTATCATTCAGTCCACCATGAGAAATGGTGATTGGAGGCTGATGTTATCAAACTGCTTAATCTCACTCTCATCACACTGCCTTTCCCTGAACCCTGTTACACAATGTTCCGGAATAGAGACAGTCATACATTTGCCTCTGACGGCAGTTTCTGATTATCAGCAACCAGGACCAGCCTGAGTCTACTTGTGAAGGAGAAGTTTGTCTTTAGTGTTGTAGCCACTTTATTTTGGTCATTCATTTATTCACTTACTTCAACATTTATTTATTCATTCATTCAACAAACATTTATTGGCCACCTTTTCTGGCCAGGCACAGTAGTTCTCTTCCCTGGATCTAAACACAAATCACCCATTTGTTGATTGAATAATGAGTGAGTGAATGAATGAATTAATTAATGAAGAAACAGGGCGCTCCTAGTGCAGTGGGGAAAATAGACCATAAAGTGGGGAAAATAGACCAGTAAAGAGACCATAATATGTTTTGATATGCTATGGTAGAGATGGACCATGTGTAACGGAGCCTGTAAAAGGGGCACTGATGCTCCCTGAGAGACTCACAGAAGACTTCTCCAAGCGGAGAGTTCTTGTAGACAGTTGACCATAACAGCCAGCTTCTCAAAATGGTAATCTAGTTTAGAAAGTTTGAGGTCCTCAGCTAGTGAACAGTTCAAACCTGAAATGAATGAGATCACCAAGAAAGGGGAGAAACAAGACAGAATGGGGAATCAAAAAACAGTCTTGAGATCAGAAACCTGGGAAACAACAGTGTTTAAGGGCATGGCCTGAGCCCTCTCCCTAAGTCTAAGTCAGTGTGGTCTGAATTCCTAACTTTCATTACACCAGACACCTTGTGTTTTTAGTCTCTGGGCCTGCAACCCTGATGAAATCTCTTTGGGTGTTTTTCATGTTTAAGTGGAAAAGACTGATATAACTTAAATGACTAGCCTACAGTGGCAGAGCTGGGGGAAATTATAGATAATTGCAATATTAACAGACAATCAAGTCTGAAATTCTGACTGTGGAATTTCAAATATGAAGCAAAAAGTGAGAAAGGATTTTCAAGGGAATGTGTTTTCACTGATGACCATGAAAGTTTACCTGTTGTTGCCTGTTTGTGAGTCAAGTCTGGCTCATCCACTGTATCTATAAACATTTTATGTGTGTGTTAAAAAATCAATTGTTGCCATAGTAAATATATTATGAGAATAATAACACTACTTATTATTGATATTATAATTAATAAGGCTCCTATTAAATCAGGCACTGTGACAGGTAATTTACATACATTGCCTCACTTAATTCTCAAAACAAAGATTTAGGATAAAGAAGCAAGAAGCAGAACTGAAATCTTTAGTTTGGCTTATATAGGAAAACATTTTAAAAATAATACTTTAGGAATTGGAGTCTATATTAGAACTATTAGATAAAAAGCATGATACATAATAGTTTATAAAAATTATAAGTTTATTTATTAATATGACTAAAAGAACGTGTGACTTTTTCTTAAAATGAATGAACTCATTACTGAGGAGATAGGAATAAACAGTAAATAGTTGGTATTCTCCTATCATGTCATGATAATAATTCTGATGACTTTCTTATTATATTGCAAATACTGGCTCCATGTCCTTAGAAAAAATCCTACTCTAATGCTCATCCAAGATAATTTTTGTCATCTTAAGAGCATGTGTGCTTCATTGGATAAGTCAAATAAGTGAATTTTCATTTGGAAGTCTATCTGGTGTGCTGGAGAAGAAACCAGGAAAGGATTTGGAGGTTCCTTGTCCTTCTGTGGCCACTCCCCCATGTGACCTTGTTCAAGTCCCTTACTCTTCTTGCACAGTGGCACTCACTGCAAATATTTATTAGAGTAATGGATGCTTCATAGAGAAAAGCATCACACATCTGAGTCCTCAGGAGACTGCTGGAAGATTGGGCTCCTGTAAACCCCAAAGGAGAGCTCCTGGGGACAAGGAAAACAGTGCATTACGTTTCCTGCTCCTCACTGCACTCCCACTCCTGCCCCCCAATTAGCCATGCCCTCCATTTCAGTCATGTGTTAGGGGGCTTTTCCAGCTGAATGTATGCTCCCTGATGAGTACAATAATCATAATTTGTAATCTTAATTTGTTGAGCCTATGCTATGGCCCAGGCACTGTTCTAAATGATTTACATACATCAAATCATGTAATCCTCACAAAAACCCTATGAACTGCAGATGTTATCATCTGCAACATATAGAAAAAGAAACTGGGGCACAGAACACTTAGATAACTTGCACAAAATTATATTAGTTTTAAAAGGCCACAGTGGGATTCAATCCCAAGTAGTCTGACTAAATCTTCCACATTTTAATGTTACTCAGATTGGTTTCTTCTAGGCTGTGCCACGGTCATAGTATTCAGAAGATCTCATAGCACTTCTGCTCATTTTAGTCTTTCCATACCTCTTTGTAAATTCCCTTATGGAATCAAATATGTTTTATTGATCTACTTTCTCAGGACATAGCACAGTATCTAACACAGGGAAGGGCCTTATGATAGTTGAATGAATGTGCACCCATGCTCGCTAGGAGCATGATGTAACTTTGGAGACCTCACTTAAGGCACAGGTTTGAAATCCAAGGTCAGTGAATGGATCTTAGTGTGTCCATGACCCCCTCACTTTCAAGAATTGTAGGTAACATATTATGGATAATTTTTTTTTTCTTCTTTCAACAGAATCTAAAGAAGTCTGTGTCCCCCCAAAATTTGAAGAGTAACTGGAAGCCTCATTGGCTACTGGGAATGCATTTTCCTACCTGACTTGACTACAAAGAGAATTGTGCTGATCATTATTACAGGAGTTAACTGGCTAAATTTTCTTGCCCTTAGCAGTACTGAAGTCTAACAAAATTCCAGCTGTAATCATACATAAAGTTATTTTTTCACAATCTTTATTATTAAAATAGAGGCATTTAAAAATATTACTATAAAAAGTTGCAATAAGTAAAAGATAGTTAATGGTATTTAATTAAATGATCTTTTTTTCAGAAATATTGTATCTTTTATGTGGACCAATTTCCATGGATTTTTTTGGTCCATGCTAGTGATTAATTACAAAAGAATTAATGAAATTGATCAGGTAACAATGTACATTAGTCTTTTAGTTTAATAAAAAAATCAAAAGTAACTCTGGGATTACCTGTTCCCTGGACATAACCTATACTAATATATAATCTATTTGATTCTCCTCCATTTTCTGTTGATATCATTTAATAGTGGCTCCCTTTTGATGCTATATATCCTTCTTATGTTGTTTAGATTGATTTCTCATTTGAAAAATACTATATTTGTTTTCTCAGATGGGAGACTTCCTTAAGTGCCTAAGAAGATGATAGATGAAAGGTTCAGAAGCATCTATTAAATTAAATTCAACATACATTTACTGAGAACTTCTTGTTTGCCTAGGACTTTGCAGAGATTCTAGGACATATTTAAAGGAGAAGAAGATATAACCTTGCCCTAAAGATACTTATATTCCAGTATGTAGTTTATGAGTATCTTAAATATTAGGCTTAGTGGTTTAGAGTTGATGTAGAGGCAAGAAATATCTACAGTGGACACTTGAACAGGAGAAGATAATGATCAAAATGGAAAGCTTAATATGTCACAGTTGTAAAAGCCAAATGAAAATGTGATGAAGTTGGATGAATGGAAGCTATTGTAGAAGAGTTTTGTGCTATCTACCAAAACTTAATGAATATGGGGTTGTTCTGTGGTAGTAGAAAAGAAGACAAAGGGATGAAATAAGAGATACTTGGGGAAGATTTGGAGTCTTGGAGGACTATGTTATTCCAATAAGTCATGAGGCTGCCCAGACTCACAGCTCTTTCTAGGGGAAACTGTCTCACTCATGCTCTTGTATGAAGGAAAAGCTTTGTGTTTATTACCATATGCACCTCACTTCTCCTTTCTGGAAGTAGTTAATTCATCTCATAATACACTTTTTCCACGAGATCTTTTGATTTATATCCAGGTTATGGATTGACCTGGTTTGAAAGGATGAGCTAAATCAATCAAAGTTTTTCTCGCTGGAATTTAAATTAAAATGCCAGAATAAAATGGTTAGATACAGAATTTGAAACTAGAAAGTTACACCAAGACAGAAATAACTAGACTAGGAGTCATATGAGAATATCAGTCATTTAAAATAAGGACATATTAGTTGGATACATTTTGGCCAAAATGATGATGGCAAAAGTAAAGGTTAATTTCCTTCATGTCAGACCAGAAGTTAGCAACCCAGAGCTAGTGTTTTAACGTATGTCCTCCCAAACACATACCCATGACAAAAACTTATTTTCATGTAGTTTCCTTAGGCTATGATCTCAGAGACCAAGAATGGGTTTCAGGGGGAGTAAGACATGGAAGGAGACAAGCCATTGTAAGGATGTATCATTGGGGTCACCCTGTGTGAGGCCTTGATTTCACTGAGACCACCTGAGAAACTTGCAGAATGCCTTCCAGAATTGCCTAGCTGAAGAATGGGAGGATGGGCACTTACCAGTGTCCATCCCTCATCATTTCAGGATTGCCCTTAGGGTAAAACTTTCCAGATTCTCAGAAGTAGAAGGTATGCCTCCAAAGCAAGTTCCTGGCAGAGTCCTAGGTGTTGCAGAGACTCAGGGGCATAAACCGAAGACATGTGGAGCATTCCTGATGGGAAGCACTGTCATCATGAAGTGAGTTGAAGCTGATATGGAGCTCCCCATTGTCAGTTGTCACAGCTGGAATCACATGTATGCTGAGATGATGTGGACTGGGGCACAGAGACATCTGACACAGTCTACCCCTCACACTGTCCAGCTTTGTTCACGCCTACATACAGTTCCATCTATCAATAACTCATCAAGGTCAAGGCTGGTTGCAATATTTACAAGAGATTTAATAAACAGAGGTTAGTGAAACAAATTACAGTCTCATTGCTGATCCCACAAGATTACTGGTCCAGAGGTTTTAATTGATATTCAAAATATCTTCCTTCCGCCACACATTCTAGATTTCCCTTACTCTTGTCTGACACTTCAGCTGATTGGTTGCTTGCTTGGTGGTGTGACCAAGGCCTTCATTTCTGGGTAGTGTGAGTCCACACTTTGCCTTGCCCTTATTTGATCATGGATGCTGAAATCTTCCATTCATCATTGTGATCAAACATATGAAGAACAATTCTCAGCCACAGGCATCATGGCTCTGCTCCAGAACCCTGAGGATGTGGGCTGACTCACTTAAAACTGACAGCTTCATGAGCCACTCAATAATTAGGCCAAAGCAATGTTCCCAGGCATGGCATAGGCTACTCTCAAAATCCAAAGGGCCCAAAGTACAAAACACACAGAATGGATGCTCATTCATATTCTGGACTTTTGGATCCCTACAAACTAGTACTAATGTGGCATGTCCTTAAAATCTGGGGGGACTTATCCTCCACCATGCTGACATGTATGTGTCTGGCATCTATGTATGTGGATACTAGAGTATCTGGAGTATTTGCCACTAGGTCCAATGAGCATCATCCTTAGGCATCAATATAGGGGACTAGCATGATGTTCTAAGGAATGTCAAGATGATTAAGGTCCCTACATATTATATAGTGGCAGAGAGCAAGAGAGTTAATCTAGCGCTTGGACAAGACAATGAATCTGTACAGCTGCTGTCTCTATGCAAACGTGAACAGCTTCTGGTAGATAGAAAAGAACACATTTGCCAGATTAATAGGTGCATATCAAGTGTCAATTATAGTAAAGATACCACATGCAGCGTAGGAGCTGCTATTGAGGCTACCTAGTGATAAAGTTTATGGTGATTCATAATTATTTTCCTCTGATTATGATTCCCATGGTTGTTTCAGGGTTCCAACAGTGGAACCAAGTGGGGCTATGATAAGGACCACACTCCTACCAACTTTGTATTTGAGAATGACATTAATCTATAGAATTTTCCAAGGATGAATTATTAATTCTGTTTTACTATAATGGCAAGATGGGGTTTGCAGGGGCTGTTTCAGGAGCTTCCATTAGCCCTTTTTACCATAATAACTTCTAAACACCACAGTTCAGAAAGTCAGTGTGAACATTCTGCTAGCTACTAAGTGTATACATTTCAAAGATGTATTTGGAAAATAACTACAGGGTGTATGTAGCTATATATTTTGCTCTTTTTCCCAAGTCTAACTCCTTTAAGATCAACTCTCTGTTTGTACTTACTAGTCAAGTACTAAAATCGTTTTGGTTGAGTAAGATTTTTCCTCTTACAACATGGACTGTGCTTCCTTGCTTAGGGTATACTGAGCTCCGAGCCCAGTTTTTGGTCTGGAGGCAATAAGTATATGTAGGGATAGATGACAAGCAATATCCTTTGAAGCATTTGCCTTGTTCATGTACTTGCATGGTTCCTTAACAAAGGGACAGGCTTATCTCCAGCTAGGGTTGGAGTGTTTCTACTGGCTCAGACGTTGCAAGGGAACATAGGTATGAAATTTCTCAGACTCATTTATCCAAATGTCTCCGTGACAGGTCTCAGGGTCCCATTTCTTTCCTATCAGCTCCTGTCTTTGACAGAAGTGCACAACCTGTATCCTTTGTGTCCCCTGCAATACACTCTTACAAAAAAATTCTGATCATGATATTGAGCACTCTCTGACCTGTGGATGCAGGAGATGACGGTTGCTTTAATCATTGTTATGGAGGCCTCTTGTTTTATTCCTGTATGCTGAGTTGGTTGTTTCCTTTCCTTAAAGTATCCACAGCAGTTAATAAACCTAAGGACTCTAGGAGTTCGATTCTACAGGGACTGCATGGGAAGTGTCCAGAATGCCTACTAGAATTGTCTAGCTAAAAGGGGGAAGCAGGAAAATGTATCCAATATTACCCATTTCCTATGGGTTGACAGTTTTCTCTGAGGATATGAACACCCATGTACTTCCCAGTTGCATGTGTACTGTCTGAGCAAGTTCCTTCTGGTGTTCAAATTATAAGAGAAGCCAAGTGGCAGAAAGTGAAGACATACAGAATATACTTAATGCAGGATACTCCTAGTTTGAAGTGAGTCAAAGCTCTCAAGGAACTTTCCGCAGAAACTGCATCTGAAGTCAGAGAAAAGGAGATGTGAGGCAGGACATCAAAGTTGTCTGACACCATAGGCAAGACAATCCCACAGTAACAACGACTCAGGATCCTTTTTTCTCCTTATTTTCTATTCCTAAAGTGATGCTCTCACCCTATGGCAAAAAATGTCTCCCACTGCATTTTCATTCAAAGCAGCAAGACAGCAAAAAAGAAGGAGAGGGCTCACCTTTTCCTTTTAGAGCAAAATACAAAAGTTGTACTCATAACCATTGGCCAGAACTTAGTTACATGACCACACTTAGCCATCACAGAGGCTAGAAAATGTAATCTAGCATGTTCTGAGCAGCTGGATAGCTGGTTAGAAATAAGGGAGTCTATTCATAGAAAACAGTAGTTTTCAACTCATCTCTTAGGTAGAATTTTAGACCTGTGTGATGGTGTTTTTGTTTGACATAATGACTGGAAAGTCTTCTTGTCACTTAATTGGAAGAGCCAAGGAGGCTGGGTGAACCACAGTGTCCAGAACAGCCTTGCACAATAAAGAGTTGGCTTGTATTCTGCACAACTTTTGAAAATCCTGAAGGATGCCCAGGTAGGTGGGAAAAAATTATAATTTCCTAAGTGTAGAGCTTAACTCTACTTTCCATATAATTGGGCAGCTGTAGCATACACTGATTCTTTTAGAGGTGTACCTACTGGTTCAGTCAAGGGAGAATTGCATTTGGTTATATTTGCATCTTTAGCCAGAATTGTTCACCATTTCAGAAAAAAACATCAATATAAGACAATGTAAGACACTGTGTTGGTCCCCATCAATAAGTGTCACATTCATCCTGGTTTAAGTTTAGGTATACTCATCTTACTACTTTATTTCTAGTGTAGCTATGCCTGAGCATTTACATATTAAATTGTATATTATTTTAAATAAATAATTTTATTTTAACTTGCTTTTATTTTCTCCTTTTCTTGATATTATACTTAGGACATTATTGACTCTTTTCAAAGTACTTTATAATAAGGTATATCTACAAATTTCAGGATTGTAAAGGCAACACTGTAAAATATTCAGTGTAACAATTGGGTGTTTAGTCTGACCGGATTAAAAACTACTACCATAGAAGGAGAGAATGGAAACTGGGGAATAATGAGCTATTTCTTCCACAGGGGAATATGATAAGTCAAACTAGGGAGACAGGGTTGATGAGTAAATTGAGACATCAGAAAATATACAATGGAATATTATTCAGTCATAAAAAACCAAAATAATGCTATTTGCAGCAACATAGATGGACCTAGAGATTGTCATACTGAGTGAAGTAAGTCAGAGAAAGACAAATATCATACAATATTGTTTTTATATGGAATCTAAATAAAAAGTACCAATTAACTTATCTACAAAACATAGAGTTACATATGTAGAAAACAAACTTACGCTTACCGGGGGTAAGAGGGGAGGAGGGATAAATTAGGAGATTGGGATTGACATATACACACTACTATATATAAAATAGATAACTAACAAGTGCCTACTGTATACACAAGGAACTCTACTCAATACTCTGTAATGGCCTATATGAGAAAAGAATCTAAAAAAAGAGTGGATATATGTATATGTATAACTGAGTCACTTTGCTGTACACCTGAATCTAACACAACATTGTAAATCAACGACAATAAAAATTAAATTGAAAAAAGAAAGAAAATATGTTTAAGTAGAAACTTCAAGACCAAAAAAAGTATGGAATAAGTATACAAAAAGTCAGTTAGTTGTACAAAATCATGGAGTAGATAATGACACATGCTAAAAGTGAAACACTGTAGTGTATATCTTTAAACTGCTGCCGCTGACATCTATGAGGATGCCTTAATCTGCATCAATTTTCAGGTTCAGCTTTCCTGTGTGCCAGCGTTATTCTACCACCCACTTTCAGAGTAGTTAATTCTCACTTGTTTCCTTCTGCCTTGCTGCCTGCTATTTCTGCTTTTCCTGGGTTCTTTGGCACCTGAGGTTACACAAGCATGTCTGTATGCAACCAAGAGAGCAGAGCACCAGTGAAGACGAAGAAGGGGAAAGAGTGGAAATATCTTCAAGTTTTGGCAAACTGGGGACGTGCAGAGAGTACTAAGAGAATTATGCTGCCACTGAACAAAATGAAGAATGGTTTGAATTACTGAGAAAGGTGAGATGCTAATCTTTGATGCCAATCTCTATCTCATTTAAATGTTAATTACTTGCCCTTATTGATTTCTTAGCTCCTCACTCACCCCTCTGGTTTTCTCTACCTCGCTTTTTAGTGTTTACCTGTGAAATTCCTTTTTATATTTTATTCTAAATGCTCCATGAATATAGAAGTGGTGTTAATTTCTAAAGCTTCCACCCCTTCCTGATTGGGCCTGTAGGTGAGATTCAATTAATTAATTCTGATTGCTCTAAACACCGTATATACCAAAATATGACAAAGATAGAGATTATAGATCATTTATTTTCATCAACCCTCTGTGTGCAATGAAACTCTGATGATAAAAGTAAAAAGAAGCATAAATCTCAGTTCTTCACCTCTCATGGTTCATAGTGGAGAGGACAGATATTCTAACTTTTGCATTAAAATACAAATTCCATATTACCAATGAATACAAGGTACTATAGGATCAAAGATAAAAGTACTAACTTTGAGTGAAGACCTGGGCAAAAAGAGCAAACATGTGGAATGAATTTTAGAGTAAAACTTCACAGCATAGAAAGAAAATGAAGAAAACAATATGTATAGAACCAGAAGCATAGAATCAAAATCTTGTCTACAGTTGGGTGTGGAAAATTAAGAAATTAACTTAGAGTATCTGAGGGTTAGATGGGAGTTGGGTCAGAAGGGAGGGAATTGAAGGTATGAAAATGAAGGTTGATATAAAGCTAGAAGACAATCAGTGTACTCTTGGCTAAAAAGTTTGAACTTTGTACATGTATTCATCCATTGCTTAATTGCTTATTGATAATGACACTAATAGTAATATATATCACATAGAAAGATACTTTGCCAAGTACAATAAATAATACAATTTTCTTAGCAGTCTAAACAGCACACTCCAGATTGGTGAGTTTCAGGTGCCAATATGATATTCAAATGGAAATAACGAGTTGTCAGTTGAACGTATGGAGCTTGGGCAATGGAGTGAGATTAAAACTAAATATCGATACTGGCAAAGTATTGGAATCTGAATCCTAGTTGTAGGTATGTCAAGAATGCATCAAGCAAGCCAAGAAGAGGGCAAAGGGAAACACCATGGGGAACACCAATATATAAGGGAAGGGTTGAAGAAGAGATGACAGTGAAAGAAATTAGAAATAGTTGTAAAGAAAGAACCAGGATTGAATGGGGTCTCGAAGCTGAAATAAGAAAGATATTCAGGAAGGGAGCTGTTACTAAGCCAAGTTCTACAGAGAACCTCAGACAAAGATTAACATGTACTCATTGTATGTGGGATCTCCCTCATCCAGAGATTAATTCGAATTTTAGGAGTAACTCAAATCCATAAAACCTATGAATAATAAGTCTAGTCTGGAAATACTCCATTATGGAGGTTAAAGCAAGACCAATGCTCTGAATCCACTTCTAACATCCCACATTTACAGAATCATTCTCCCAAGCATGGGTCTATGCACTATGGCATTTGGAGGTGGACTAGCAAAATGGCTGGGTGCGTGGGCTTTGCTTTAATAAAAAACTTGGTTTCAAGCTTTAATAAAAAACTTGGTTTCAAATACGGCTTTACCACTTAAACGATTTAGAACAACAATTGGAAGTTACTTGACCCTCTGAGACTCAATTTCCTCATCCATAAAAGAGAAAATATACTAATTTCATAGGGTTGTAGGTAGAATGAAATGGGATAATTGGATATGAAGCACTTAATCTGGCACATAGTGAGGGCTCAATAAATAATAGCTATTATTATTATACTGGGCTGCTATGTGATGAGAACCCTGCCATTGCTTGACTTTTCATTAGCCATGCAACGCTGGGGAGTTTTTGGCAGCAACCACAAAGCAGTTTGCTGGCACACAACCTTTCAATTATCTGCACTACTGATCCCTTCCATTAGCATGGATAAGAGAAAGTGTATAGCATAGATAAGCCAGAAGAAGGGAAAAAAAAACACCAAACAGTACAGCCATATAGCTGTATAAATCCCTATTAGGAATTTAAGAAGAGTTCCTCATGGCTACAGATTTATATCTTTAAAGAGAGGAGTCCAAGTTCCTCTGTACATGAGTTCTTTAACTTGACCATAACGAATCCTAACTCCTCTTTTTTGTTGCTTTATTTTTACATAACAAATCTCTATTTAAGAAAATATACCAAGACGCTTTTTTCTGTGTGTTGTAATGATTTCCCTCTGATTCTGTTTCCAAGGCTGTGCCTCTGTCTGGCTGTGCTAAGAATTACGCAAGTTATTTGAGAGTCAATGGAATGGTAATAAAAAGTTCCACCTTATCTGACACTGATTTCTCTGCCTTTGAAATATGGAGACAACTTTTTTCCAAGGCTAAAGAAGCTTTACTTAGGGGTGGTATGAATTTAAAGGTTTTATTTTTGGCCACTGGAGGGCTCTCATATTTTTCCACTAATGAAATAGAAACCTTGAGTGTGACGAAAAACTAGAAATCAGAGATGAAAGTTTAAAGTGAGTGATCTTGTGGTTTGTGCCCAAATCTAGGTGCAGACAAAATTTGAGTACAAGTGAATCTAATGCTTTAGGGCAGTGATTTGGCTGCTTGGGACAAATGCTGAGTCACTAACCCGACTTAGATCTCCAACTAGGAAAAAGTGGACCGTCTCCTTCACTTCTCTTACTTTAGTGATTGTTCATTGTCTTTCTTCCTTTCTGGCTGTTACTCTTCCAGCCCCCTGTTCTTTCAGTGGAGGTCCTGTGAAATACTGCGGACCCTTGGTTCATGTTTGAGTTGCCTCCTTTTTCTCTTATCCCTAAACCCCACCTACCACCCCAATGTTTCTCCCCATCAGCGACCTTCCCTAACAATGATGCTCTTGTAGATTCTTCAATGAGCTCCAGCATAAATCTGTCCCTCTCCACACACACAGCTATTTGTGCTGCCCTCAGTGCTTCCAGATTTACTCAGGCCAATCACATAGTGCTAGATACTTGTGTTGAGACATCAGATTTTCCAGCAATGGTCAGATTTGTACATGAAGGCAGGCAGCTAGCAGTTTAGATTATAGCACCCAAATGGGTATAGTGACCTTCGGTCTGATCTTAGATGTTGTGAATATCCAAGGAATAGGTTAGAAATGGTAGCAGGTATCTTTGGAAGTAGAGATATTCATAGTCAGGAAAGTAATAGAATTGTCTATCTGGCTTGAAATAGGAGTTCTATCTGACTTGAAATAGTACCCCCAAGTAGTAGATACACGTAGGGAAAAAGTCTGGCTGTTTGGTGGGATATCTGGAATGGTCCATTACATCAATCAGTCAAGCAGCCTGGGATTTCAAGAGAGAACTGAAGAGGTAAATCAGGAAGGCAAGGTTTAAGATCTTTGGTATTTATGAAGAAAGCTGTAGTTTAGAAGATACACAAGTACCCAGAGATTCACCAAAGACTATCAGATACCCGGCCTGGAGCAACATGAGTAATTCTAGACCCCCCATGTTGGAATAAGCTACTGAATGCATTACTACGCTTATTTAGGAGACACTCAGAAAGCGTAGGTTGAAAGTCTCCAGAACCAGCAGCTGAGAAGAGATGAGACAGATGAGTCTGACACATTCCTTGCTGGTGACTAGGGTTTTTTCTGTTTTGCTTGTTTGTGTGTTTGTTTTTAAGATATAGACTCAAGCTTTTGATAGTCCTGTTAGTTTCATTCTACTTCATTGAGTCTGAATTTTAGTGCATAAATGAAATAATACCTATTTTGGCTCTAGAGACCCTTTTTGTATGTGATTTTGTTGTTGTTTGCCTACCAGAGATGAGGTTGCTGAAATGTTCTGTTCTTTCTATGTAAAGTTTTACTGTTTCAAAACCCCTTTTATTTCACTTACAAACACACACTGTGACCATTGCCAATCTCTAAATCATACACAGAATTAGCTTTTAAAAATTGTCATCCATTAGTTTTTAAAAAATATTTTAGTTTTTTTTTAAATTCAAGTGTAGTTGATTTACAATATGTTAGGTTTAGGTGTATAGCAAAGTGATTCAGATATATATCTATATATATATATATATATAGATATATATATATCTATATATATATATAATTTTTTCAGATTCTTTTCCATTACAGGTTATTACAAGATATTGAGTGTAGTTCCCTGTGCTATACAGTATGTCCTTGCTGTTTATTTTATATATAGTAGTGTGTATATGTTAATCCCAATCTCCTAATTTATCCTTCCCTGACCTTTTCCACTTTGGTAACCATAAGTTTGTTTTCTATTTGTTTGTGAGTCTATTTCTGTTTTGCAAATAAGTTCATTTGCATCATTTTTTAGATTCCACATATGTGATATCATATGATATTTATCTTTCTCTGTTTGACTTCTCTTATTATTATAATCTCTAGGTCCATTCATGTTGCTGCAAAGGACATTATTTTATTCTTTTTATGGCTGAGTGACATTCCATTGTGTCATCCATATTAATAATAATGTAACAATATTGGATCATTAATTATGACAAATGTACCATACTAATGTAAGATACAAATAAGAGGGAAAACTGGCAGTGGGATGTATGAGAACTTTCAGTACTGTCATCTCAATTTTTCTGTGACTCTAAAACTGTTTTAAAATAAAAAGTTAAAACAAAAAAAAGTGGCCAGGTATTCATCTAATACAAGCCTACTGTGAATTAGAACTAAAGAGTGAATGATGGTAGGAGTCATGTCAGAATGGCAGTGATAAACCACCCTTAGAGCTGCTTAAGTGTACAAGTAAAGAGTTGGGGAGCAGCCCCATTTCCCTTATTTGGGATATTTCTATTACTAGCATGGTAGATCCCCACTAGGATCACTCGGCTCTTCCCTGAAGCTACCTTCCCCAAAGACATTTTTCCCTAAGATGTATCAGGCTGCTGTCCTTCACCCCAGAATCTTGTACTGAGATCAGTTCAAAGCCATTTCAGATTATCCTTGTTTTTCAGTTTCTCATTGTGTTATCTCCTGATACTCAGACACAATCTTCTATTTTTACCGGCCTATCTCTTTTCTCAACCTCCCAACTATGACCCAGTTTCTACTGTTTCATTTCAGCCTACCTCCTTTTCTGGCTTATACAGAATGCCTACTCCAGCACCTTCTCCAAATCTTTTAACTATTGATAAAATAATTACCATTAGACAGTTGGCTTTCTGATGACAATGAGCATCACAACCTAGTGTTTGAAGATGAATAACTTGATTCTTAAATGTGCAAGAGTCAAAGCTGGTGCTGGATATGTGCTCCTCTTTCTCCCTTTTGGGAACTTCTGTCTCTACTTTTGACACCTCATATTTTTCTAGGTGCTTACTGCCACACTGAGTATCAATATATACAGAAACCCATAGTGATGACCCTTCAGAGCTGCCTCCTTCTCTATTCACTTCCATTTCACTAACAATTTTTTTTTTCAATTGCAGTCTAATTATTCTTCCCTGAATCTCCTCTTTGATCAATGTGCCATGCATATTACTCCTAATCAATATCCAATTCCTCTTCTGGGCACATGAGAGGCTGATAGTTTCCTGCCTCCCTTGAAGCTAGATGTGGCCATGTGACTTGTTTTGGCCAGTGAAATGTGAATAGAAGTGATGCATGTGAATAGAAGTGATGTATGTCGCTTTCTTGTAGGAACATTTAATTGCCAGTGCTTGACTCTCTTGTCTTCTCTTCTGCCATGGTGATCATGAGACACGTGTTGATATGGAGGTGCCATGAGATCAAAGGAACCAACACATGGGGGACAGCTGCCCTGGAGAGTTGCCTGGACATGCTGAGAACTCCAAATGAGTGAGTAAGTTTTGTTGCATTAAAAGGAACTAAGATTGTGGGAATATTTTTAGTACTGCATAACCTAGAATATTTTGACTATTATGGTTGAAAAGTAATCTCAAGAGTATAATACATTGTTAGTAATTGATGATATCTTAATGTATTACTTCTTCCAGAGTATTTCCATTGTGATAGGAGATCCCAGGGGATAAGATATCTTAACTGAGAAGAATGAACTACTAATGATGGAGTAGAAGACTTTTGGGCATATTAAAGAAGATGACATTTTGGAATAAGACAGTCTCTTTGCTCTTTAATCATACCATGATGATCTGGTCAGATGATTATACACATATACATTTTAAGAAGTACATTTTGTGACAAATGCAGAAACTGTGGAATCTAGGCTTTTATTACAAGTTTCCACCTCTAACTCATTCTGAATATCATTACCACAGTGCTGTAGGTCACTCATTGTGTCCTCAGTGTTCCTTGTGTCTTTAATTTTTACCCAGGTTCAAATACCCTTTTTTGTGATTAAAATAATAACTTTGTTTATATGACCTCTAACTAGAATACAGGCTTTTTACATATGTTATCACTATTCTCTTCAATGACCCTGTGAGATATTGCCCCTAAAGGTACATGGTTAGAAAGTAGGTGATAGAAGCAAGATTCAAACCAGGTCTCCTTGAGAATATATGCACATTTCACTGTAAGCTCTCTCTCTCCTGAGATGGAACCCACATTTCCTCCAAGACCCAACTTAAGCTCTACCTCCCCAGTGAAGTATCTTCTCTGACAGTCCTCTACACAATGGTCCCTTCTCATTTGCAGCCCTTATTGTCATTTGGAACCATGGTAGCTTGTCTCCAAAGATGGCTCTCCAATGACTCATGCCTTTTGATGTTCAGGCCCTTGTGTTCAGGCCCTTTTGATGTTCAGGCTGTCCTTGTGACTTACACTTTGGCCCATAATATATGATAGAAGTGACATTGCATGACTTCCTAGGTAGGTAAGTCCTAAGAAGTCTTACAGCTTTTCCCTCAGCCTCTGGAAATATTTCCTAAGGGATGCTGAATATCATGTGAGATGTCTAAGAGCATGTGAGACTACCGTGCTGTGAGGGAGTGCAAGGTGACCATATGAAGATGACATGTGGAGACAGACAGGTGCCTGGGTAGCCTCTATCTGTGCCAGACATCCCATCAGAGGCACCACACATCAAAATAAAGGGGCATTCTGAATGTCCAGCTCAGTTGAGCCTGCAGATGATTCCAGCTCTAGCTGCCATCTGTCAATAACTACCTGAGAGACCACAAAGGAGAACCACCCAACTGAACCCAGTCAAATCACAGAACCATGAGTTATAATGATAAAGTGTTTTTTTTTAAAATCACTAACATTTGGGGAAGTTTGTTTTACCCCAATAGGTATTTGGAACAGGAACTTACCATATACTCCCTCCCTCCCCACTACTGGTATGTTGTAATATTTGTAGGCTTCTGTTCTATTCATTTTTAAATTTTTAATACTTTATATGATTGATTTATCACTATCATCTTGATTGAAAGCTTTCTGGAGGTTTGTCTAAGTTGAGATGACTCCCCAGCTTAGCATCTAGGGCATGTAAGACCTCAACAAGTGTTTATTGGTTGATTGATAAGCTCCTTCAGGTCAGAGATTATGTTATGCCCACATTTATATTTCCTGAAAAAACAGAGCTTTTTTGTAGACATTCAAGGATGTTTCTTGGGAAGACTTATGCCAATCAGCATGTTCCAACACACTCTAACACATGATGGTTTCTTTTGTCATCTGTTTTCCATAACTCCGTTCCTTGATCTGTCCACATGCCCCAGGCTTCAGCCTCAGTAGGTCCTGCTCCCTAATCTGTGTATTTAATCATGCTGTTCACTCTGCTTGAAGTATCCTCCTGCTCTCCACTCACCCATTCCACCTTGTGAAAACTTATTCATTCTGCAAAATCCACCTAAAAGATTGCCTTCTCTTTAAACTTCCCCTGCCCTCTTGCAGTAAAATAATAATCCCTTCTCTTGAATTCATGGGACCTGTTGAGTACTTACCCCACGGCATTCCACTTACTGCTTCATGGTCTCTGTTGGCAAGTGAGCTTTGCAAGGACAGAGACAGTAGCTTATTTCAATTGGACTCCCCAGTACAGTAAGTGGCACAGATCAGGTGGTCAATAAATGACAGTTGGATGAATGAACACATTTTACAAGGAGAGAATGACCCTGTGAGAGATAAGAAATAAATACGGTGTTGAGTGTTTTGTCACCACAAAGTGCTATTAATATACAATTGGCACCCGGCTCCCTGACTGCTCCTGCCTATCTCATGCCTTTCATCTTTCACCACAAAGCCAACAACCATTCTTTAATCAATGCGGTGGTTGCCTTTCTCTGAACCCTCTCTAGTTTGTACTTTTTTTTTTTGTCCTGAGATGCCTGAAGCCTCTTCATATTCAGCCCCAAATAGCACTGACCTTTCAGTTGCTATATCACCTGGCAGTTCATATCTAATTTCCTTTTGCAAGAGCCTCTCTCACTTGCTTTTAGCATTTTGCTTTCCAGGTTTCTCTCGCTGCTTGCCGTGTCGCTGATTGGGTTTTTCCCTCAGAGAAACTGGTTTCCATTTTTTTCTGGTTTGAACTCTCCCTGGCTATTTCTCTTTATTAACCTCAGGCTTCAGTTGTACAAGAAGGGGGAGGACTTGGGAGATGCAGGAGGCTATGTCCTCTTGATTTCCCTTTCGGGGAAGAGCCCACTTAAGACCTGGAAGATAGCTCTGCTCCAGTTCATTCTGCTCCCTCAACAATTTGCTTTCAACAATGGCCTTTCCAGCTTTCCCATGATTTCAGGGAAAATGTTTCATTGGTTTGGAATTTTTTTTTCATCCTTTTTTGTTTTTTTGTTTTATTCTTCCTTTCCTTTTCTTTCTTTCTTCCCTTTAAAAAAAAATTGCATGATATTCATCCTAGGTCAAATGCTAAGGAATCTGAGTGACATGCACAGAAAATTCTTTCTCAGCAATTCTTAGGAGCCATCTTTCTTAAGGGCAACCTCAGATTCCAGCTGACATTGTTCCCTATGAAATGACTTCCCATAGAGAACCAGAAAGACATCTTTATCTCCAGACCTCCTGTGAACTGAAAAGAGACTTTTATATCATGGAATTCTTTGTGAGTCCCAGGAACTGACCCTGCAACTCAGATTCAAACAAACAAAGAAATTGCAAAAGTAAACATACGTGCTTAGAAAAGTCACTAAATTAAAATTTACAAATATAGCATTTCTAGAAGATGCTCCATGTTTTTATGCCTTTATGCTTATATATGCGCTGTTTCTTCAGCTTAGAATAACCTGACTCACCTTCTCGCTTTATTGAAATCTGACTTGCCTTTCAAAGCACCATTTAGATGCTACTTCCTCCTTGAAAAGTCACCTTATCACCCACATGTCTGTTCTCACTATCTCCTCCAAATTCCTGCTGCTTTTTGTTTATACCAGTTTTCAAGCTTGTAAAACAGTCAGCCTTATATTTGAGTTCCTTATAGAAGCATTATTTCTTCTGCAAAACTGTAAACTCCTCAGGGGTAGGAAAGCTGACTTATTCATCCTGTGACTTCTACCAAGAAACCATGTCCTAGAATGGTTCCCAGTAATTTTGCTTTCAGGGTGAAAACCGCACACACAGAGTTCAGTCCTCCTGTGATTCTCTGAGGACAAGCACCTTTCTGGACCACTGCAGCTTGGGGCTTAGTAAAAGCTTCTCGAGGTGCTCTGGAGTTCACCCTAATATAACAAATTGAAAGTGCCTGGATGAGTGTGTAGGGGAGTGTCTGAATATGGAAAAGGAGGGAGTGGTGGTGGGAGTGAGGAGGAGATGGCTTTTTCATCAGCATATTTTGTCCCAATGGGACTGAGTTGTGATTCCCTCTAATAACAATAGTACAAAGAATTATTTTAACAGTTACCATTTGAGAATTTTTAAATGCCAAGCACTTTGCCTAGTGCTTTACGTACAATATCACCTTTAATTCTCAGGACAACCTTAAGAAATAGGTATTATTATTATCCTCATCTAACAGATAAGGAAACTGAAGTTCTGACCACAAAGGTTAAGTAATTTACCCAAGGACACACAGCTAGTAAATGACATTAGTCACATTCAAGCCCACCCTAGGCTGAAGGCAGGACCCCTGCTATTAAACAATACACTAGTTTGTCTCTTTCTACAGGTGGAAATTCCTTTCTTTTCCTTGGGTTATAGTTCTTTTCCCATGACCTTTAATGAATATTGAAGGTTTTTGAGCATGAAAGTCACATGATGAAAGGATTATAATTTACACTGCCAAACAGAATAATAACTCTAAGAACTACTATCTATAAATCATTCTTAGCCCATTTATAAATGACTCCTACATGTCAGGGACCTCAACACCTTCCACACAATTATCTCCACTCTTCACAACAACTCTGTAAAGAGAATATAATTATCTTCATGGAACAGATAAGGAAACTAAAGGCTATGGAGGTGAAGGAGCTTGCACGAAGCCCAACAGCCAGTAAGTAATAAAGCCAGCGTTTACCTGCTGTGCTGCCTTGGGTGACATCCTAGTCTTCCTGCACAGTCTAGGGAAAAGGATGAGCTTGCATTCATAAATCATTTACTTTTTTCCCTCCTCCAATTCAAGGAAGACATTTATTATTACTGTTGTTATTCTTATTATATCTCAGAGCCTCTCTAAACTTCACAGTACTCGTGTAAAGGTTAGATTAGTGCTTCAGCACCCACCGATCCTAAGATATTTTTCCAGGCAGTACTGAGTATAAGTGTGTTGAACATGAAATTGTAATCTTCTATTTTTCCTGCTAAACTGTGAATGACTGAAAGGCAGGAGAATTTCTTATTTACCTTTGGAACCTCGATTCCTGGCAAAGAGTAGATGGTAAATAAAAGTTGAACTGAATTGTTTCCCCTGCCATTCTCCCTGTTTTCACTTATCTCTTTCCTTCCTTCTATGTTATCATTTTACCACCTAGTTTATTTTACATCCTGTCTTGAGACCACAGTGGCACCCACAGGCGCTCTGGACCCAGAGGTGACCCTCTAGGACAGGAGAGTGGCTGAGCCCCCCTCAGGTGGTAGCCTATGCCTGGGGCAGTCTCCCCTGCCTTGGGAGCACAGCAAGCCCTCCTTCTCTCCTCTCCTGCATCACTTGCTCTTCATATTCCTGTTTAGCAGCACTCGTGTTCAGTTTCATTAATTAATGAAGATTAATCAATAATTAAGTGTTCTATAGCCACCCAGAGGCCATTTCGTGGTACAGTGATATATTTATTGCCCCATTTAGTGAAAGGACTCAGGAGCTATCTGGTACTGCTCACAGGTTGGTTTATTATGGGATGCCTGATTGGCAACCTTGGGCTAGAAGTGCCTCCCTCCTGGCCCCCTCATACATGGAGACCTTAACCCAGACCTCCTGGCACAGCTGCTATCTGAACCAGCCCAGAACTCTTAGTCTGTCCCTTTCAGACTGCGGGCTCCGGTTCCTGGAACTGGTCTGAGATGGGGCCAGGACTGGGGCTCCAGTGGAGCCAGACAGCTTGGGAACAGTGCCCTCGGTGGCTTTGAATCCCGCAGGTTTGCCCCAGCAGTAGCCACTGGTACTTGCTGCACACAGGAGGCACTGCCATCAAGTTCAGGTCTCTCTGCCATAGTATTAGGGGAAGGTACCCCAAGGACCTTGAAAGAGTGCAAGTGGAAGGTCAGTGAGAGTGCTGCCATCCACCCAGGGCCAGAGCATCCTGCTCTGCAGGGTACCATCTCTCCGTCTCCAGGAAGGAGAGTGTTGCTTCTTAGTCAGTGCGTAAGCAAATGGTGCACACTACAAACTTGCTGGTCATCTGCTAATTGACTGACACCTGGGACTCTGATTCTGGCACCAATTAATGTGGGGCTCAACATGTTCTATCACTGTCTAAATGCTTACTTTCCACTCTTGGCTAAATGTTACTCTTAGGGAAGAATCATTGACCTGTGGGTCTGGGGTAACAACAATCTGGGGTAAAAACTCTGCAAAGTTAGGGACATTCAACCTCAAGTCTCCCAAGGTTCTCCTTTTTATGTGTATTCAGGGGAAGGGGAGGTTGTTCAGAGCCCAATTCTCTTGACCTGTCTACTTCTAGCAGCACCAGTGCTCAGATCCTCCATTGTTTGAGACATCAATGACAGCTTAACTAAAGCCAGGTGGGACTTCCAAGCCCCTTCTATACAGAAGAACTTACAATAGTTCGATTCAGGATTTTCAACTTTACTTTGGTGTGAAAGTGATTTGCGTTCAGTTGAAACTGTACTTTGAATTTTGAATTTAGATCTTTTCCTGGGTTAGCGATGGGCCGTATGATACTCTCTTGTGATGCTGGGCAGCAGCAGCTCCCAGTCAGCCAGTGATCATGAGGGTAAACAACTGACACACTTATAACCATTCTGTACCCGTACAGCCATTCTGTTCCCATACAGCCATTCTGTTTTGCACTTTCAGCATAGTAGTCAATAAAGTACATGAGATATTCAACACTTTATTATAAAATAGGCTTTGTGTTAGATGACTTTGCCTAACTGTAGGCTAATGCAAGTATTCTGAGCATATTTAAGGTAGACAAATCTAAGCTATGATATTCAGTAAGTTAGGTGTATTAATGCATTTTTGACCTGCGATATTTCAACTTATGATGTGTTTATAGAGAGGTAACCCTGTCGTAAGTTGAGGAAGATCAATATAAATAAAAATGCCTTTGGTCTGGGGTATTGGGCTTTTATTTGAGAAGGACGTATTTACCTTAGCTCCCATTGACAATGACCAAGTTAATGAATGTTAATAGTCATGCCATAAAAATAGCCACCATTGATTATCTGCTAAGTTGCAGTCTCTGTGCTAAACATTTCCCATTGAACAACCAAAGGTTCTGCAGTATGAGATAGGGAAATCGCTGTGGAAGGCATGTGGGATTACAAGTGGAACTGAGTTGTACAAACACTTTCTATTGATTTCTCTCTTTTTTTTTTTTCTTTCCCCTCTCCTCCAGCTGATTTGGTAAGGTGAGTATGGAGGTACCTCCAAATTAGAATTTAGCCCCTCACCCTTGGGAGACCCTGTGGGACTAGGAGGACCACAGGAAAGGGAGGCCCAGAGCTAACTGGTTAGGCCTGCCTCTACTTTCAATATTAGGGGAGCAGAAAGCAGGTTTCCAGAAAGATTATCCATGAATTTAAAGCTAAAGTACTGGTCAGCCATAAATAATGTTATTAGATTGCAGAAAATTCCATAGCTTATATCCCATTGATGACAGAACAAGATGTAGGAATTCAGGATCCTTATCATAGTCCCTTCTAAGAGGTGACAAACTTAAATATGATCATTTCTATTTGATGATGGAAGAAACTGAAGCTCAGGGAGTTTGAGTAGCTTACTTATGGTCACACAACTAGTGAGTGGCTGAGTTGGAAGTCAGCTCAGTCTGACTCCAAAGCTCTGTCTATGGAACAGCTATGTAGCTATGATTTTCTTCCAATTACTAAAAAGAAAAATGTTTTTCCTACTAAATATAACTTTTTGGATCAGGTCCAAAAAGTTTCACATGATGCCCATGGTTTGTACATAAATAAATGAAGCAATTACTTGGATTCTCAGTTTTTATTATTGATGATCTAAATTGTTCAGGTGAGGAAATTGTGATCCCCATGTATTAATTTTATTCATTTATACACAACCAACAAGTATCCTGTGAAACTCTCCTAGATGTTAAGCTATAAAATAGACCAGGCTGTTTCTCTTCCCATGAAATTAAATACAGTTATGAACCAGAGTCTCCACCGTTTCAAAAACGTCATTTCCTTGTCATCAGACTGGGTGACTGTTGTCAAGGAATTGATACAGTCCTTTTTTTTTTTTTGAAGGGCCACAGCTTCTAGAAGGGGAGAAGAGAATCAACAGCATCTCTTTGGTTCTAAGGAAGAAAATAAAGTGTCATAGGCTCAATTTCAGATTTTCTATTATTTATAATTTTTTAAATGTTTTGTATGCCCAACAGAATTCCAAGATAATCATCAGTTAGTAATAAGAACTTGTATCATTCTAAAAACTTAGGGCAATAAAGGGAGAGAAGAAAGTATGAGTGTTTTTTTTTTTTTTTTTTTTTTTGCGTTATGCGGGCCTCTCACTGTTGTGGCCTCTCCCGATGCGGAGCACAGGCTCCGGACGCGCAGGCTCAGCGGCCATGGCTCACGGGCCCAGCCGCTCCGCGGCATGTGGGATCTTCCCGGACCAGGGCACGAACCCATGTCCCCTGCATCGGCAGGCAGACTCTCAACCACTGCGCCACCAGGGAAGCCCGAGTGTTTTTTTTAAAAATTAGCAGCAGAATGATTTTCTTGTGCATCTACCTCTTAGACGTAAGTGAAGTCCCAGAACAGGTAGGCTAGAAGCATGGGACATGCAAGGCAGTGTGACTTGTCCACAACTTTCATTATGAAGCTAATGGGATAGCATTTGTGGTAGCACAGCAAGAAATTGTCCAGTTGGAAACATGACAGACAACAACTCTGAAGACTCCAGCAGAGCAGTGGAGATGAAGTGTGAATCTATGGGAGGGCAGAGAAGAACACGAAAGAGTGAGAAGGTTGAAAGAGAGGATAAGAAACTGATAAGAGAGGTTTCAGCATCTTTTTATGAAATGTCATGAACTCAGATGTTATAAGAGAGAGAGCAGTTGAAAGTATTCACCAAAAGGAGATAGTTACCATGCAGGAGTATCTAGTTGAGATGTTGCAGGTTTTCCATGCAGGAAATGCAATCGATGGTCCTCTCTCTCAACCTCTCATTCCCCTTTATATAAAATGCAGTACAGCCATCCTTACCTACTTTCTTCCTGTCTGAGAAAATAAAACAAATCTCTTCTTACTCACAATAACCAATCTACATGTCACTTCATCCCATATCCCCTACCTCCTTCAAGGTGTCTTCTCTTTTTCCTGTGGCTTCTTTTATCTTTCTGTTGGCTTTGTCCTTAATGTACAAGCATTCCAACTAGCCCCACCCTCTACTTGACCTCAAGTCCTGTTATAGCTATTCTCTAATCTTATTTCTTTCCTTCCCAACCCTGATCTTAAGTCAGCTATCTCCAGGTCCTCATTCCTCATCCACTCCTCAACATGCTCTCTATTCCCACCAATACGTTGAAAATCTCTCAACAAAGTCCTAAAATAGCATCATTGTGCCACTTTCTGAGGCTCCCTTTCAACCCTTGTCTTACTGGATTATTGTTCTTTCTTCCACAACTTCTTCACCCCTTTTTGACCTTATAGGAGCTCTTATAGTCATAAGATTCGGGTGTGCAGATATGTAAATTTCTGCTGGTGGCAGAAAACTAAAATTTATCGATTTGTATAAATCACCCTTTTTGGTTTAGAATTGAATTTGGTTAGCTACAAAATCAAGTTTCTTGTATTCTTTACTTTGCTTTTTTCCTATTCTTTTCACCAGAAAAATCATTACATCAGGGAAAAGGATATCTGGTTGGACGGATCTCAGAATATTTTGATTTTGGGTGTCGGCATTCATCTTCACTGCGTCCCCTGATGAAATGTCTGAGTCCCACCATGGTCAAGGTCCAAATTTCCAGGGTCTCTTTGTCCAAACTAAGTCCTCCATAACCATCAGACTGTTGTTAGCCACTCTGTACTGCCCTGGGAGCATTTTTTCTGCTTTTCCAATCCCATGCTGGAGTCCAAAGCAGTCTGTGAGACTGCCCATCTACCCAGATAACTCCCCCAGTTATTGATATTAACACCTTGCATTTGAATCAGAGCTATTTTGAGAGACTTGTCATCTTCAAGACCACAATGCTTTTACTTATTCCATTGCTAATGTCTGAAAAAGCTGGAGTTATACATGATTTGATCTCAGAAAACCCCACACCAGAGCTCACCTATTCCTGTGTGTCATGCCCTCAGTTCTCGCTTTATTTTGTTAAGTGCTTGACCATTGCTGGATTGGTCTTCCTTCACAGTGATGCTAAAAGCAATTAAAGTAACAGAGCTGAAGGTATGATCCATAATTCCTCAATTTATCACCCTTTACTTGACCTCTATACCACATTCCATCTCTCTTGGGATAAGTGCCAAACCAGAGGCTGTTTTCAGGACTGAGACCCAATTAGATTTATCACTAAAAGGAACAAAGAAACTCAGGCCATGTAGTGCCAGTTACATAAAAGAAAAGGAGTTTAACTCTTGATTGAAAGAAGAAAACTAACATTTGGACCAAATAGCTTGTCTCGAGTAGGCTTGTACCAGGTGTGGTCTCAAGGAGATGCTGTAAATCCCTCCTAATTTCCCACTGGTTCAGGCCCAGGTTTAAGCCTGATTAGCATATGTATTTGTAATAAAAAACTTATGGCAGTTCCAGCTCAGAGAAAGTTAAAGGAAGGGTCAGGGTTTTATCCTCTTTTTTAAACATGAACATAGGGAACCCTCATCTCAGGTAAGAATGCAGAGAGCAGAAACTGATAGGCTCTCACAGATATTTACACAGACTAAGAAAGGCAGGTTCTTTCTTCATCAAGCAAGTTATTATCTATATATACCTGGCAGTGCCCCCAAATTCTATACCCTTAGAAGTAAAATTAGGCCTTTGTCTAGTAAATTCAGACATTCCAGAAAAAAAGCACAATGTCTATATCCTATCTTGTCATGTCACAGTTTGGAGAACTGTGTACCTCATGTTTTGTTATTTCTGGGGCTGACTGATCCTAGTGACTAACTAAGGGAAATGTCCTAAGATCAAAGAGGCATCCTCTAGTAGCTGGATAAATTTACCCCAAAGTGGGCTTCCCTGGTGGCGCAGTGGTTGAGAGTCCGCCTGCCGATGCAGGGGACACGGGTTCGTGCCCCGGTCCGGGAAGATCCCACATGCCGCGGAGCGGCTGGGCCCGTGAGCCATGGCCGCTGAGCCTGCACATCCGGAGCCTGTGCTCCGCAACGGGAGAGGCCGCAACAGTGAGAGGCCCGCGTACTGCAAAAAAAACAAAAAATTTACCCCAAAGTATCGAGTCACCTCATCTCTGCCAATAGAAACAGCTGGTATCTTGGCTCATCAGCCTCTGTCATATTCAAGTCAGAAGTTGAAAATACAAGATAGACAAGAATGGATCTAGTTTGTTTACCACCATCATCATCATCATCATCACAGCTATTGCAAATGTGAGTTGATTACATAACTTCAACACAAAACACTGTGTTAAGCATTGGCCTATGAAGATCAAATCTTAAGGCACGAAAGAAGATCAGAATATGCCATCCCAAAATATGCCACTTTGGCATAAGGATTATTTGAGGCTAAAGACATTTAAGCAGCAGCAAATGCAAAATGAGCTTTTTGCTCTCCACCTATCTACCTAAAAGCAGGACATAAATTTCCTTTTGTGAAGGTGATCCCTCTCCCTTCTCCTGTACTAGGAGAACAACCTTATCACTGGAGACTGAAAGTAGGCACAGATGGGTTTGCACAAACAAACCTTATTAAAATCATCCTCATCTTCCATTAGTTCCCCCACATATTTACCATCCCCTGAAGCACAAACCCCTTTTCTTTTGTCTTGTCAGTTCTCCACAAATTTATCACCCTTTGTTAAGATGGTATATGGGCCCCAAATTCTAACCACCTCTTTGCATTACTCATTACTGCATTCTCCCACATATATGCACATTGTACATGTAAATAAACTCTTTTTTTTTTCCCTCCTGTTAATCTCTCTTCTGTGGGTCTATTTCACAGACCCCACCCTCTGAATCTAAGGGAGTAGAGAAAAAAATAGATTTGTTTTCCTCCCCTATAGGATCAAAGGGAGGACCAGATAGAGTATTATTGTTAATATGTAAGATGAAATACTGAAGCCTACATCCGTGGTGAAGCTAAAGTTCCCTAAAAGCAGGCTCAGAGCCTTGCCAGTTTTTGTAGACTTCATCATTACTGAATGCTTGACCAAAGTACACAGATGAATGCATGATGACACCAGGATGTTCCAGGTGAAGCCATGCTTCTGCATCAGGTGTGTCAGGGAATGCAATGAATCCTCAGCTTTCTGTGTAGATGTCAACTCCCTCCCTCCTTAATTTTTTCCCATGAAGCAGTGGGTCATTCTTGGCCTAGGAAGTAAGGCATCTGTTTAACCTGGAGCAGTAGATTACAGTCAACAGTTGAGATTACCATGACTGCATCAGCTATCTCCTGTGAAAACTTCAATATAATTTTTTGAAAGTAAATAAAAGTGCTTCTATTTTTCAGATAGTTTTTATTTTGAATAAGCTCACCTTGCAAAACTTGGGACATATCATGTTGATAAAGCATATTATTATTATAATTATTTTACAAAATATGGAGCCTTAGTCTAAGGACAATACCAGGCAATAACACTGCATATGGTTTAAAATAGAGGCACCTGACAAAATACAGTGTTAAACAATATATGTCATTATATATAAAGGGGTGAGGGAAAAGAAAATCCATGAGTTTTAAGTTTAGTGATAGGAGCACATAAGGCAGTACCAATTCCTCAGCTTAGTAAACAGCAAAGGGTTCAAAGAATAGGGGGGAAAAGTGAATAAAGCAGAGAGATAGAGTAGCAGAAGGCAGAGGCCAAAACTAAAAAAAAGTTGCAAAAGTTAAACTAGGTACATTGATCCAAGCCGCCATTTCAATGCCTCTACCCCCAAATTTTTGTTTAAATCTACTATAAAATTTTATATTATCTGTGATTTCATAATGAAATATTATGCAAAGAAAAACCTCCACCAATATATTTAATTTGCTTTCAACCATCTTACTAGAACTAGAGCAGAGAGCACGAAACAAACACACCAGCATTCGCATTTCTATATAATCCAGAATCCTGCAGCACAAATCTTAAAATAAATGACCCTCAGTGAAAAAGGTCAAAAGTTCTACCACTTTCTCTTGTTTGACGGTAGAAAAAAAGTAGATGATCTTATGGATCTGAATTTCATGGGGTTAGAAATCTCGGCCTCTGGTTAACCCAAGGTTTTTGCTTTGAAAAGTTTGCAGAGTCCTCAATGCCAGTCTAAGACGGAGGGCTCAGCTCCCTGCACCTCCCCACCTCCCGGTCTGGTGTTTGTATGGAATAATGAGTCCTATAAGCTTGGGCCTGATACTGCTTTTATAATGTAAAGGAGGAAAGCCAAGTAAAGTGGATTTGTGCATCCCTGTAATGAAAAGTTGGCCTGTCTGTTTTTATCAGACTAATGAAGCCCCTACCCCATTCTCTGGCTCAGTGTAAGCTTCACAATGGAGAGAGTGAGCTCTCCAGCACAGCTCCTCAGCAGATGCTATCTGCCAGCTCTCTTCGCAAAAGAGTTCATTTTAAAGGGATCCTGGCTTGATTAAGGCTTTGTGAGCCTCCCAGGCTCATTACAAATCAATGGAGATGAACTGAGTGCTTAATACTCAAAAGCCAAGCTAACAAAAGCTGACTTATTACAAGCTAAAGGGCTGGGACTCTCCTGGGTCTTTCAGCTTTGTTTTATTTTGTATTTCAGCTCCCTCTTCCCCCTCCTCTTCCTGGCCACCCCCAACCCAATCCATTTCCAGTGGCAGTGTTCAAGTGCTTCAAAAGATCTTATTCCTTCTGCCTTATTTTCCTCTATCTAAAATTGCAACCTCTGGAAGAATAATGTATCTTACGGATGGTATACCTCAGTGTGACCACAGGAGTTTTCTGAGTGACAGGGAAAAGTTTCCCCTCCCCTATGCCATGTAACCTCACTTTTTCACAGATAAATTATGATTCTAATACTTTTGGAAAAACTTCTGCTTACTGTTTCCCATTTACTAACCACCACCCTGCCCCCCACAAAATAACACACTCATACTCTTAACAGACACACCAGTGTAGAATGACAAAGGGAAATTGGAAATATTTGACCATCCATGAAGAAAAGGCAGAAGTTGACATAAACCTCCTTCCAGGTCCTTTAGTGGTTACAGACACCCCTTCTCTGCCCATCTCCCTCTGCCTCTCTCTTCTGTGAGAAAATTTCATTTAGAGTGTTTTTCTGCTTCACGTTCAGAGATAAGAAGGTGCCAGGACTGTAATAAGATGATGAGAAGCCCCATATGGGAAGAAAAAAAACCACTAAAAACAAAGAAAGTTTCAAATGCCACCGTAAAATCAAGGTTCCTTGTCATAAAGAGTCTGGGGCTGCTCCTTTTCTGATAGAGATTAGAAGGATCTATCCTTATGGGAAACGGCTCTCTTGTCTTTCCCTGAGGAAATAATAACAGCAAACATTGATTGTGCACTTCCTCTGTCTCAATCTTGGTGTTAAGCGCTTTACATGCAATATTTCATTGAATCATCACAGTAATTCTATGAAAGAAGGTTCAATTAATATCTGCACTTTACAAATGTGGGAATAAGAAAGGAGAGAAATAGGTATATTTTCCAACTTACACACTTAGTAAGCAGGGACTGTATGAAAACTTAGATCTCACTCTGACTCCAGAGCCTGTGAGCTAAATCACTGCATTAATCTGCCTCCATATAAGATTGAAAAAAATAAATAAATTTTTAAAAAAAAAGAGAGAGATTTTGCTGGACTAGACCCAGCAGGGGCTTTGGGATCTAGCAACCATTGTTTACAAATGGCCACTTTCTGTTTTTCTCCCCATCCATCTCCACCCCCACTGCAATCACTATGGTACCCTACTTCCCCTCTCTGACTTGCAACTCTGTGTAGTCTCACCTTTGCTCTAACTGGACAGCCCAGACTTGGGAGTCAGATGCACCAGATTTAAACCCCAGATCCTTCTTTACCAGTTGAGTGTCCTTGGGCAATTTGCCTAAGGCAATTTGCCTACCACTTCCGCATCTGAACAGTGAAGCTAGGGTCATGTGAAGATTCAATGTGAAAACATGTAAAATGCATTTAAGAAATGCTTCTTCCTTGACTCTTCATATCAAGGTCTTTTTCTCTTCTCCCCAAACCCTCCAAAAAAACCCTCTGCTAAACTAATCCACAATAATGTCTTCTAAAGCTTAATGTGCTACTTCTCCCAGGGGCAATTGTTTTAAAAGACTAGAATGCTTTAGGACAAAAATGGGTTTTTAATTATGGGATTAGATTTATTGCAAGGGGGGGAAGGGGTGGATGGTTTTTATACCTTGAAATCTTTCCAAGAAATAGGTGTCATTCTTCATTTTGGGTAGATAATAGGCCCATAATCAATCTCAAAACTTTGACATTTTTTTTGTTGTTATTAAACATAATGTATCAACAACTATCACCTACACAGGCCAAGAGGGAAAGTAGAGATATTTAACAAATGTCCAACGGTATTTCCTTCACCTGGGAATCTGACCTCCATTCCACACTCTCAGTCACTCAATTCTTTTCCTTTTTTTCCTTGTGCAAAGATTTAGAGATTCTTACTTTTGACTGTACAAAAGAGTAACTTCAAAGGACAAGCTGCTTAGAAACAAATGGCAATGGCAAAAAATGTCATAGATTATAAGTTGTCACAGAATTATTTTCTCCAATAGCTTTTTTAACTGTGAAGATGTCAGGAAACAAGGCTCTACAGCTCTTTGATAGTTGTGAGTTCCAAAGGAATTTCTTCCTAGAGTTATGGTACTGTGTTACTACCCTTCATGACATGCATGTGTATGTAAAGCTATGTTGTTCATGCCAGATCAAACTTTTGACAGTTGACTTTCTCCAATTCAAGGCAAGAACCAAGCTCCTTGAGAAATTCTTCCTTTCTGATCACAGAGTATGGTTATTCCCTCTGGAAAAAAATTTGCCTCTTGGGGAGGTCATGGGTAAAGCAAATTCAGTTCCTCACACAAAGACAATATCCAGTGGTGAGTTATAGTACTGTGAGCATTGGACAGGCTCAGGGATCAGGCCTGGGTCAGGGATAGAGCATCTGGCAGACCAGGGCGGCAGAGGCCTTTGGTCTCTGCTTCCACCCCCAGCTCACTGCTCAATCTAATTTATTCGTTCAGCAACATTTACTGAGCAACCACCATTTGCCAGGGCTTCAAGGTGGGGTCAAATTAGAATTCCACTGAAGCTTGTTCTTACCAAGTGGCCTGCAGCTGTGAAGAACTGGGTTTGCAGACCAAGACCCAAACTGCATCTACAGCTACTCCATGGAGAAAAATGTGAAGGGGATTCTGGGTGAAGTACCAAGGGGATCCTGACAAATGGCTTTAATGAATCCTGACCCCACTCAAGAACCAATGGCCTTGTCCTTTTAGAGAACTTGGTTTAGACAGCAGGAGAAAGGGAAGCCAAACTTTAGTGTTTGTAGTTTGTTTTATTGCTTTTGTTTCTTTGTTTTGTTTGCATTTTGTTTTAATATAAATGTCTCCTATACACATATTATTGATATCTACAGAGCTGACTGCCTAAATTTTTGGTCATTACTTTCTACCTTTGGGAAAAGAAAGAATCAAATTAAACTCTTTGAATAGAGGGGATGAATGTTGCCAAAGGGGAATAACAAAGAAGTGATGATAGCAATCACATTATGTTCGCTGCTTTGCATTGATCATTTGATTTTTTTTAAATAACATTTTTATTTTTGAGTACTTTTACATTTACAGAAAAGTTGCAAAAATGGTACAAAGAGTTCCCATATACTCTTTATTCAGTTTCCCCTAATGTTAACATCTTACATAACCATGGTGCATATCTCAAAACTAAGAATTTAACAATGGTACATTACTGTTAACTAAAATACAGGCTTTATTTCAGTTTCACCAATATCTTTTTTTTGCTTCTAGGATCCAATCTACCATACCATATTGCAATTAGGACACTACTTGCTTTAAAATTATTATTAATATTATTAACTATTAAGTTTAGATTTCTGATACCCCCATGAGCTCAAAAATTTAAGCAACTTACGCTTAATTTCAATTGGAACTTTCTAAGACAGAAACAACAAGTTAACTATGGTCAGGCTTATCAGATTATTGCCAATTTATCTGTGGTCACCAAGATCTATTAAAATAGGAAGGAACAGAAGAGACTTCCTATAACAGGGAACACTTTTAGTCATTTAAAAATTGTTGCATTGATAATCATGCCCTTAGAGCACAACTGGGTAAGAAATTATGTTTACTGTTAAAGGTTACCTTGTAAAATCACCATGTGGTTATGGATAAAATTTCAAATTTAAACACTATTGTGCTATTCTTCTATCCTTTGTCAAGGACAAGTTAAACTTTTCCTGGTATAATTAGTAGCTACTATAAAGGCACATTTGTCTGTTACTTTATAAGAAGTTAGAACATTGAACCAAGAAGCCAGTACATATTTCAGGAAATAGTTTAATAAAAAGTTTAAATGTTGTCAGTCCCCAGATAAACCAATGCCATGGAGTAATGGCTACATCTAGGTTACTGTAGAACCTACTGAAATATCTCAATCCCTAAACTTCTTTATCCAAGGCATTTATAAACCATTTTTCCTATTGACCAACTATCATAATCTCTTAAATTTATAGGACTTATCTAATAATATTTAGTATCACATATATGATTTCATTTATTACCATAAGGACAACCTTCTTATTTCTGATCCCATAAAAACCTTCTTCTTTATGATCCCATAGCATTCTTTATTTTTATCTAGCTTCTTACTCTTGGCTCTGCTTCCAAGGTAAACTGTTTTTCTTGCCTCTCTGAACTCAGTATTGGTATTTGTCTTCCCAGCTTGACCCTCAGATTTCTCTTAGGGACTTGGATTAGAATCAAGCTTTTTTTTTTTTTTTTTTTTTTTCCTACTTTGGGCTACCCAGGTTAGGAAACCTGGTATTACTGGGCCCTCAAGTCACACATTCCCAATTTTCTCCATTCCCATGATCAAATGAACAATGCTCCATGTTGCTATTTGACAACCTAAAGTATAGCACTGCTTGGAATAATGTGTCAGTGCTCTATCAGTCTAAGAATAATTACCAGAACTGGCAACATTTCTTACTACAAAGGACAATCCAACCCTACCACACAATGTTTGTCAATTTCATGAGCATGGTACCTCTGTTGTAGGTGGGAAGAGGATATTCAAATGGGTATCCTCTACCTGTTTGTGAAATTGAATGAATATTCTAATAGCGTCAAGGAAGAATAGAAAAAAAAGTGGAAAATAAAGCAAAATAGTGGCGAAAAGACAAAATAAGGCATCAACAATTTACCCAGGAAGGGACTCTGTTAATTTGGGCCATTCCTATATTGACAATATAGTTTTAAAAAATTAGTATGACTCTCTTTTCTTTTAGCTCTTGTGGGACAAATCCCTTAACCTTTAAGTCAGCCAGTCATAAATCTTGTGGGTCACATAACTTAGCCCCAAAGTAGCCTTTCAGGAGGTCACAAGGGCCTCTGGAAATGCCAGACTCCCCATGGCTGCTAAGTGGGTTGCTCTCTGGACACCATGAGGTTCTGAAAATTGGTGGTGGGAGATACTGTCTGGGTTTTGGGACAGAGGGGTTACAATGGAGTGGCTGCTTATAAGGCCAATGTTTTGATCTCACAACTTAGGCTATAAGACAGATCCAGAAATGGCAATAGCTGTTGACAGTTCTTGAAAATTGCACTATGATAGGTTCTTAGTAAAGTACAAAAACAAGAGCCATTGCAGCTGCAATCTAGAGGTCTGCAAATAAAAAATGTTTGGGTCCAAACTGGAGGAGAGGGTTACAAATTGTTTTGTAGCATAAACACAGCTGGAGACATTTTATTTAAATGAACTGAAAGGGCAGCTTTTAAAAGCAAAGCTCATATTGAGATTCATAAAACTGCACCCATTGCAAAAGTTTTGGCCAGCAAGCACAGTAAAACATTCAGGACAGCTGGGGTCAAAGAGTCTTTCTCAAATATATTAAGAAAGAAGGCATACTAGAGAGAGTGTAGTCTGCTAATAAATCAGAAAAGGGATGAAAATCATGATAGCTCAAAAATGACTGAGTTACTGAACTGACGTATGGTCAAAAAAAATAGATGTTAGCAACAAAGCTAAGGAAAAGCAGTATGGGTTATTAGAAAGCAATGAATACTTTGTACATATAAAGTAGCTATTGATGGAAAGCTCTATTAGAGAATATTTGAAAAATCTGAGTCATAAATCAGTAGTCTGGGAGGAAATATTCTTCAGCTCAAGCCAAAGATGATCTGGTCCTTTACCAGGCAAGTGGTGCTAACCACAATTCTTACTAAAACAAAGGGGGGGGGGGCGGGATACCTGTACCTGTCATAAAAAGAGCTATGGAATCAAAACTATAAAGCAATCATGAAGAAAAGAGTAGGAGGGGGCATGTAAAAAACAATTTTTTAATAAAATTTAAAAGTTGATGTCATGGAAATAGGATACATCTAATACATTGGAGAAATAATTTCAAAGTTAGATAGATGCCTTATAGAGAAAAAAAGAAATTGGCCAATAACTTTGGAATATGCACTTCAGCATGTCAGCTCCTTTTTGCTTGAAAGTAGTACACATTGGAAATGTACTTACTACTTACAGATTATACACAGGACTTATGAAGGAACTTTACCAAAACCTATATTGAAGCCAGGAGTACAAACCACACCTCGCAAGTGAATTTCTGTTCATTTGAATGTGAATAGCAAAAAACTTGATTCAAACTAGGTTTTAATTTAATATAATGCTTAAAATGAATGGAAGTTCCAGAAGTAGGGGTAGCTACAGGAGAACTTGACATGGAGTACCATTTTCTTTCGATTTCTTTCTACTATGGCATACATTAAATGCCAGACTTCCTTGTGGCTCCAAGAGAAATGCAAGAGCTCTAATAGCTAGAGGCTCCCTTTTCACACCTGCAGAAGAGAGATGATACCTCCATCCCAGCATCCCCAGAAGAAGTCCTGAAATTCATTCTGAGAGCCACCTTAGGGCACATTTCCAGTCTTGAAAGTATCTCTCTGGCCAGGATATGAAGGAGGAAATCTGTGGAATGCACTAACTGACTTTGCCTAGATCATGTACTTCATTTCTGCAGCCAGAGGTCAATTCAGCCTCCCTGCATCAACGTGGATCTGGATCTCCAAAGCAAACTGAAGAATTTTAGATGGGGCAAGCAGGGAAAGTTGTTGGAGTCAACTACCAAATATCCAGTAAATGACTAAACAGAGAGAAGTACATCTAGAGATGCAAAAAGCTAAGAACAACTAGACTTCCTTTGATCCCAGTACCCTTAAAGTCCAACCTCCAATCCTTCATCTGTCTAAATGTTCCCCTTACAAGAGCACTGGGGCTGGTTAAACAAGCCAGGTTATAGGATTTATACTAGGTACAATTGGAAGGGGTAATAAAACTTCAGAACTTGAGGAGAGACATGACAGAGGTCATTGGTGGAAGGTAGTTTGCAAATATGGAAAGATCTAGTCTAAACAAGGAACTCTTGCTCTCAGAGGCAGGGGAAATAGAAGTCAAAGGTGGAGTCTGATGTTCTGAGCTAGGTGGAGATGGTCCAGCTAACCCATATACTTACAGTGAGTTCTTCAATTTACATAGACAACTATACTCACAATGTTCTGATTAGCTACTTTGGAACCTGCCTTATTCATTCCCATCATGTTTTCTCATTGATCTTGTTTCCAGTGAATGGGAGCCATCTTCCTAGAGCCCCCAAAGTCATTTTAGTGTTTGGTTGGTATAACCTAGATCCTAGAGGCAAAAGTCACCTGAGAGACACAATGCTGTAGCTGATATAAGAGTAGGTCTTTGGCAATAGTTACTGAGGTATGTTGTAGATATCACTGTATGGCCAGAAAGAGTGGTCTACACCTCAGTATTGGTTCTTGGTCAATGTATCAAGAGAGGAGAACCTAGAAAATATTCTCCCCTGAAAACTGCTTCCTATTCAATGTGAGGAGATCACTGATAGAGCTGAAACATTGGCTTGGGTTTAAATTTATGGATTATTTATGCTCTCTCCCACCCCTTGGTTTAGACTGGTTTTGAATTTGCAGCAATAAAGAGAAAAGCACCATAATATTAAATACAATAAGTACTCCTAGAGATGTCATTTATATTTATAATTCTGAGTGAGACCTTTATATCTTATAGTACATTTATACATTTTTGTGGGGATTTTTTTCCTTATGAGGCTATGTTAAATTTTCACTCTATGCAAATATATGTGGATACGTATGGTGCATTTATTATTTTAAATCCCACTGGGAGTCTGCTGATTGTCCGTCTGCCCCCTCTCTCTTTTTTCACATTTCTATTCATCTGTTGCTTGTTTTTTTTCCTTCCTCCCTCCAGCATGTTTATGCATTCAGAGAAGAGTCTTCTGGGAAAGTAATGGAAGGGAAAAGCTTGTGATTTATCATTACACTATAATGGGTGCCCTGCTTCCGCTGAAGGAGGTCAACGTCTCTTAGAGATACCACAGTCCCTCCTTATTAACGTTCTGTTCCCACTAATGGCTTGGGGTAGGGCAGCCAGGTCTTACAAGGAAAGCATTTAAGAAGAGCACTTTGTTTAATGGAAGCTGGGGTGTTCTACGGGGACACACATAGCACCAGGCTCTTTGGTGAGAGTGACACATTCACAGATAAAGAATACCCTTTTTCTACCACCCCAGGGGAAAAAAAAAGAATGGGCTTTTAAAAAATCTGTGTGCCCTTTTCCCTCACTCCAATATTCAGTTGTCTCCATGTCTTTCTGATTCTTATTCTGAAATACCCCTGCAATTATTTCTCATTTCTATTTTCACCAGCCTTCGCCATTTCAGCCTCTCCATCATCTCTCTTTTGCTTTATAATAAAATTCTTTCTCCGGTCTACTCTATTGCTAGTCCCTAAGTCACTGGTTTCATCACATCACTGCCATGTTTAAACCCTTTGCACTTACAATATATAGTTTAATTTTTTTAGCTGAAGTTCTTTCCAGTCTTTCTTCAGTCACCATCTTCCCTAAGGTGCAACTGCATTGAACAACGTACTGCCTCTTAAAACTGGAGCCCAAGAGATAAGAGCATGATTGAAAAGTGTGAAGCAGAATAATCTAAAATAATTCAGGTTTAATTGACAAAGAGAATACTACCTTACCCTTTTGAATGTTTTTTAAGCAATGTAGAGATACAGACTACTTTAGTGAATATTCATCTTTATATTTTACCCTTGACACTGTGATTAGCCCATGGTGAGCATTAAAAAAATACATAGTGAATGTTTGAATGAATTAGTCAGTAAAATTCCAAAGTAAGTAAAAATAAAAAAAAGAATTGTGTATGGAGCCTTAATTTCAAAGTATAAAGCCAAGGGATAAGTAGTCTTTTTTTGTCTCAATCATCTGTAATATATATAACGAGCTTCAGAGATTGGTGCCAAGGACTTTGTCCATTTAATATCATGCAAGTTCATCCTAGTTACTCTCTTTAATATAAATGTTGCATTATAACTGCAAACTTTGTAAAACTTCACATAGTGATGTGATTTATTATCACTTTCCAGAAGGGGGTATAAGAGGCAAAAGCTTGCCAAGGTCACAAAGGAACTGTACTGGTGTTTACAGACAGGAAGTAGATTCACCATTTTTGAACTTTTTTTCCAGTTGTCAACCTTAAATGTTGCGATCAACTGAATCACCTCTGTTGCTGTCTTAATTGACTGATAATCAGATGAAGAACATTGACGCTGTTTTCATACTTATGTTTATTATCGCATAGGTCTGGCCTATTATTTAACGAATAGTGTCTGTACTATCTGGCTCTCAATTCAGTGTCCTGAATATTTTAAAAATTTAACTGGCCTGTATTATTGAAAAACTGAAAGCACTCTAAGCATCCATCAGATTAGTTAAATAAATGGTGCAAATACACAACAGACTATTATGCAACTATTAAAAAGAATTAAGAGTTAAGTAGGAAAGCTACTTTTTAAGGTAAAAATAATTTCAAAATATTTTTACTGATGATTCTTTTGTGTAAATTTTTTACAGCTGCTTTCACAGCCTCCTCCTCCCCCTGCCCGCCCTCTGCCCAAAAATTCAAGAAAGCTAGATAAAAAGTTGTTAATCTGTACCTCTGGAAATAGGACTTGGTGAAGATGCATTAGCTAGTTATGGAAGATTATTTGTATTTTGATTTCCTACCATGAATACATTTAATTTTACAGTGAAAATATTAATTAAAAATTCAGAAGCTTCACAGCAAAACTGAGTTTAGACCTACAAAATGTGAAATTTTCTTTGCCTACATTTGACCATCATAGTAAAGGCAGGCATAGGTAAAGAGGGTGTTTTGTCATATGACCAATGAAAGAATTCTAGAGAAGACTAATCAATTGATCTATCTATCTATATATCTATGTATCTATCTATCTACCTAATCTATCTTATCTATATATACATAGAGTTAATTTTCACCACGTGATTAAAATTTGCTGCATCTGTACAGGATTTTTGCTTACTTTCCACTCTTCCATTTCTAACTCCGCCTGCTTCTTCCTCCTCTCTCTTTCTACTCTCTCCTCTAGGACATTTTCATCAGCTATACTTTGAGGCCATACTCACTGTACTGAATAGAGAAGAATCTGCGGCAACTCTTGCTGCAGGGGGAGTGCATGGACCTCTGGCTGAGGCCTCTTCTCCCACACGGACGCACATGCCCATGAGCTCCATGCAGTTTAACGACAGCACCAAGAGGAGATGCTGTCATGCACTTGGGAGACACCGCAACCGGATGAATTTTAAGATCCATTCCATCTCGGGTGTTTTATGCTTCTCTAAGGACTACTGTTATCAAGGATGAAACCATTAGTGAAGGAAAGATGGACATTTTTCCCAACATGGAAAAAGAGAATTTGCCCATGAAAATACCTCTTGTGACTGGGAAATGTTTAAGGGAATTATGTCTCAGCTTGTCTGGCTCAACAGTAATAATTAATTATAAGTCCTATTATTTATTAGCCTTCCCCAGACCCACAAAGGAATTCAGGTTATATGTCATTCTCTTTCTTGCACTCCTACATGATGGGGAAGGACCCCTGCTTTACTGCATAGGTAGGAGCCAGGCTGGGTTTATGCAGTATCTTTCAACCTTTTTTTTCCTCGGAAAAAAAAATATTTACAGGCACAAAGTTGTATTCTAACTCACTTTTTAAAATAAAAAAGAAATTAATTTTAACAGACTCTATTGCTATATAAGGAAAAATATATGATTTATTCCTTTTCTTGATTTAATATGGATTTTTATTCCATATAGTATTGCTTGCTTAGTGTGAAGACCAAATTCATCTATTACTTTTCAATAAGTTATCATCATTGAATAGAACACAATTAATTGGATACTATTAAATAATTTATTCAATCATTGTAGTTGCCAAAAAAAATAAACTGTTCAGTTCTTCTTTGTATGTAATTAATAATTGTATACAGCAGCAAATAATTTGACATTATTAAGCAATTACCATTTAATTATTTCAGTTAGCAAAATCCATTAAATGCCGTTCAATCAATTTTCCTACAATTATGTTATTTAGTAAATTACACCTAATCCGCCCTAAAAATCAAGAAAAACTTGAGAAATCACAGTTTTCCCTGCATAATCGTAAGAAAATTCAATATATTAAAGATATTTTTTAAAGATGGGGACTTCAAATAAGGTAAAATTTGATGTTTATAAAAAATTTCAATTTCTGATGGATCTGTCACTTTTCCCTTTTCATGTCAAACTACTACCACAATAAAATATCAAATCTTCTATGAGATGGTAGTGTTTATACATTTAAAAAATCTACTTAAGCCAATTTCAGTTAATCTTTTCCAACTTTGATTTCTTCCATCTCTGCCACCCACAGAATTTGTCTTTCACTATAGATTTTGGCACTGAATTCATTCTAGTATTTTATCATATAATGCTCTGTAGTTTTCTCATGTACACAAACCCTTTCTTCCATCAAAACGTAACTTCCTTAAGAACAGAAAACTCTGTGTGTGTGTATGTGTGCATGTACATGTGCATATGTGTTTTTGTACTCCATTTATTTAACAGATTATTGCACATATGGTGGGAACTGAATTTAATGGAAACAAAATAAATTAGGTTGACTATTGGCATGGAGCTTTGACCAAGGCTTATGGAGTTCATTCTGAAGTGGTTATAAGATTTAATTTTAATGATCCCATGATAAGGTTTATAAAACCAACTATATTCCATTTTTTGGATCAGCTGTTCAATCAGATCTCTGCCTCTGAAGTCTATTTTATTTATTAAGAAAAAAGTAATTAAGAATTCAAAATAGTCACTGCTACCATTTCAGCCCCTTGAAAGGAAATATAAATGGCTTATAGTCAGATATGATCAAATAAACAACTTGGAACAGAAAATGTCCAAGTGATGATTCTTTTGGTTGAGTTGAATAGAAATTTCCTGTCTTTTACGTTATCCCTTTTAATTCTTCCAATGATTTTATTTTTAAGCACTATTTTCAAGTACCTCAGTCTGATCTTACCTCTCCTTCAGTGCAAATTCTACTTTTATTTATTTTTTTTTTTAAGATCCAACTAAAATATTCCATCCTTGTGAGGTCTTCCTAACCTACCTTAGACACATTTTTCATCTCCACCTTATAGGGGATCACTTTGTGTCACTCTGTATTGAAGCATTTATCACTTGGAAGGGTAATTAGTAAGGTAGATGTCTGTATTTTTCACTCCTCAAATGCAAGTTCTTTTAGAGAGCAAACACTTTTTATTTTAGTCAGCACATAAACACAGTAAAGACTTGGTATTTGCTGGATGAATACAAGTAACACCTCAAAGACTGAGAAATAGTTTAAATGTAGAGAAGCAACTACACCGTGGTGTACATGATGGAATCTCATCTCAACCTCTTATTGGCTACTCTCTCATTTACACATAATTGATAGACATGGGAGTAGGGGTGGAGCTGGGATCCAGTAAAGCAGAACAGAGTGCCCCAAATCTCTCCATCTCTTACGTCGTTCCTTCCCATGGTTCACTCTACTCACTGTTTTCTGAAACTCAGATTGTCACAGCCAATATACTCAGCTCTGAGTATATTGGCTCTGCTGCTAGAGTCCATCACCTCAGATTTCAAAACCTCTCTGGCTTTTCCCAACACTCCGCCCTCCCCAGTTTGATGAAGTCAGGTATAGAACTTTTCCACAGCTGTGCAGATCTGGAGCGCCAGTGGCCCTGCCTGTTTCAATCTGAAAACTTTTTTTCTTTTTCAGTACATGTGCTGACTTGTCAACATTGATGGGGTTGGTTTGGTTCCTGCTTTTCATTCAACTAGCCAGGAGTTGCAAGTGTGTTGTTAGCTGCAGGCTAGTTCCTCTTGCCATTTCTAAAACTGCTGTAATGTACTCTGGTTGCCACTGGTGTCAAAACTCAGTGATAGTAAAAAATGAAATAAAACTCTCTCTACCCCACTTAAATTTTCTTTCCAACTTGAAAGGAAAGGAAGCTTCAGCCCATTTGCATTTTAAATTCAAAATTTGTATTTAAAGCACTTAACAGGGTCCTTTGCTTGTTGACAGCTTCCTTTTTAACTTATCCTCAACTGAGCTCAGTAATGTGTTGTGTCTTAATTTGCAGAATATGTGCACTGGTATAATGTTTAATTAGACTTCGGTGTCAACTTTAAATCTAACACCATCAGCATCTAATGAAAAAACCAGAAGCACTTGGCCTCTGCATGACAGATCTCTTGCAAGAAATCTACTTCTTCTGACTGAATCACAAAAAGAAAGTGAGGGCAGCCAATGAGAAGAATGTGAACCCAGTTTCATAGATGAGATTTTCCTGTGGTCATAGTCACAAGACAGAAGAAAATACAGTGGAGACGACTGTTAAGGGAAATCAGATGCACTTTCCCTTATGTAATTAGTAGATTTCTGAACAGATGGGAGTAGATTAAATTTATGCATATAAAATTATTTTCTCATTGGCTAACATCATGGTTTCAGGTAGGCTTCATTTGAATTTAGGGACTATGATAAGAACTGATTGGGAATACAGGAGGTTAGGACATAACCTTTGCCTTCAAGGAGGCTACAACCTAGTCGTTGGGGTAAGACAGATACAAAACAATAAAACCAGGAATGTTATTAGCTGCTGACCTTGGAGAAGGTCCTTAGGTTTTATTAACCTCACTTTCCTCTTCAGTAAAATGTTAATAGTACTAATATCAATCCTGAAGCATTGTCAGGCAGATAACCATATGCAGGTATTATACTAAATTCAGTGCCTAGAACATAGTAAGTGCTCAATATATTTTAGATATTATTATGAGTTACCTGTTCTAATTTTTAGGAGAGTAAAAATTGAGGAAACCAGTTTATATATGTTTCCTATTGATGCTAAACAAATAACCACATATATGGCGGCTTAAAACAATACAAATGTACCTTACAGTTCTAGCATCTAGAAGTGCAAAATCAGTTTTACTGGGCTAAAGTCGAGGTGCCGGTAGTCCTTGTTCCTTCTTGAAGTTCTGGGGGTTTTCCATTTCCTTGCCTTGACGAGGGTCTGGAAGCCGCCTGCATCCCTTGGAACCTGATTTCTTTCTTACATCACTCCAGCCTCTTGCTTCCATTGTCATTACATCTCCTCCTTCCTTTTAAAGACATTTACCCTTATTATTCAGCGTTCACCCAGATCATCCAGGATAATGTGTCCATCTCAAAATCCTTAACTTAGTCACACTTGAAAATTCCTTTTGTAATGTAAGGTAACATTCACAGGTTTCAGGAATTGGTTCCTGACATCTTTGGGGCTATTACTCATTCTACCATACAGTTTTTTGAGGAAGATTAATCGGGAGGTTGTGTGCAGAATGCTTTCAACTCTACTTCACATATGGAACCTACTCAATCTCACATAATTTCTTAGGAGGCTCCTGGGTGCCCTGGTCTTTTCGGAGTAGTTCATTTCTTAAAGTTCACTTATGTCTTAGAGAAATCACTGGAGAAAGTAAAATTTCATAGACTACGTATCACCCAATGTAAGCGTAGAAAACAGAGATGCCTTTTTTTTTTTTTTTTTTTTTTTTTTTTGCGGTACGCGGTCCTCTCACTGTCGTGGCCTCTCCCGTTGCGGAGCACAGGGTCCAGACACGCAGGGTCAGCGGCCATGGCTCACGGGCCCAGCCGCTCCGCGGCATGCGGAATCTTCCCGGACCAGGGCACGAACCCGTGTCCCCTGCATCTGCAGGCGGACTCTCAACCACTGTGCCACCAGGGAAGCCCAGGGATGCCTTTGATTTGGCATAGGTTGGTTTTTGATTTTATATGATCCAAATGACATTATCAGTATCCTTTGGAAAGAACAGATATAATTCACAGGACTCTTGGTGTTGTTCCAGCAATTCAAAGTCTACTGACATAACTTGTACCTCTAAATCCTAGATATTTAATCTTTAGAGAACGTACAGACCCAAGGCTTATAAAGTTCAATTTTCTCCCTTATCTTTGGGCTTCATCCAAAGCAGCTGATATCCTCTTTCCTCCAAAGTCGTCCCGTTTGAGGTATATCACACATTTTTACACAAGAGGAATTTATTTGGAATTAAGGAGATTTTCCTACTTAATGTATTTAAGCATGCTGAGGGGAAGCTAACAAATCATCTTAATATTGGGAAAGGATGATTGGGAATACAGGAGGTTAGGACATAACCTTTGCCTTCTACTCACTGTTTTCTGCAACTCAGATTGTCACAGCCAATATACTCAGCTCTGAGTATATTGGCTCTGCTGTATGCCACTGTATGCCACTGGCTCTGCTGTATGCCTCTGAGTATATTGGCTCCGGATGTGGATACTGACTAATGTGGCTCCACCAACATGGGGACTATTCAGATATTAAAGGGAACTGTGATCAGCTGCTAAAATGATAACTCCCCAGAGTCCCTCAGGAGTCCCTGCAGCAGCCACAGTCAGGACTGGGCCATTTTGCCAGCTGTTTCGCGGTGATTCTTGTTTTTGGTGAGCGTCTGTGCACATACACACACACGCACACACACCCTCCGTTCAGTTTCTGCCAGGTTCTTAGTGTTCTCATGCACCATGCTACAAGGGCTCACTCTAAATGTTCAGCCCATCTGCTCAGGGAATGGTGCCTTCACCACAATTATCTAATCATATTACAGCAAATATCAAACACAGCATGAATGACAAGGGTGAGGCTGTTCAGTGTAAAAGGAAGCAGGAGGATTCAGCACAGGCCTGGTGCCAAATAAGTATCCTAAGTGTAAAATATACACATATATCTTTGAGAGGCAATGGAAGAATAATAAAAAAAAAAATCAATATATGAACTGATCTGACATCCTAGTTTACTGAGAAATATCTTAGTTCTGAAACAAATTGTACAAGATAAGCAGGTGTCATGGGGAATAACCATGGATCTGCAATGGCCTCTTGGATTATGCCAGAGCATGGGTTGCAAATTAGTGACCCACTTGTATTTTCTGTTCAATACAACCCAATGTTTTTAAAACTGAATTTGAATGTCTTTAGACAGGACATGCTCTGTCTGTAAGCCTTACCCTGTTATACAAGCCCCTCTCCCACATTTAGGTTGCCTGCCTGGAACCTGGATACATGTGTTTGCAATAGTAGCTCCAATCTATACTGTATCTTCTGTTGCCCTGTTATCTATAATCTCTAAACTTGGACAGCTTCTATGATCATTCCCAACTGTTGGCCCACCATGGGGAAGACAGACTGGTTAAAGTCGCCCACCACTCTCTCAGCTGCAAGGGGTACATGCAGGTTGTTAGGCAAGACAGACTACATAATTTGCGGGGTTTAGGGCAAAGTGAAAATACGGGGTTCCTTGTTCAAAAATTATTAAGAATATCAGCAGAGCATTAAATGAAGTAGTGGGTCCTTCTAAGGGTGGGACTCTAGGCAACCGTCCATATTGGAAACCCATGAAGCTGGTCTTAATGCCCAGGACTGAAAGGACATCTGTATTTATTTGTCTTTTTGTGATTATTTTTTTTTAAACAAGGCAGTTTTGTAGTCTGTTTTTGTTTTTAACATCTTTATTGGAGTATATTGCTTTATAGTGTTATGTTAGTTTCTGCTATATAGCAAAGTGAATCAGCTATATGTATACATATATCCCCATATCCCCTCACTCTTGTGTCTCCCTCCCACCCCTCTAGGTGGTCACAAAGCACTGAGCTGATCTCGCTGTGCTATGCGAGCTATTTATTTTACATTTGGTAATGTTTGTATGTCAGTGCTTCTCTCTCACTTTGTCCCAGCTTACACTTCCCCCTCTCTGTGTCCTCAAGTCCATTCTCTATGTTTGCATCTTTATTCCTGTCCTGTCACCAGAACCATTTTTATCTTTTTTAGATTCCATATATATGTGTCAGCATACGGTGTTTTTCTCTTTCTGACTTACTTCACTCTGTATGACAGACTGTAGGTCAATCCACCTCACTACAAATAACTCAATTTTGTTTCTTTTTATGGCTGAGTAATATTTCACTGTATATATGTGCCACATCATCTTTATCCATTCATCTGTCAGTGGACACTTTGGTTGCTTCCATATCCTGGCTAATGTTCAATGAACATTGTGGTACATGTATCTTTTTGAATTATGGTTTTCTCAGCATCTATGCCCAGTAGTGGGATTGCTGGGTCATACGGTAATTCTACCTTTAGTTTTTTAAGGAACCTCCATACTGTTCTCCATAGTGGCTGTATCAATTTACATTCCCACCAACAGTGCAAGAGGGTTCCCTTTTCTCCACACCCTCTCCAGCAGTTATTGTTTGTAGATTTTTTTGATGATGGACATTCTGACCAGTGTGAGGTGATAATTCATTGTGGTTTTGATTCACATTTGTCTAATGATTAGTGATGTTGAGCAACTTTTCATGTGTTTGTTGACAAACTGTATATCTTCTTCGGAGAAATGTCTATTTAGATCTTCTGCCCATTTTTGGATTGGGTTGTTTTTTTTGATATTGAGCTGCAAGAGTTACTTGTAAATTTTGGAGATTAATCCTTTGTCAGTTGCTTCATTTCCAACTATTTTCTCCCATTCTGAGGGTTGTCTTTTGGTCTTGTCTATGGTTTCCTTTGCTGTGCAAAAGCTTAAAGTTTCATTAGGTTCTGTTTGTTTACTTTTGTTTTTATTTCCATTTCTCTAGGAGGTGGGTCAAAAAGGATCTTGCTGTGATTTATGTGCAAGAGTGTTCTGCCTATGTTTTCCTCTAAGAGTTTTATAGTGTCTGGCCTTAGATTTAGGACTTCAATCCATTTTAAATTTATTTTTGTGTATGGTGTTAGGAAGTGTTCTAATTTCATTCTTTTACATGTAGCTGTCCAGTTTTCCCAGCACCACTTTTTGAAAAGGTTGTCTTTTCTCCATTGTATATTCTTGCCACCTTTTTCAAAGATAAGGTGACCATATGTGTGTGGGTTTACCCCTGAGTTTTCTATCCTATTCCATTGATCTATATTTCTGTTTTTGTGCCAGTACCATACTGTCTTGATTACTGTAGCTTTGTAGTATAGTCTGAAGTCAGGGAGCCTGATTCCTTCAGCTCCATTTTTCTTTCTCAAGATTGCTTTGGCTATTTGGGATCTTTTGTGTTTCCATGCAAATTGTAAAATCTTCTGTTCTAGGTCTGTGAAAAATGCCAGTGGTAGTTTGATAGGGATTGCATTGAATCTGTAGATTGCTTTGGGCAGTAGAGTCATTTTCACAATGTTGATTCTTCCAATCCAAGAACATGGTATATCTCTCCATCTATTTGTGTCATCTTTAATTTCTTTCATCAATGTCTTATAATTTTTTGCATACAGGTCTTTTGTCTCCTTAGGTAGGTTTATTCCTAGATATTTTATTCTTTTTGTTGCAGTGGTAAATGGGAGTGTTTTCTTAATTTCATATTCAGATTTTTCATCATTAGTGTATAGGAATGCCAGACATTTCTGTGCATTAATTTTGTATCCTACTACTTTACCAAATTCATTGATTGGCTCTAGTAGTTTTCTGGTAGCATCTTTAGGATTCTCTATGTATAGTATCGTGTCATCTGCAAACTGTGACAGTTTTCAATCTTCTTTTCCAATTTGGATTGCTTTTACTTCTTTTTGTTCTCTGATTGCTGTGGCTAAAACTTCCAAAACTATGTTGAATAATAGTGGTGAGAGTGGGCAACTTTGTCTTTTTCCTGATCTTAGAGGAAATGGTTTCAGTTTTCACCATTGAGAATGATGTTGGCTCTGGGTTTTCCATAGATGGCTCTTATTATGTTGAGGTAAGTTCCTTCTGTGCCCACTTTCTGGAGAGGTTTTATCATAAATGGGTGATGAATTTTGTCAAAAGCCTTTTCTGCATCTACTGAGATTATCATATGGTTTTTATCCTTCAGTTTGTTAATATGGTGTATCACATTGATCCATTTGTCTATTTTGGAAAATGCTTGCATTCCTGGGATAAACCCCAGTTGATCATGGTGTATCAACCTTTGAACGTGCTGTTGGATTCTGTTTGCTAGTATTTTGTTGAGGACTTTTACATCTATATTCACCAGTGATATTGGCCTGCAGTTTTCTTTTTTTGTGACATCTTTGTCTGATTTTGGCATCAGGGTGGTGGTGGCCTCATAGAATGAGTTTGGGAGTGTTCCTGCCTCTGCTATATTTTGGAAGAGTTTGAGAAGGCTTGGTGTTAGCTCTTCTTTAAATGTTTGTTAGAATTCACCTGTGAAGCCATCTGATCCTGGTCTTTTGTTTGTTGGAAGATTTTTAATCACAGTTTCAATTTCAGTGCTTGTGATTGGTCTGGTCATATTTTCTATTTCTTCCTGGTTCAGTCTTGGAAAGTGGTACTTTACTAAGAATTTTTCCATTTCTTCCAGGTTGTCCATTTTATTTGCATATAGTTACTTGTAGTAGTCTCTCATGATCCTTTGAATTTCTGCAGTGCCAGTTGTTACTTTTTCATTTCTAATTCTGTTGATTTGAGTCTTCTTTTTCTTCTTGATGAGTCTGGCTAATGGTTTATCAATTTTGTTTACCTTCTCAAAGAACCAGCTTTTATTTTATTGATCTTTGCTATTGTTTCCTTCATTTCTTTTTCATATTTATCTGATCTGATCTTTATGATTTCTTTCTTTCTGCTAATTTTGGGTTTTCTTTGTTCTTCTTTCTCTAATTGCTTTAGTTGTAAGATTAGATAGTTTATTTGAGATTTTTCTTTTTCTTGAGATAGGACTGTATTGCTATAAACTTCCCTCTTAGAACTGCTTTTGCTGCATCCCATAGGTTTTGGGTCATCCTGTTTTCATTGCCATTTGTTTCTAGGTATTTTTTGATTTCCTCTTTTATTTCTTCAGTGATCTCTTGGTTATTTAGTAATGTATTGTTTAGCCTCTATATGTTCATATTGTTTACATATTTTCCCTGTAATTGATATCTAATTTCATAGCATTGTGGTCAGAAAAGATGCTTGATATGATTTCAATTTTCTTAAATTTACTGAAGCTTGGTTTGTGACCCAAGATTTGATCTATCCTGGAGAATATTCCATGAGCACTTCAGAAGAAAGTGTATTCTGTTGTTTTTGGATGGAATGTCTTACAAATATCAAGTCCACCTGGTCTAATGTGTCATTTAAAGCTTGTGTATCCTTATTTATTTTCATTTTGGATGATCTGTCCATTGGTGAAAGTAGGGTGTTAAAATTCCCCTAGTATTATTGTGTTATCATCAATTTCCCCTTTTATGGCTGTTAACATTTGCCTTATGTTTTGAGGTGCTCCTATGTTGGGTGCATAAATATATACAATTGTTATATCTTCTTCTTGGATTGATCCCTTGATCATTATGTAGTTTTTTTCTTTGTCTCTTGTAATAGTCTTTATTTTAAAATCTAGTTTGTCTGACATAAGAATTGCTACTCCAGCTTTCTTTTGATTTCCATTTGCATGGAATACCTTTTTCCATCCCCTAACTTTCAGTCTGTATGTGTCCCTAGGTCTGAAGTGGCTCCCTTGTAGACAGCATACATATGGGTCTTGTTTTTGTATCCATTCAGCCAGTCTATGTCTTTTGGTTGGAGCATTTAATCCATTTACATTTAAGGTAGTTATTGATATGTATGTTCCTATTACTACTTTCATAATTGTTTTGGGTTTATTATTGTAGGTTTTTTCCTTCTCTTGTGTTTCCTGCCTAGAGAAGTTTCTTTAGCATTTGTTGTAAAGCTTCTTTGGTGGTGCTGAATTCTCTTAACTTTTGCTTGTCTGTAAAGGTTTTAATTTCTCCATTGAATCTGAATGAGATACTTGCTGGGTAATCTTTGTTGTAAGTTCTTCCCTTTCATCACTTTAAATATGTCCAGCCACCCTCTTCTGGCTTCCAAAGTTTCTGCTGAAAGATCAGCTGTTAACCTTATGGGGATTCCTGTGTATATTATTTGTTGCTTTTCCCTTGCTCCTTTTAATATTTTTCTTTGTATTTAATTTTTGATAGTTTGATTAATATGTATCTGGCATGTTTATCCTTGGATTTATCTTGTATGGGACTCTCTGCACTTCCTGGATTAGGGTGACTATTTCCTTTCCCATGTTAAGGAAGTTTTCAACTATAATCTCTTCAAATGTTTTCTCAGACCATTTCTTTTTCTCTTCTTCTTCTGGGACCCTTATAATGTGAATGTTGGTGCATTTAATGCTGTCCCAGAGATCTCTGAGTCTGTTCGCAATTCTTTTCATTCTTTTTTCTTTATTCTGCTCTGTGGCTGTTATTTCCAGTATTTTATTTTCTAGTTCATTTATCTGTTCTTCTGGTTCAGTTATTCTGCTATTGATTCTAGAGTATTTTTAATTTCATTTACTGTGTTGTTCATCATTGTTTGTTTCCTCTTCATTTCTTCTAGGTTCTTGTTAAACGTTTTTTGCATTTTCTTCATTCTATTTCAGAGATTTTGGATTAACTTTACTGTCATTACTCTGAATTCTTTTTCAGCTAGCCTGCCTATTTCCTCTTCATTTGTTTGGTCTGGTGGGTTTTTAACTTGCGTCTTCAACTGCTGCCTATTTCTCTGTCTTCTCATTTTCTTTAACCTACTGTGTTTGCAGTCTCCTTTTCTCAAGCTGCAGTTTTGTATTTCCCATTATTTTTATTGTCTGCCCCCAGTGGTTGAGTTTGGTCCAGTAGCTTATGTAAGCTTCCTGGTGTAGGTGACTGGTGCCTGTGTTCTGGTGGGTGGGGCTGGATCTTGTCTTTCTGGTGGGCAGGGCCATGTCCAGTGGTGTGTTGGGGTGTGTATGAGCTTAGGATGACTTTAGGCAGCCTGTCTGCTATGGGTTGGGTTGTGTTCCTGTCCTGCTCATTGTTTGGCATGGACCTTCCAGTACTGGAACTTGCTGGCCGTTGGGTGGAGCTGGGTCTTAGTGTTGAGACAGAGATCTCTGGGAGATCTTTCACTGATGATATTACATGGGGCTGGGAGGTTTCTGGTGGTCCAATGTCCTGGACTCAGCTCTCCCACCTCAGAGGCTCAGGCCCAACACCCGGCCGGAGCACCAAGACACTGCTAGCCAGATGGCTCAGAAGAAAAGGAAGGGAAAAAAGAAAAAAACAAAAACAAAAAACGAACAGATAGGACCCCAAACCAAATGGTAATAGCAATACTAAACAGACAAAATCACACAAAGAAACATACACACACACACACACACACTCATAAAAAGAAAACAGATGAAAAAAATGGACAGAACCCTAGGACAAGTGTTACAAGCAAACCTAAACAGACAAGATCACACAAAGAAACATACACATACACACTCACAAAAAGAGAAAAAAGGAAAAAAAATAATAAAAAATAACAAAAAAACTAAAATTAAAAATAATAAGAATTTAAGAAAATTAAGGAAGAGAGTAACCAAACCAATAAACAAATCCACCAATGATTACAAGTACTAAAAACTAAACTAAGGTAAATTTAAAACCAGAAACCAATCAGATGCAGAAAGTAAACCCCAAGTCTACATTTGCTCCCAAAGTTCACTGACTCAATTTTGTGAACATTCATTGTCTAATCAGGTATTCTTCAAGTACAGGGTTTTTCAGTTTGATTGTGGGGATTTAGTCTGCTGTTCCTGAGTCTACTCTGGGAAATTTCCCTTTCTCTTCTTTGATCGCACAGCTTCTGGGGTTCAGCTTTGGTTTTGGACCCACCTCTGCATGTAGGCTGCCCTCAGGAGTCTGTTCCCTACCCAGACAGGAGGGGGTTAAAGCAGCAGCTGATTATGGCTCTCTTGCTCTATCAGGCCAGGGAGAGGGAGTGGTATAATAGTCATAATTGGAATGCAGGGCGAGCCTGCAGCGGCAGAGGCTGGCGTGACATTGCAACAGCTTGAGGCACACCATGTGTTCTCCAGGGGGAAGTTGTCCCTGGATCATGGGACCCTGGCAATGGCGTGCTGCACATGCTCCCAGGGCAGTGTGGGTAGTGGCCTGTGCTTACACACAGGATTCTTGGTGGCAGTGGTGGTGGTGTCGGTGGTCATGCATATGTCTGGGGTCCGAGCTGATAGTTGTGGCTCGTGCCCATCTCTGGAGCTTGATTAGGCAGTACTCTGCCTTATGTGGGCACACAGAGTGGGAATCGCCTCTCCTCGCGTGCCCCAAAACATTGGTCTTTTGTCTCTTAGGCAGGTCCAGACATTTCCTGGACTCCCTCCCAGCTAGCTGTGGTGTGCTAGACCCCTTCAGGCTGTTTTCATGCAGCCAACCCCAGTCCTCTCCCTGGGGTCTGACCTCCAAAGCCCGAGCCTCAGCTCCCAGCCGCGACCCACCCTGATGGGTGAGCAGACAAGCATCTCAGGTCAGTGAGTGCTTGTCAGCACTGACCCTCTGTGCAGGAATCTCTCCGCTTTGCCCTCTGCAGCCCTGTTGCTGCACTCTCCTTCATGGATCTGAAGCTTTCCCCCCTCCCACACCCCGTGCCTGCCAGTGAAAATGCTCCCTAGTGTGTGGAAACTTTTCCTCCTTCACAGCTCCCTCCCACAGGTGCAGGTCACTTCCCTATTCTTTTGTCTCTGTTTTTTCTTTTTTCTTTTGCCTTACCCAGGGGAGTTTCTTGCCTTTTGGGAAGTCTGAGGTCTTCTACCAGCATTCAGTAGGAGTTGTTCCACATGTAGATGCATTTTTGATGTATTTGTGGGGAGGAAGGTGATCTCCACGTCTTACTCCTCTACCATCTTGAAGGTCTTTGCTGAGAGGACATCTTTAGTCTACATTTTCCAGCAAACAGGCTTCTCTATGCCCTCGTCACTCTAGCGCAAATGTAGTGTCCATAGAATGGGAGAAACTTGGGGCTCTTATCTACATTTTACCTGCCCAGAAGGCTAAACAAATTTGGTGACCTGAGGTTTCACTTGTTAGGGACAATAAGAGCAGCAGTCTTTATTTTCAATTATTTCTGGCAAATCTCCTGATTTGTTGAGACCAAAACCCTAAATAGATTATCATTATCTAAAAGACAAGGGCCATATAATACATCATTTCTTTGTCACTTTAGTGGCAATATTGAGGAAAAAAAAACTTACTTCCATGGATCTTATAATTTACATTTATTATAATAATTGGAAGTTGAAAGGAGCCAGAGAACAATGAGTTGTGTTATGAAGAGACATTCAGTATGGCAGAAGAGCTCAGTACCTTTTCATATTATCAGAAATCTCTACACTGGAAAAGAGATAAAAGGATCTCCAGTTAAACCTGGAAGATGGATTGCAAATGATCTCTGCTCCCTCCTGGAATTTCACTAGAATTATATAGAAAAATTTTTAAATAAGTATAAGTTGATAAATTCAAAAGAAGAGAAAACATGGTAACAGATAGAGGATAAAGATAGCATTTTGGAAAAGAGAAAGCATATGGACTGCATATAACATACTTAGCAGAGCAAAAATATCCAAAACCCAAGCCTTCAGAGAAAGGACCAAGGAGAAGCAACCCAATTTAAGGTTTAGAACTCTAGAAAGTCACCAGCTATATCTGAAGGGGGGGTGGGATACAAAGGGACTGAAATAGGAAGATTGCTTAAAAGTATGTTTGAAGTCCCGTTGATCCCCAATGCCATCTTCCATCCCTCTTAGGTACGTTGTTGCTTTCTCCCCATATTGACAGGAGGTAAGAGAGAAATCATCTTCTACATAGAGATATTGGTCTCTTCCTCACTGGGTTCATCCCCATTATGTTCATAGTAGCTTGACATGGTACCAACGGGAAAGTCAGTAGAATTGCTAACATGGGCGTTGAAATCATATTGGCCATAGTCAGATACAGAGTGATCATCCACATGGTTTTTTATTAGAGTGACCATAATTTAGGATTCAAACCAGCACACTTTTGTAAGTGAAAGGAGAGTGATAAAATAACTGTCAGGGATTAATTTACATACAAGAAGCATAAACCACCAATGTTCCATGTGACCAAGATATATGGTCACCCTATTTAGCTTATCCTTATATTGATTATTTTTAGATTGATATCAAAATAATAACATAAAACAATTTAAAAATTCCTGTAGAAGATTATTTCTTGCAGATAATCTACATCTGGCAAACAGTATTATAGAGGTTATTCCAGCATTAAAGAAAATTGGATGAGAAAGTCCTCTGAGATTTAATTATCCTGTGAGTGAAAAATAGAAAAAAATATGTAAGTTTAAGAGCATGATTTTTAGGTAGAAAATACTCAGCTACGAAATGGTGTTCATGATAACATTTTCCTTAACATATCTAGTGATTTGTATAAATAATTCCATGTCTGCATCTGGGTATTGGCTTGAGGTCAAGACCTTGTCCCTCTCCCCTGGCCCATGATTCTCCACTATATATTTTTCTTTTCTCATGATCTTTCATCTTTGTTTAAAGGATCAGTTTTCTCTCCCCCATCAAGCCCACTTCCTGCATAAAGCTGGGACCAGGACACTGCAGAAGGGCCAGCACCTCCTAACAGGCTGGGTGAGGGGGCAGCCAGGTGATGAATGGATGCATGTGGAGCAAGGTAATAAACCAGCACCCCAGTCATGTAATCTTCCATTAAAATGAAATGCATACCAGGCATGCGGCGTTTCTGCAGCTTGTACCCTCTCCCATAGAAGATCATGAATAAAAGAGGGAAGTGTACTGCTGACAGATGCCAGCATGCATAAAGGACACTTCCTATAAAGGAAAAGCTCCGGCTAACAGATGGACTAAAGATGTGAGATGCAGAAAGATTTACCAATCTAAATAATTCAAGGGAATGTCGTATGGCAAGCTAGCGCTTTTCAGAGGGAGCCAGCAGAAGGTGCAGATGGAAAGGCAGGCCAAGCCTTTCCCATAAACCCATTAAGAACAGTCCTTGTCTGAGCGACAGTATGTCGCAGAAGGCCCAGGGAGAGGCCGGCAGATGAGAAATTTGCTTCTAGAGTTTGTTCTGCAAGGTCAAGAGCATATTTAATAGTGAAGGTTGTGGCATTTAATGAGAGTGAAAAAGCGGTGTTGTATGTTTTGCTGCTTGTCCTCCTGCCGTCTTCAAAACTCCCCCATTCCTGAGTTCTTTGTCTTGTCAGAACTAAAATGATGGAAGGTAAAGATGTCCAAAGCCCTTGCGAGAGGTCCAGCAAGTCTCCACCTTCTTCGTGCTTGATAGTCAGATATGCATTCTGGGCCTAAAAGCCAAATTTTAAGGAGCAGCACTGCTTCCTATAAATGTTTCTCAGAAACACACGACTATTCTGTCTCCCCAGCCCCTGTTGATACTTGCTGTCTGCCTACTCATGAAATGTTCAATCCTGTGTTATCACACACTGTTAGGTTTATTGTCATGTACCGGACCTCTCATCCAGACTGCATCATGCTCAACTTGAAAAAAAAAAAAAAGGACTCTTCCTCTCTACTAAGACTTGCTCTGAGCAGGTACCTAATAAATACTTCCTGATAGTGGAACCCCTTCAACTGGAAGGAGTCCTTGTGCCAAAATGTTAGCATCTCAGGTGAAGGGAAGAATGACTGGAACATCGTACAGCACATTGGACAGGAGAGGTGGCCGAAACCCCATACAGCCCTGGTTTGCTGGGCTACCCTAGGCAAGACAAAACCTTCATTCCTTAACTGTAAAACAAATAATTTAACAAACCAATTTCTGAGCCCCTTCCCAGCTTCACTTCTTAGTTATATCAGGATCAAATAGACTTTCAGTTATCTGGTAATCTCTGGATCAGTGGCTCACAAACTCCCTCAATAACCATTGCTGTACCGTGCAAAGGTGTTTACATGCACGTTCCAAGATGAAAAACCTAAAGATCATGGGGTAAAATCTTTGTTTAATTTATTTTAAGCTAATAAAGGACTGCTTTTTATTTTGAGACTGTACTCATTTTTTTTTTCAGATTTTATGTCCTTATATGAAATGAAATAAATAGTAAGATAGTAGATTTTGCTTTGTGTAAAGCCTCTATTGTGAAAAAAGGTAAGTTGACGACCCTGTGTCTGATCCCCCTACCCATCTGCATACAAATCTTTTCTTGCTAGTTGTCTTAGTTTTATTGATTATGAAACTTAAAAGTCCTAGAACTACTGGTGTAAGCCCAGAAAGAAGCCAAGGATTCCTTTTCTTCCAACAAAGTATCTTTCCTGCCCACAGTGAATAGCCTTTGAGAAATAAATATTGATTTTATGGGTTGTTGTGAATGTAGTTTGCCAATTACCAAAAATCATGTGTTTATAAAGCCATGCAAAAAATCAAATTGATTTTTTGTGAGTCCTGTTTCCCAGTTCCCTAAATTATCAATTCAAAGAGTTTTCTTTTTCTGATTAATGTTCACCTAACAGCAGCTGCCCATACTCCTCTCCCCTCAACCTCAACTCTCCAACAATTGCATCAGTTAATAATCTAAAACCCGTCAAAAAACTCAAGGAAAGCAACTCAGGAAAGGAGCTCCGAGATTGATCCTCTGTAAAGTAGAGAATCTTTTTAAGTCGTCTTTCATTTGTTCACTTTGTTTATAAATATCACCTATCTTGTAGAAAACTCCATTGTCTTGGATTACATTAGAAATCAGTTGTTAGTTTGCCTGTTAACTCCTGTGCTACTTACCTTGAGTTCCTTTTCCGTTAACACTCAAGTATGCATGCCTGTGTGTGTGTGTCTGTGTTCAGCACTGATCTGGGAAAGTTCTTTTCTTCCATTTTTCTCATTTTTTTTAATCCTTTTTGACCTGGGACAATTTAGAGTATATTCCACTGGGGACAAAGACACAAAGTTTACAGATTTGAAGTAATGGCCATAGTTACCCTCTCTGTGTCCTTGGCATTGGAATAGGCACAAATAACTTCATCCATCTCTGATGTGATGTATCACCACTTTGATGACCAACAATGCAGTGTTTCATGGTGTTGATATGAGTTGATATCCACTTGCTTATCACATCCCACAAAGAAGTTCTTCCTGGCAACAATGTACAGTGGTCAATTTGTGTGTGTGTGTGTGTGTTACTTGGGCCTCTCACTATTGTGGCCTCTCCCATTGTGGAGCACAGGCTCCGGACACACAGGCTCAGTGGCCATGGCTCACGGACCTAACTGCTCCGCGGTATGTGGGATCTTCCTGGACCGGGGCACGAACCCGTGTCCCCTGCATTGGCAGGCGGACTCTCAACCACTGTGCCACCCGGGAAGCCCCTGTGGCCAATTTTTTAAACCCTCTGACAGTTCTTAGTATTATAAAATGCTTTTATTCCAACCTCACCAAATCCTTTACCAGCTCTTATTACCTGGAACCTTAGTGAAGGCAGAAATGGCAGATATCAATCTTGAGCCAGCTGTTAGAGGTGAAAAGGGAGTGTATTGCTTATTTTTATTTATTTTTTTAATCAGGGCACTCCCTGTTTGAGGTCACAAGGGCATTTCCATTTAATAAATTACTAGAATTAGAACTCTGAGTGGTCTTGACTTCTAAACTTTGAAGACTCCCATGTACTGAAGAAGATGCTGAATTTTTGTTTATTTTCTTTTCTCCTGCCATCACCAAGTCACTAGGAAAAAGCTGTGTGTGCAATTATAAGTGAGTTGCCTGGGTACAGCCCAGCCTGGACCCATGGAAGTCCCCCAAATTTTGATTATTTTAAGAATCTTATAAGTATTGCTTCACATTAGCCCCAGGAATCAAATGAGAAAACCATGAAGATAAAACCAACCAGTTATCTCATGTAGGAATTCAGCTGTTACTGCCTTATAAGCAGCTCTTTTTGGTAAAATTTTCTGTCATGAAGGTTATGACAAATTATAAATTTCCTCTTCCAGTTTGCATTTAGATATTTCCCATCAAACTTTCAAAACTAAATTTGTAAAGATCTGTTACTTTAAAGTGTGAGAGTAAAAGTTAAACAGCAACAGTACATTATTTATAGATGCCAACATTGTTTTATTTTCAAGAACTCTGTTAGAGAGAAATCAGAACTCTTCTCTGAGGAAATGAAGGCAAGAAATGAGCCAGAGATCTCGGTTTTGAAAGTATCCAACAGGGCCTCAACAATAGCCCTCCTGTTAAGGGCCATTAGCCTATCAGCTCTACCACAAACAATCAGAGTTTTAGTGTCTTACTCTTAAAAATGAATGGCTCAGCAGAATCCAGAATCACTAGACATTTGACGAAAGCCCTTAAAATGTAAGTTAGTGCCCAATACATACAAACAGGAAAGAAAGAAGAAAGAAGGGAAAGAGGGGGGGAGAGAGGAAGAAAGAAACTTGGAGGAAAATAAGGAAAATCACAAGGAATAGAAGAAAAAAACACTGTAATTCATATCCAAATAGGTACTGATTCCACGAATAAAATAAGGACAGAATTCTATGTACAGGAACTTTCAAAGAGTAAAAAGTCCTTAAAAAACTAAAAAAGAAAAGAAAAGAAAAGAAAAATAACAAAGGAATATGATAAGACAAATTATAAAATTTGAGGATCAATGCCTAGAATCAAACATCTGAATAATAGTTCTAGAAAGAGAACAAGGAAACAGAGGAGAGGACCTTACCAAAATACTAACATAATGTATTTCCCCAAAGTCAGGGAGATAAATATAAACATTGAAAGGGCCCATTAAGAGCCCATCACAGTGAAAGGAAACAGATTTCCATCAAGGCCCACTGTGGTGAAGCTGAGAACACCAGAAATGACCCAGACAGCTTTTGGAGAGAATAAATAGGTCTCGTACAAAGGATTGGGAATCAGGGTGGCATTTTACATCATAGAAACACGGAAAGTCAGACACCAATGGAAAAGTTAGGAGACAAAATAGTCTTGAAATTTCTACCTAGAATTCTTACTCAGCTGAACCAATCAGATGGTAAGGTAGAATGAAAACCCTGTCAAGAACAAAAGGTCTCAACATTTTATTTCCCATACACACTTTCTCAGAAGGAAGATACCCTACTCCCACACAAGAAGGAAACTAAGTAAGAAGACATGAGAACCAGGGAAATGGGCATCTAACACAGGGCAGGAGCAATCAGCCAGGATGTTGCTGGAGTGCTAGTCCTGGAGAGTAATCCTTTTATGGGAGCCAGGGGCAACATGGTTCAGTAGGAATGTCCTCCAAACCAACAATAAAACAAATCAGAATGGATAGGTTACTTGCTGCATTTGACCATTCTGGGGGTAGTTTTAACCATCAGAGGTTTCAGGACAACTTTGCCGTAAGATCACACCTGAAAAACAAGGCAATGATTATTAAGAAACAAAATATTGGAAGTGTATTCACAATGCAATCTGTGGCCAAGCAATAATTCCATCATTTCATAAACACTGCCTATAGATTTCACTAAAATTGTGAAATGTTCACATTGTGAAAAATGGAGAATGGTATATAGGTGTGTGAATGTGTGGGCCTAAGAGAATGAACTCAATCTCCACTTTACACATGATAAAGTCAAAAGATAATGTCGAAAAATGCAAAATTAACAAATATCAGTACAAGCAGGTTATTAACTTCATGGAAATCAATTCCAAAAGAAATTGCTAAAAAGCTGAAAGTCATTGCTTCTTGGAAGTGGTCCTTGGATTGGGACGGTGCTGTGGTAAACTGTTGTCTTTCATTAGATCTTATAAAAAGTATTTGTCAGTTTAAATCATGAATTTTATACATAAGGTATATGTATATATTTCAGCACAGTCTATCATATATCAATGATATATGTAGATCAATACATTTTGCTGTGAAAAACAAGAAAAATAATGAGAAAATATGTTGGCATAAAAACAAAATGGTTCACTTTGTAATTTTAAGTGAAAGGCCACGGTGAATAATGTATACATGATCACATAAACTTAATTTTCCTGACAAATATTAAGATGTGTCTCTATCTTATACACAAATATAATAATAATAGCTTGTATTATACACAAATATCCCCCCACAAATACCCTTCAGTATACATATATGAGTAAACATAGTAGAGAACTGAAGTTGGCAAGTGACTCACAGATATACATATATTTTTATTATTGTTTATTGAAGTGTAGTTGCTGTACAATAATATAAGTTACGGGTGTACAATTTAGTGACTCACAATGTTTAAAGGTCACACACATATGTAGCTCACCCATTTGTACACAAAAAATTATCAAGCAAATACTCTGTGTTTGGCACTGCATTGCAAACTCCAAATTCCAAGGTTAAAAAATGCTTCCTACAAAGTCCTGATATCAAGAAAAAATAAAAGTGAGAGGGAGGGTCTTATGTTCTCAGTGCTTCAAATTCATTCCCAAACCTGTCTGAAGAGGTGCAGTTTTCCAGAGCATATGCTGCAAATGAATGTTGTCTCTTTGTTCATGGTCAGAGAAGAGTGTTGGGAAAGCTTAAATCAATGTTTACTTTAAAAATTAACACGAATTATTTTTTCATGATTTAATTTAACTTTGCTCCCCCCTGGTCCCCATGTTCGTTTGTGGAGGAGGGAACACAGTGAGAATCTTAAACTGCTCATAGAAGTCAGGCCTCACCTGTAACTGACATAGTGAGCATGGTTCTCATATCCTGGATAACCTCCCAAACTGTATTTCAGCAATTGGCCCATCTTTCCTAAGCCTAATGTCTACATTTGGCCTGACAGAGGACGAGCCAGCTTTCTTATAGCATTCCCCTTGGAAACCTCATTTGTCAGGCAGCCTGAACTTGAACTGGCCCTCAGTACAGCGTAACAGGTCCTTCCTAACTCCAAGGAATCTCAATCTGTGCTCCATGTTTTTACTGTACATGTTAAAGATATCGGAATCCCAAGCTCTCATGACAACAGCTGAGAGGTTTTCAAGTCCCACTTCCCCAAAGTGAGATTCTACCCAATTACAATGAACCCTACATCATGCTTTGTGAAAAAAATTTTTGTCCCTGCATTAAATTTCAACTTTTCATGAGGCTTGTTAAAATTCCCTGCATCCCGATATGGTTGGAGCAGTGTTGGTAGGCTTCAGACTACGATGTGCAGTAAAGAATTGTGTATGTCCAGTGTACCATGAACAAAAATCACCGCTATCATCCTTCCTAATATTGAGATTCTCCTCTGGAATTTCTTGATGTGTATGGGGGGAGAAGGGTGAAGATACAGGACACAAAGCAAAACAATGTTACAGGCACTTTCATGTAGTTGTGACTCAATTTTACTTATTCAACACAATTCTGTGACTTAAAGGATATGTTCCCAAGCTACATATGAGGGGATTTATAATAAGAGAATTTTGGTGAAATACTCAAGTCCCAGTGAAATTCAACTACAGCTCACTTCCCACCCACTCTCAGATTAACCCATTTATCCACCAGAGTTACATGATGGAGAACATGACATTTACGTTAAGGGTTTGTAATAGGGCCAGTTTCTGATGAAGAAATTTGTGTACACCTGTATCCAGTCTGAGGTTTTCATCCAGGGAATTTTCTGGGTAAACTATCAGCACTTTGTAAAAGGGAACAATTTGGTGGGTGGTTGAGAGTGGGAAAAAGGCAAGTTGTGTCTTGCTCTAAGCTTTTTGCTCCTGTCTGTTCAGGTTTGCCTGGTTAAAAAGAAGCCTCCAAGTACACAACAGCAGGAGCAAAATGGAGAACTTTACCTCCCCTCACCCAGATGCCCCATCACTGTGCTAACCTCAAAATCTATGTAGAATATTTAAATGCAAACATTATTAAATACTGGCAGTTCCTTTGCTCCAGTCATCCTTTCTCTTAAAACAAAAAACCACTAGGGAAATTATATGCAAAAAGCTATGTTAATAAAGCACTCAGGTACAAATTTATACTTAAAAAAATGTTAGGAGATACAAAGCCTGAGAGACTCTTAGTCACGTACAAGTAGCCATATTTTTCATATTCTATATAAAGCTATTTTAACAGCTTAATGAGTAATCTAAAAAAATTATGTACAGTGTAAGTGAATTAATGTTACTGGAAAAATGTTAAGCTTTGATATTTCCAAAGTTTTTCATGCTTCCATCCGTTAACTAAATGTGACAGCTCAGCTTTTTGGGTCCATGTGTATTACAGCAATCACCTATCCACAGGCTTTAAGATCATATTTCCTCATCAAAGGTAAATGTCCTTCATTCTCCCTTCTAAGCTTACACTTGAGATAGATTCTCAAATGCATTGAGGCAATTCCTCCCACCGGGCTACTGCTATAATAGGTGGGGTCAGCAGTACAAACAGGGTTGCTTGATGTGAGTTTGTAAGAAGACAGCACCTTCAACAGCCTTTGGTCTTTCGGACCAGTGTCTGAAAAGCCAGTCTTAGGTTTAGAGTCATTTGTTTCCAGGGGCTAACAGCATTTATAAATCCAATACCCCAGAGAGGGCAACACTTGAAGCTCTTTCATTTTATTGCACATCAGGCCATTCAAAGCTTTTACAGTTGTAGCCACATGCACAGAAATCCACATCTGGGTGAAACGAAAAAAATGAAAGGCAAGAATAAGTAGAGAGGGCCCACCTTGAGCATCCAACTTGAATCAAGTGCTTATGGATTGTTTGTTCGCTCCAATTTTTTTGATCAGCTATCTTTTGTAATGCTCCTAGTTCCGTGATGTAATTTTAGGGAAATCAAATTTGAATAGCCCAAAGTTATATAATCAATGACATTCACTTTCAATTACAATCCCTAATTGATCCCAGCCTGCTCAGAGGACCCCTGGTGGCAGGCAGTCACACTGCAATTTGGGCAGGTGGCGGTCCTGCCAGCTTGCTAATTTGTTTGGCCAGCTAGTTAAGTTTAAAAAAAAAATATCACTTTATAATCTTAGGCAGGCAATACCTCAAAGACATGCAGGTCACATTTCCATATGGACCCCCATCTTGACGTGATGGAGTGAAAATGAAGAATTTGAGAGGAGGTTGCATAGGGAGTTGCTCAGTAGGTACAGTGCAGGGAAGAAGGAGCTCTATCAATGGATGTATACAGAAAAAAGATTCTGGAGGATTGGGAGATGACTGTTAGCTCATACTTTTGTGTTAGACCACTCTCTTGGCCACATTAGAGTTATTTCTGATATTCAGTCAACTTTGTTAGTAGCACTCCTTTTCTTGAAAAGTAATTCTAAATTTTCCAAGCTGTAAATGCTAGGCCACAGGCCCAACATGCATTTATAAATGTGGGAGGAATTACCAGCAGGTCTAGGAAGCTATTTAGGGAACTGGTTCTCAAAGTGGGATTCCCAGACCAGCAGGAACTGGATCACCAGGAAACTTATTAGAAATGCAAACTTTCGGACCCCATTCTAGGCTTACTGAATCAGAAACTCGGGATGGGAAGAAGAAGTCTTCATTTTCACAAAATTTCCTGTTGATTCTGTTGCATGCTAAGGGTGGATGTAAAGCCAGGAATCAAACAAAAATATCAGAGTCCAGAGTTCTTGTTCTGGGCTGCCAAAACTCAAGGACTTGTGAGGTATCATCTCCCAAAGGGGAGTTACAGCAAACAGCTTTCCAAAACCCAAGTGGTTAAAAGGAAACATTATTCCAAAGTTAAAAAGTAGATTAACAAGCTATAGCAAACATAGAGGAAATAGCTTCCCTCCAAATCTACTTCCATAAAAAGCGAGTTAGTTTAAAACTTCAGAACTTAAGATACCTGGAAATACAACTTCTGTTCCTACTGCTGTATTCTTTTTTTTTTTTTTTTTGCGGTACGCGGGCCTCTCACTGTTGTGGCCTCTCCCACTGGACGCGCAGACGCGCAGACTCAGCGGCCATGGCTCACGGGCCCAGCCGCTCCGCGGCATGTGGGATCTTCCCAGAATGGGGCATGAACCCATGTCCCCTGCATCGGCAGGCGGACTCTCAACCACTGCGCCACCAGGGAAGACCCCTACTGCTGTATTCTTTACATACAATCATGTGTATGGTTCTGAACAATTCTGCTCATATTCTTCACCTTGGGCCATGGAAGGGCACTTTCCTTTTCATTGCCCTTGTACATAGGGATGTGATGGAAAAAGCTATAATTTACCTCAGCGCTTTCAAATCTGCTCTCCTCCCTTTACAAAGCCCTCAGTGTACTCCTACTCAGTGCTCCAAACCCAGGCATTGGCTTGGTATATAAGTAAGACAAAAGGGGATTCAGGGTGGGAAGGAAGAGAAAGAGAACCAACATTGACAAAGATGAACTGGGGTGGGTAATGAGGATTGTGAAAGAAGAAAAAAAAAGAGATAGAAAAAACTGAGTTAGAAAAGAAAGGAGAGAAAGAGGATGAGAGAAAGAGAAGCCAGGAGTAAGGAACCCGAGGCAAGAGTAGGGAGGGTGGAAAAGACAGGAACACTCAGCAGCTGTTTGGAATAGACTGCGTGCACCATCCATTCTGAGTGGACTCTTTCCTGTGTTCGTCAGCCGTCTGCAATGTGGTGATTAATCATTCATGTCAGAATCCCTAATCCTATTCAATGGAAAACAAATGCCATGGCACCCAGCCCTTTGCTTATCCCATGCACTTCGCGTGCTTGCCTGGGCGAGGCCGTCTGTGACAAAAATGGTGTTCTGGGGACCCTCAATGTAAATTCTGGGCAACTCCACACATTGAAGATGTCCTATGATCTCAAGGGCCTTGCCTTTTATGGGAAGAATAGAAATTCACTAGCAATAAAGGTCAAGTTGTGCTAGTTAAGCAAACAATCAACGTTCATTTAATTCTCTTTTAAAGAGAAAAATAGCCTGCGTTATTTATAAAGCTCCTTCCTCTAAGGAACAGAGAGCAACTCACACCAGTTACTTCATCAGTCCTCCTGGCATTGCTTTGTGGCAGGGGTTAGCTCTGTTGTCTCATTTTGTAAATTCTTTCCAAGGTTGTGCAATCTTTTGTCATATCCATTTCAGTCTTCTTGCTTCACTTTCTTCATCACTTTTCTCCTTTATCCATATGAACTTTTCACTGGAAGAAAGAGTCTAGAAAAATAATTTGCCCTAAACGGCATTAATACAGACTGCCTTGGGTATTGCCATTTGCACTGTGAAAATAGAATAGGATTGAAGCATTCAGGCTCTAGAATCAGAAAGGCTAAACTTCAAATCCCAGCTCTCCACCTGAGTAGCATTATAGCTCATGACACATGGCTTTACATCCATAAACGTCCATTTCCTCATGTGCTAAGGCCAGGATACAGGTAAGATGTAAATGAAATAATGCATGTAAACAGCATGACATAGAAAAGGTGCTCAATAGCTGTTGGCTTTTTTATCTCATAAGTCAGAGAACTGAGTCTTTTCACTATCACTGGTTCACCATTTTTTGAGGAAGAACTTGAGCAGATAGAACTGTTCTCAGGAAAGGGCATTGCTTTTTAGCACTTATCTGCAAAGCAAAGTTTCTAGTGTGTCCACTAAGCAGTCCTAAGACCTTCAGTGCCTGTAAGAACTAAAAAGACACTGCTGCTCCCAGCCTCACTCATCTCTAATTCAACACAAAATAAGAGCAAGGAACCTCATCAGTATTCTGCTTTTTTTTTTTCTCATAAGGACTACTATGTTTTCAAAATATGTAAATTTGTCCTAAAACTTTCCTCTCATTTTTTGTGGTATCTTCTTTTCTCGTCCCTTAAGTATGTGTGTAGGCTGGCTACAACACATGGCCGTATCTCAAGGTAAGTAAAAGCTTGAACTTGGTTATAACTGGGTTCTTTAAATACCTTTACTTGTTGAAGATGTATTATGAGTCAGGTCCATGTATGAGTTTTACATTACTGGACTTATTTAAGCTTCACTTTAACAGCAACCTTACATGATGAGTGTTACTATCTCTGTTTTTCAGGGAGGAAACAGATCCTCAGGAAGTTATACTCAAGATCACACAGCTAGTTGGCCAGAGTAAAATTCATAAACCCTATAACCTATCTCACGCAGAGAAATAAGGAAAGAAGCTGATGAGCCAAGTATATAGGAAGCTCAAGACAATCCAGTTGAGAAACTAGGATTCTTTGGTCCAAGTTCATTAACAGAAAGGGAAACCCAGACAAGGAGTTATAACACTGAGACATTTGGCACACTCATATAGGGACAGACATTCTTTGAAGCGTTTTCTTGTACTCCACGTTCATGAGAGTATAAGGTTGTGTGATGAGGCATTGAGATAAAAAGAGAAAAGGAGGGTTGGAGAGTATCTATATGGGTGCCCAATAAATATTTATTAGATGGACATATGGATGAAAAAATAGCCTTTTGGGGAAAAGATAATCTCCTGGGCCTGGGAATCATCAGAGGCCCCAGAACATCTAGTTTGGGGATTGTACCAGAGAGGGCAAGGGAGAGATTGTGAAAGACCAGAGGAAATTACCAGGATGGGATTGCAGCCTTTTTTTTTTAACACATTCATGATTTAATTTAATTTATTTATTTATGTTTTGGCCGCACCATGCAGCTTGTGGGATCTTAGTTCCCCGACCAAGGATCAAACTCAGGCCCATAGCAGTAAAAGCACTGAATCTTAACGACTGGACCACCAGGGAATTCCCAATTGTGTCCCCTAGCTCTCTCTTTATCTTCTGGGAGAAATGTGAAATCACATAAACACTGACTTTAATTAATATTCATATAAAATATGTTTTATTAAAACCAATACATATTTAATGACATAGAATGCAAAATTCAGTTCAATTATAAAACTAAAACATATATCACTTTCTTCAAAAGACCCCAGATTTGGGGAGGGGTGGGCTATCTTGTTAGAATAGTTCAGTGGAAAATGTTGAGAGATAATGGATCAAAATAAGAAAAAGTGAAAAGCAAAGATAAAAAATAATAAATCCACAATCAATCAACAAGTAGTGCCAGATTATACTTTACCTAATGGGGAAAGAAGCTCATAATCTTAATTTTATTGTTATTCTTTCTCTCAATGAATGACTACAAGCAGGGCCACTCCATGAAATATAAAGAGACTAAATGGGACAACTAAGAGGGCCCTAAAGCAGGATCTCAATAAATATGTCCAAGAGGAGAGAACATTTAACATAATGCTAGTCCAGAGTTGTAAATCAAGAATTGTGTTGAATTAGTTGTAAAAAGAGGCAAGACGCAGTGAGAGGTCTGGCATGAAGAAATGCACAATGCTTCTTCAAAATTCCCCAACCCCTAAAAGGATGCTGTGAAGGACAAGTATTCTATTTTCTCACCAGATAGTTCCATAGTCAGTGTACCACAGGGAGAGAATTCTGGGCTGGATAGAATATGGATCTCAGAGTGGCATTTCTTATATGTTTATGTTGTTCTGAGTCCTGTGACAAAAGAGTGGAACTCTTGCTGATAAAGAGCTGTCAATGGGATTGATCAGGAGGAAAGTAGGTCTTTGATGATCACCCACAGTGACCCCTCCTTGGTTGTCAAGGACTTTTCTATCAACAGAGAGCATATGCTAGATGGCCCATATACCCAGGTGGTGCAGAGGAGATTCGAGTATCAGATGCTCTATGGATTGAATGACTCTTCTAGTCCCTTCCGTCCATACTTCTAAGAATGCTTGTCATTCAGTGGGTTAGAATTAAATTCCCAGACATCTCTTTTTGTGGTTTGATCCTAATTCACCATTTTGTTTAATATTAGAGTCTAAGATATATAAGCCAGGACTTTACTCTTACTCTAAGGACAAGAAAATGCCATGCTTGTTGCAGGTTTGTTTGCCAGTATAAGGTGAATTCTGCTCCTTTCCTCAGTCCTCCCTCAGCAGCTTAAAGGGATTCTGGGTGGTGAATTTATTCCTCTCAGAACTGCAGTTTATCATCTAAATCCACTTTTAATTCACTCCTGTGTCTCAGAAGGTGTAGCTAAATGCCTAAAACGTCCTCCCACGGAGGAATGAACAAAGGCAACGAGCTTGGCCCTGATGGTATATGGCTGCTTGGTTCTAATTGTCAACATCTTCTTTGGGTTCCAAAGGATCTGGAAACTGAATGATAAGAAATCTAAACCATTTTAATTTCCTTCCCACATTCCTGAAGGAGTTTAATCTCAAAGCATAGACACAGCAGAATTTCATCTCAATCTTCTCTTACAAGAAAATGTAATGGCTCTTATGTGAACATCTAAATTCCAGGAACATTTAGAGTGGCAAAAATGGAGCCTCAGTAAATGTGTGAGATTGGTAAACTATAGTAGGTATACCACTTGATTTTGGTGTTTCATTCATTCCAGCTAAGTTCTCATGATCCCTGTCTTACCAACACTTCTTATTAGTTTTATCCCATTGTCTATTGTCTCTCATCCAAATGATGAGAACTTCCTATTTCTTATACTAGTAATGTTCTTTCAAAGAGATAAACATTTAAATTTGACTAACCCTCCTGTTTTTTCCACTTTTAAGCAGAACTAATTAAAACTATGATGTTTGGCTTTTCTCTTGGTTTTCTGTATGGACACCAGAATGAAAAATGAATAAACATTCTCTACAGTTATTTCTTTGCTCCATGCTCACTGTGTAGTAACAAATGTGTATTAGTCACTGTGTCTGTAATATAATAATAGGGGATTCATTTCACTGTGACCCCAAAATTATTTATTGAACATCTACTATGTTCTAGGTATTTTGCTAGTGATAAATTAGTGAAAAGTATTGACACAGTCCTTGCATTTACAAAACTAACAGATTAGTAAGGATCAGAGGTAAGTAAATAGTGTAATAAATGTTACAATAAGGTTAAATCACAGAAGAGAAACATCTAATCCACACCTAGAGGTCCATTGAAGGTTTTTAAATGAAAGTTCCTGTCATGTAAACTGAAAAGGGGAGAAGGATGGTAAAGAGAAAGAGCAGAAGTAAATTAGTGAGGAGGGTGGAAAGGAAGGAGGAAAGAGTTACAGCCTAGGGGCCACTATGAACAAACACCCAGAATCAAGGGAGAACATCTATAAGGCCACATCACTGAGGGTGAAGGGAATGGCAAGATATAAAACTGAACAAGTAATCAAATGACAAATCAAGGAATATCTTTTAAGTCATCTTAATGGCTTTATGGAACCACTGAATTTTGAAGCAGGGAAGCAGTATGACCAGATTTGCATTTTACAAGAAGCTTTCTAGCTACACATTGATATGGAATTAAAGGGTAATGAAAGTGAAGAATTTAGAAAGTTCTTGAAATCATCTGGATTGCAAGACAAAGGAAGTGGTAATGGGGCAGGAGAAAAGTGGTTAAATTCTAAAACTGTTAAGTAGAATTGCAGGACTTGGCAATTAGATGCATGTTTGTGGGAGAGAGAGTAACCAAGGATGTGCCCACATTGGTAGTTTGGGTACTTGGGTGGTTGGTTGATAGTGTTGGTCACTGAGATGGGGCAATGTTTATTATAATGCCTTTTCCCATTTAAACGTGTTTCTCCAGAAAAGAAATACTGAAAGTAGAAGTAAATACCTGTAAGCAATGGTCTCCACATTTGCTGCATAATTAATTGCTGACAAGCTTTAAAAATATATACGTGAATTCTTGGATCCCACCCCCTAAGATTCTGATTTAATTGGTTGGGGCATAACCTAGGATAAGGATATTTTAAAGACCCCCACCCCAGATGATTCTAAAATACTGCCACTGTTGAGAGCTCCTGATCTAAGGGGAAAGTAGGATCTGACACCTGGATGCTAAGACAGCCTTAGCAATTGGAGGTCTTTGACTATCAGGTTTAACAGCATGAAGATAATTGCACAAGTCTGTTCAAAATTCAATGCAGCATTCTTCTCTAATCACTCCATTCTTCTCTCATACAGCAACAGACCTTTTTATGTTGTCAGTTTCCAAAACCTTCTGTCAATGGTAAAATTCACAAATTCAAAATCTCTGAATCATCTTTGAGTGTCTTCTTACTTTATACTCAATCAGTCAACAAATCCCACTAGTTTTCTCTTCACAATGGACTCATGAACATTTTTTTTTTATATTTCCCCAATTCTACTCTCCTAATCCTCCTACCTGGTTTATTATGAAATCCTGCTAATGGGCATCTCGCCTTTAAGCTTGCCCACCCACCCCTTGCCACTGTTACCTATTCCCATGCCATGATCTTTCTAAAACATAATTTTCATCATGTCACTTTCATGATCAATTTTCCTCTTAGCCTGATATTCATATCCTCTATAATCTACCTTTCCAGGCTATTCTTTCACTAATCACTTTTGAAAACATTTGGCTTCCGTTAAACTGGCAGGGTCTATTCATTACTCACCTATGGAACGCTCCTTCTTCCTTTGCACTTTTGACATGTTTCTCATGTCTAAGGTGTTCTCCTCTCTCTTCTTCATCCAGTTCCAAACCATTCGTTAAAGTCTGCTGAATACTCACCTTCTCAACGTAGCCTTCCCTAATCATTCCAAAATATAATCTTCCCATGAACTCATAGCAATTATTTTTTATACCACTCATTTGGTACTTAAGGTTAAATCCTTCTCTGAAATTTATCTTAATTTATGTTGCAATTTAATGTCTCATTTTCCCAAATAGCTTATAAGCTGTCCATACGAGGATAAAACATCGTTCCTATAAAGTTCCTTGAACATAATAAGTATTCAAATTTATTATTTAAAAGGATGAATAAATGGATGACTAATGATCTGGTCTTCACATATCACAGTGACTATGTGTCTTACTTTTGATACTGATGGAAAGCCCTGTCTTCATCTTCCTTTCCAGGCCAGGATTCCCTATGTCTGTAATCTTTGGAGTGTTACTGTATTACCCCAGATGCATTACCACAGTGCATGACTGTGCCAGTCAAGTTCACACACCAAGTCCAAAGGATAATGCAGAGGAGTCCATTACGTTTTCCTTCAATTTGCATTATCAGTCCACATTGATTCTACTTGAGCTGTACATTAGAGGATCCCCTCTCCATGACCTCCTATCCTTCCCTTTTCTTCCCTCAAAGTACTTCTCTTTTTCTCATTTTTTTTTCTTGTTATTTTTTAAACATCTCACTCACACCATCTCAGGATCTGCTTTGACCTCCTAACAGCCTCTGCTCTAGGTTTTCCCTCAATGGAGCTGGCAGGAAGTGAGGGAGCCTCTGATCCTGTGCAGGATGTGGGGTGAAAGAGGGACCGAAAAGGGCCATTTCCCAGAGCAACATTCTGTGGCAAAAATGGGGTGTGTTACTGTGCTCAAGGAATGTCCGTCTCTTTTCTTGGACTTACAAAAACCTAATTTAATTACCTTAGTTTGGTAGGAGTCCGGATGCTAGAAACAGAGGGCAGGGGCAAGAGACTGTGTCCCCAGAAGGGAGGAAAGTGCAGAAGGAAAACGTGGTTCTGTACTTGAGAAAGTGTTCTGAGACACATTGACCACCATCTTCTGCCCCATGAGAAGCACAGCATTCTCTTCTTAGTTGGCACAAAATAAAGTGTTTCTTAGGAAGGATGTCATAGCTTTTTCCAAACTGTGTCTCTTTATTAATCTCAGAGACCATCTGGAACAACCTGCTGTGTAGACCAGTGCCAAGAATTATGAATGAGTCAGATATATAAAGGAGGCCATGAATATGTTCTCTGTGGCTCAAAATGGTAAGCAATAAGTGAAAGCTCAATTTAAAGGAAAAAACTAAAATATGTAGATTTACAAAAAATAGAATGGCTTCTCTCTCCATTGAGTGAATTTTCTGTGCTGGAGGTATAGGTCAGCCTAGAGTTGTCCATGTGGTGAGGCTGTCCCAGAATATGTTTAAGCAATGGATGAACACCAGCTGGACTCCATGGCTGGTAAGGTCTCTTTCAACACAGGGATTCTACATATAGTGTAGTTAATGGAAGCTTCTGAGTTGTGGTAGAGAGAACCTGGGACTTGGCCATAGAAGACCCAGCCTCTAGTCTCAGCCTGAATCCGCTCCCCTATTCCTCATGTTTGAACCAACTGAGTTATAAGAGCCTGTCCACTGCGGACATTCTACCTTTGTGACCACCAAATTGTAAATCACATGAGGCGGTGACTATGTCACAGCATGAAAGACTCACAGTGCCCCTGAAAATGATGTATTTCAATCCACTTAGTTTACAGATGAGAAAACTGAGGTTCAGAGAAGTTGAGTTTTACGTATCATTTTTGGTTCCCACAGTACTTAGTATATCATAGGTGCTATACGTATGTATAATCATGCTTCTTAAATTAAATTGAATTCACAAAAGATGGGCTTTATTTTCATGAGGATCAGATGGTTATTTGAAATCAGCCTGATATTTTTGGTTCCCGCACCCTCCCAGATCTTTTCTTCATATGCTCAGATAGCCGGCCCCTATGCCTTGCCCATATGGCAGCATCTGATTGTGAGTCTGCTGTTGCGCTCAGCCAAGCATGGCTTGCGATGCCTGCAGCCACTCCTGCTGCAGTTCCCCAGCTCCCAAGTCTTCCTAGAGACACCCAGGTGTTGGGGTCATCAATGGAGATATCTCCCCACCTTGCCTTGGCATGGTCCATACATGGAGGAGGCCAGCAGCTACCCTTCCACCTTCCCTCAAATCCCTCTTTCTGCCCTTTCACACCAGACCCCACATCCATAGGATAGGCTCCTGTAAGAAGTACTAGCTTTGAAGTCAGAAAACATGAATGTCAATCCTGGTTCTGTCAGCAATAGTCTGGGTAGCTTTGGGCAGGTGACTAAAACTCAGGAAGATTCAAAGGAAAAAAGAAATGAAGTAAAAGATTTGAAAATGGTTTATGTAATGAATGTTACATATATTTGTCTCTTATCCTTGCCCTTGTACTACTTTGTTCTGCTGGGTTTTGTTTCTTTTTTTCTTGACAACTAAATACTTCTCTATAGAGTCACATGGAAATGGCCCTGACCTTGTCAGTTATTTAAGCTGCATGTCCTTGGGCAAGTACTTGATCTTTCTGAACATCGGTGTCTTCATTTTTAAGTGGGGTATTACCCTCTTGCCCTGCCTACTCCAGAGCTGCTGTGAAAATCAAAGGAGAAAATTTAAGTCACCATGCTTTGTAACTTAAAATTTAGAAAGTTTCATAAATGCATGATGATAACTTTTATTGCTCATTAATTTACCTTATAACTTTTCTACATCATGTAACCTCAACTCCATTTTCTGCCTCTTAAATAAATTCCCCCCCAATGTACAGGATTTTTCTACTGCCAATAAGGAACTTTCTGTCTCACATAAGCACTTTCACAGAGAAGTGATCAATTTAAAAAGTGTGAAAAAAATCCATCCATGTCTCCAAAACACATTCACACAATCCATGTTTGAGAAATGAACTTGCACTTACCAAGTATTGCTTTATATATTTCTATGACAATCTCTTGTTTTGGAATAGTTTCCCATTCATGTCTTCATCTGAGTCTCACTAAAAACCAAGGAGGTAGTGAAGGAATATGTAAACACACTGTGCAAAGAGGAACTGAGGCTTGTGGGAGAGATGGCTCCAGGTTACTTGGCAGGTAGACAGCTCTGAGAAAGCAGGATAGACTGGTGTAGAGAGTGATGGGTCTGAATTCAGAGATTTGTGTTCAGTCTTTCTACTTTACTCATTCGCTATGTGAGCTTGCACATAGAGTTTCTCTGGATTTTTTGGTTTTGTTTCTGTTCCTAAACATGGAATCAACATACTTATTTCATGGATTTGTCCTAAGATGGAAATTAGAAAATGATGTGAAATATTTATCACAATGCCTTCTGCACATAGTAAATGCTGAACAATAGTAATTATTCTTATTAATAAGAACTTAAGTGTTCCATTTTCAAAGCTTTTTCCATTCAGTGGGGTTCTGAATTTTTTTTTTTTTTTACAATACAGGCATTTTTACCTCATACATTGTTAGCTCTAAATTGTCTCCTGTACAGTAAAACTGGATTTCTTTACATTAGGCAAGAATTGACTATTTTGAATGACTATACAATCTGCCAGCCAAGAGTTCAGCTTTAGCTGTATAGCTACCTTTGTCTGGAAAACATTGTATAATTATCTGAACATTCCCTTTGTGCTTTTCTTTTATTATTTTATGAAAATGAGTAGGAAACAGAAAAATGAATGTGCTCATACTGATAGCAAGAAATAGAGGTCCCATAAATTTACTGTAGTTGAGACAAAGATGGCAGTCCCTAGACAGTCTAGAATTGATGAATCTGTGTTGAGGCCTTAAGCTGATCAATTGGGCATATACTTTCAAAGGAAAAGAATAAAAGAATGAATAAGACCCTGGAAATACATCTTTTATATTTCCATAGAGATAATAGAGTATATTTGGGGATTATTTTTATGCTGCTAATTTTCAGTGACCAGAAAAAATCATTATAACATTTAAGTCAATTGTTTGAATTTCTCGTATTTGATTTCTGTATGAGAAGGGTTAGAAAATCAGTATCTAAGAATAGATATCTATTCTATCTAGGGGACCTGCTTCCAGAGAAGGCTAGTGTGTAAAAATGACTCGTCATAATAATATTCTTCCCATAGAGTAGTTCTGTTCTAGTCTTCAGTTAAATGCAGAGAAAATCCAAAATTGCAAAATAACTTTTGTAAGAAAAAAAAAAAAAGCAATACAAGCATTGTTTCCTGGTGCCAGAGGGTCTTAATAATATTACTCTTGTGCACTCCTGTTAGTATATTAAGAGAGCATTTCTAAGGATGAACATGATCCTTGTCTCTGCTACTCAAGAAAGTAGGATACTGCTGGCTGATATCTGCCCTGACAATAGATGGAACTGGAGATCTATTTCTTTGAGGCTCTGTAGGAAGTATCTATTGATACCTTTGTGCATTTCTGGATGACAGAAAACAACGTAGATTTTCCTTAATAGCCTTTGCCTCACTCATTTTTGAATAAAGATGTTTAAGTTAGGTCACTAGGGAAGTTTGAAACCCAGGCCATGTTCCTTCAAACAAAATGACATTTCTTAGTAAAGAGGTTCTCATTGTCCCCTGCAGAAATGTATCTGATTTCAGAAAAGGATTGATTAAAATAAAAATATGTTTGTATAAGAAAAATTATTTTCTGCTGAGAAAAACATACATTGGGGTAAATTTATAGTTCTGGTGAGGTCATTAATATCTGGTTGTCAAAAAGTATTGGTTTGAACAAAACATGTTGTAATAAAAATGCATTGTTTTGAAGAAATTTATTGGCCCCATGAAAACCTATTTGATTCAGAAAGATATGTTGATTTCAATGAAAAATCTATTTGTTTTAAGGGAGATAGTGCTAGGCTTTTGGCTTTTCTATGGGAAATCCTCTCTGTGATATTGACATTCACTTAGAAAAATGAAACATGGACATAATTAGTGGAAAGACTGTGGAGAGCAGAAGGCCCACTTAATCAATAATATTTAACACAGACATAACGAACTTCCATCTTCTGAGCACATTGATAAACATTTGCCAATGAACCCTTCCAAAGAACCCAAAGAGGGGTGTGGTTGGCTGTGAGTTTAGAGGATGAATACTCATTGTAAGAAAAGTATTACGAAGATGAAAAAAGAGCCATAAGTTGAACCCCAGACACAGTGATCCTCAAGCAAACCAATGATACATTAGAAATCCTCATAGAATGACCTCAGCCTACTCTCTGATCCTTCTCTCCTCTCACAGCCTATAATATAAAATAGGGTCTCAAAACACTTAAGAACAAAGTTGCCAGATCCTTTTCTCTCTGAAAAATATATTCACTTTTGAAAGAGAGACATATGAGAATGGCATCATATTGGGTTTGCTCAGGGTGGGCAAAGTGGTCTGTGACTTTTATCTGAAACAAAAATCTGTCTCTGAAACACTGGTGAAAAACACTGAATCCAAAACTCAGTTCTGATATCTTCAGCTATTTGCTTAAAGCAGGAGTTGACAAACTTTTTCTGTTAAGGTTCAGATAATGAATATTTTAGGCTTCACAACTACTCAGCTGAGCCATAGCAGTGTAAAACCAACCATAGACAATAAGTAAATGATGAGCATGGCTGTGATCCAATAAAACTTTATTTACACAAACAGATAGTAGACAAGATTAGGCCTACAGGCCTTAAGATGCTTAGAGAATCAACTTCACTGCATCACTTACCCGAGTAATTGTGCAGAAATATGCCATTAAGAAAGCTAGTATAAAAAAAAAAAAAAAAAAAAAAGCTAGTATGCAGGGAGCAGATATGGATAACCTATGAAAAATGACACACTCACAATTCCCAAGAGAGGCAGACTGATGCAGAGAGAATCCAAAGAGGACAATGTCTTGAAGGAGGAAGATTCTACATGGCATTCACAGTAGCTTCAAGGAATCAAATGTAATTCCAGAGGCCAGTCTCATTCCTTCACACTTAGTAAAAGTTTATTGTTTAACATCCCTTTCCCTCAGTACTTATCAACAATAAACAGTAGGAATAGGGTTTGGTTGTGAGCTTTCTTTCAGCAAAACTCTAGAGATAAGTACAAATTAAAGATTTTTTTTTATTCTAACAGAGGGCAGCTGCTGGGTGTGACTATAGCTATGTTATAGGAGCAGTGGAGCTTGTGGTCAGGTCTCCTTTGCTTTCAAATAGTTGCCTTGGTTCAATGTGGTTTTATTCAGGATTCCATGACAGTGAGTTAAACATTCTAGAAGTTCTCTGATAGTCGTGCTGGCTGAAGTCCTATAGGGAGAATGAGCAAAGTCATACCCAGAATGTGTGTTGATTTCAGTCAAGATAAATCAAATTCATCCTTTCCTGGTGAAAGGAGTAAAATGTAATCAACTTGCTACCAAGTGACTAGTTGTCCCTGGAGAGATGATGCTGTATGAAGGGCTAAGCATAGTTCCTGTTGTTGTGAACTTGGACAATCACCAGTAGCAGTACCTACATCAGCCTTGGTAATTGAGAGCCCATGCTCTTGATCATGCATTACCTCCATTCCTGCCACCATGGCTTCTCCATTCATACACCTATTGTGCTACCACTGGGATGACCAATGATACAGGCTGGCTGAGGTCAACCATCTGAATCATTCTGTCTATTTTTTATTTAGTATCTCTTCCATGTCAAATGCTCTCTAGTGGCTGTTCATATATGATTCAAAGATATTCACACTTCTTGTCCATTCCTATAGGCTTTCAATAAATCTCACATGGCATCTTTTCTCACTACAGTTTCCTCTAACATCATAAGCTCTGCCAGGTCATATGACCCAAGCAACTGGACTTCTTGAATCACAGGATGCACATGCTACAAATCCTTTCTTAAGATTTTTGAAAATTTACTCTCTTGGTCTGGGGTGGAGGCCGTTTCAGAGGTTTTCATTTGATCTTCCCCACAATGACAGTTTAAATTCCATAGCAAAGGAACCAATATCATAGTTCCAATAAGTACCAAGTACATTTATTTCTATTGCACATTCAAAACATAAAAGAAGGGAAATGACTAACAGTGGATCTTCCACTGTAATTCAGTCTTGGGTGGGGACTACATTTATTTTCTGGTCCCCATATGTCCTAGCCTAAAGGAGAAGAGCATAACCATTCTTCAGGTTCCTAAGTATTAATGTGATTCTGGACCCTATTCCCAACAGTCCTCAAAATGTTTGAATATTCCCCAGTGTATAATCTCCTAAGTAAATGGCCCTGGGTCCTTGTTTTGTTGGTAGTACCATAGGGAGGACTGAGGGAATCATTATCTTATACCCTTGCCATGATGTTCCAGGATCCTTCTTGCTGGAGACCTTGCCTATCCTCCAGTCAGTGGATTCCTAGTTTGAATATTGTCTCAGATCTGGAAGTAAGGCAAGGGATTGTGAAATTTTATTGGTATATCTGACATCAAACCCCTCGTTTTCCATGGTTTATATTATTTGTTTTTATAGATTTAACAATACTTTATTGCCCCCCTACTATAATTCTAAACTTGCCACTCCTTATGATAATTCCACCTGCATTGAGAACAATCCCATGTCTTCTATTAGTCTGAAATTTTGCAATTCCTTTTATATCAGGGGTTCTGTTCTGAAATGACATGTTCTTCCATCAGTCTTGGCCTATAGAGGACACTGCTCCATGGTGCTGGTGTTCTTCTCATCAGCACATTCCTTACTACTTTGATAAACAATGGGTTCTCCAAGTTGTAGATGAGCTGAGTCTTGAAGAATGGGTAGAAATGAGACACTTAAATATTGCTCGGTATAGGAGAGTCCAGGCAGAGGGGAGAGAAGAAAAACAAAGACTGAAGAGCTGGGGGATTTCATAAGTCCTAGTGGAGTACATTACACATGAAGGAGAGCTGTGAGCTCAAGGTAGATTTTGTGGAATAAGGTTAAATCTGTAAGTTAGGCTTTTGGGTAAGGACTTGCTCTGTTGGTAGTAGCTAAAATAAAGCCAAAAGGGCTCTACAAAGGGCAAAGGACAGAGACCATTCCCCATTGCCTGTGGTAGATGTGATGTGAAAACCAGAGCAAGAAAATGGAAACTGGAGAGCAAGGGACTAGAAGGTGGCAGTTGCCAAGCACTCCTGACATGTGTAAGGTAAAAGTTTAATGTGCCTTGGGCACACAGAGCTGTCAGCTTTTTGACACGCAAATGAGCTGGTTCCACTCCAGCAGGTAATCATATTATCTGCTGGCCCTGGGTGATGAGGCTCCACCAGCAGCAACTCAGGCAAGGCTCTGATAATTCTCTCCAGGAACCAGACCTTTTTGTTTCTGTCGCAAAAGATTTTCATGAAGACTCTTGTCACAACTGTACTTGAGAGATGTAGGCATTTTGCTTTGAGAATCCCTTGTTGGGTTGTGAAAAAGGATGAAGCTGAGCTTACCAGAATTTATCTTTTGTTTCTTATTTTTCTCTAGCCTACCACATACTTGATATGAATATCCCATATGGATACTTAAGACACATCAAAAAGTCAGCTTTTGGGAATAGGAATATATTCTAAAATAACATAGACAATATACAGCAGTATATTATCTAATATACAGCAAGTAGTTGGCCTCAGATTAGAATCTCAGTATTGCAAGGTACCTTAAGCATCTTAAAGTCCAACTGCCCATCCAGTGTTTAAATCTGTTCTATAACAGCCATACCATGTGGAATCTCACTTATGCCTACCTGTACCTGAAGCACAGAAAAGTCACTAGATCCAAAGAGTGCCCATCCTATTTTTATAAGGTTCTATGTTGTATAAAGGGTTTTCCTGTACTGAGCTTGAACCCATCACCCACCACCTACGGCCATAGAGAACATATTCACAGCCTCTTCCAGATAGTTCATGCCTCCCCCACAATGTTCAGAGCCTTTATTCTATTTTGAGCTTCCCAATAAGTCTGAGCCACAAATGTAAATTAGTTTATATCCTGTTTCTTTCAAAAATTTATTTTGATTTCCCAGTTTCTTACCTTTTGTCCGGATCCCTAAAGCTTCATGGTCCCACAAGTTACTGAGCTTCTGTGTTGGAAGTGAGCAATAATTGGATACACGTACGTGTATGTTGCAAGAGGGAATTGAGGTTTTCAGAACTTGGGGAACATTAGAGGAAAAGCAGAGTTTTCCAAGGAGAAAGTCCCAGCCCATAAGACCAAGGCTAGAAGGACTGAGATGTTGAAAAGGAAACAACACCTGCAGGAGGAAGGAACTAAAATACAAGAGAATAAGTAATCTCAGTAGTCTGGCTCTACAAATGTAGGCAGGAAATGGAAACCGGGTGCCCAATGCAAGGACAGATTTTGGTTTCTAGGAATAAGAAAAGGGCTTTATGTATACATGTATTTTTTTATAACATTATTATGTTCACTTCTTGAAGTGAACCTTTGCAACATCTGATTGAACAACTCATATCTGGAAGGTTTCAAAAAATATTCATAGAATGAATGAATAAATGAATGAATGTATGAATGAATAAAATTCTAATTCTAAGGGCAAATAGCAGACCTCATATTTCCTATTGGAGAAAACAATCTGATTTCAAGCCTGGGTAGTTTTAAAATCCCTCTAGTATACTTGCATTTCAAAAGCAGAATAGTTGAATCTGAAAGCTTAACATCACTAACAATGGTAATTCATATGACCCTGGCCTACACCATCTTATCTGTGAAAGTGCAGAGGATTTCAGGAAGAGAAATGACAATTTTGACCCTAATTTAAGTGTCAAACAACTTTTTCTACTACATTTATTTCAACTATTTTTTGTAATAAAACTTTCTGTGACTAAGGTTGTATAAATCCCCATGGGTCAATTCTGAGATGAAGAGTAGGAAGATTGTGAAAGCATCTTCTGATTCAGAGTTACAAACAATCCCCCTTGGAAATAGACAAAGTTAAGGGATCTACTCTGAGTTTCCTATCCTTATGAAGAGTCCTATGCCCATCTGTGCAATAGATTTGGAAATAGAAAAGCCAAGTATGAATCCTATCTCTGACTTTCAGTCCTCATGTAACCTTTTTATTTCTAGCCTCATCATCAGCAAGATGGGAATAATGAGACCTGTCTTAAAGGGTTATTGGAAGGCTTATAATGTAATATATATAAATGTACCTACAGCATAAAAGACTTCAGTTTTTGAAGTAATTTGTCCTCATCTCTTTATTGAGATGAGTTTCAGAACTGAAGGTCTCAACCAGGATCCAATCAGAAAAGCAGAAACCACTCTATATATTTCAAGCAGAAGAAATTCAACACACAAAATTTGTTCTGCAGGTGAACTGAGATGCCAAAAAGATAGTGGTGCAAACCAGAGATTAGCAAAGACAAGAAATCACTGCCACACCTAAGAGGCTCATATTCAGGAGAGCGTGTTACCAGAGCCCAGGGTCCAGTGCCACTAGATCAAGCTATAACTGTGATACGTTTTCCTGGCAGAAACTAAGATCATAGATAAAGTGGTTCTCTGGTGGAAGCGTAGGGGAGACACAGCCACAGCCAGAGACAGCATATAAAGTAAAGAGAGAGGAGACAAGATGCCCTGGATATTTTCTTTCACCCATCCTCCAATCTTGCACCTGTCTTGCCAAACCCACCTTGAAGTCAGAGAGCAAGAGAAACTAGGGATTGTAGTTGTCTGAGACTCAGAAAGGAACAGGAAAAGGAGGAAGAATGGATCTGAGGATATCTGATATATCATGTTCAAATATATCATGAGATATTTGGATAGTTCAGTGTCCAAATATCTCATGATATCAGTAGATGAAGGTTTTTCTTGTTTCCTAGCTCCCTGTCAGCACAAAGCAACCAATCCCTCTGCCCAGAATAGTTCTTGTTGTTTATATTCCTTGAGCAAGGCAAAGCTGCTGGTAGTTTCATAAAGTGACCAAAGTCTCATGTGATCTACTCAAAGATTCTAGAAGAAGTCAACAGTAGGTAGGACCTAAGATTCCCATCTAGTGTAGAGAATCTGAACTCCCTGGGGAAACAGACTCTATGAGCTCTTGTACACATTTAAAAGGAATGGTCCAGTGGTTATACTATCACTTTGAATCCAAGTTTTAGACTTTTGTGAATTAAAATGAATCTCATTTATTTTTTACTGCAATAGATGTGTGCCTTATACAGCTGAGTTAAATCTGTGATAAATCAAATAATATTCAGCACATTAAAAGTATTTGTAATTTCAAGGAATCTCACAGCAAATTATCTTGTCAGCCTAAGAATCTTCTTGCTATGAAAAACTCATTTCCTAGTAAATCTGTTTTAAAAGTTTTTATTTTTCATATATAGGCTATCCTTTAATCAGAAGACAATTCTATATCAGCTCTCTAGCATGAGCTATTCTATAAGACAGTTGTGCTAAATGCCACAAAAAGTACCAACAAAATATTGTGAGAACACAGATATAGGGAGGGAAAGAGGAATTAGTTCACATTAGAAGGATCTGAGATAGATTGATGAAGGAAGTAGCCTTTGGCTCACACTTTAAGAATTGGTAGATTTTTAATAAACAGAGAATGAGCAAAAGGCATATCAATGGGAAAGTGCAAGATGTGTTGAATAAGTAATGGAGTAGTATTTGGCTGGAAATTACTAGAATTTAGGTAAAATGTGACTTAAATGTTGGGTGTTGCCAGATTATGAAGAATCTTGGATGACAAGCTGAGATATTTGCACTTTCATTAATAGAGAGTAGGGAGTCATAAAGGAGTTTTTGTTTTAACAACAGAGTAATACAATTAGAATTCACCAAATTGAAGCTTGCTTTTCATGCCTAAAAATATTTTTTAAATAATTTGTGAAAATTAGTTTTGATCTATAGAATAATATCATGAGCCATTAGCATCTATAGAATAATATCATGAGCCATTAGCATGAGCCATTAGTGGTCATAGCAGAAGAGAGGTATATATAAAGGGAAATTATGGTTTCTGATATCCAAATTAGTTATGCTATTTCAATTTTGTTTTATAATGGTAGTTATATTTGCTGTGTATTCTACCTGTTTCTAGAGAATAAGAAATGGGAGGATTTTAAACTAAACCTGAAATTATCCCAAATATACCATCCACTAATATCCCAATAAAAATATAGAATCAATGACCCCCCAATAAAACTGTGAACTGGAATCAAAAATAACTTCTCCAAATCTTATTCAGAGAGACTTTTTGGTTTCTTCAGAAAGTTAAAAGGCACATGTATCCACACACAGTCTCATATATAATTTGAAACAGATGTTTAAAACAAACAGTTTAAACCAGAATTTAAATTTATATTATCCCCAAAGTGTTACATTTTCACCCAACCTGAAAAAAATTCTTTATATCTAGAGTTCTGTTTAGAATATGTAATTAAAAGTCAATAAATTAAATAAGAACCAAAGACAAAAACTGTGTTGTGGAACACAAGTTACATTACATATGAAATAAAATGTCTCTGTTGTTAATATTTTATAGAATTTTAGAAAAGAGATGAGTCTTTTGAATCACTGGTACCAATATCTTATCTTACTAAATGAGGATAGAGAAGAGACATGGCTGATCTAGGATCACACAAGTAATTAACCGTAGATCCAGATCTATCCACCCCTAACCCACTCAGTTTAATTTCTTTTCTCCTAATTATGTTACCAAAGAATTTATTAACATCATGGCACTGGCCCTCCCAGTTCTCATCTGAGAAACTAATGGAGGATGGGATAAATAGGGAAAGGGGAAGGGAAGGATTTTAGCTGCCTTTACAAGAAGATGAAATCTATTGGTCACTTAAAGATCAAACCCAGAAACTAAATCTCCTTGACTTTTCTTGGAATTTATAGTGTGAGTAGTTGCACATGGTTGACTCATGAGTTAAACCCCTCACCGTCTGAAGAGAGTATGTTCAAACAAAGCAAACAGCACAAAGTAAATGCTAAGCCCGGTAAAGACGTCACAGTCTCGGTCTCGGCCCAAATCCAGTGGCAGCAGATACATAATGCATGACCAACAAGATTTCTTTTTGCTCTTCTGTCTTGGCCATTGCACAAGCACAAACCCCAATGGAACCAAGTAATCAAATGCAGATTTGGAGTCATTAAATCTTCAAGGGGAAAGTTTTTTAAACATTTGTTTTGAGCAATGCTCACAAGCTGGAGAAGCAACGTGAGAAAAATCAATTAGAAATGGGAAGTTGGCTGGGATAATATGAGGAATTATTGTAAATTTTCATCATGACCTTAAATTTTACTCCTGCTATTCTGCAAATGGAAGAGTTTAGAAAGAGGATTTTCCTGTTCATGCTACTTCCTGAGTTCTCTCTAAGAAAGCAAAACTGGAAAAGGCATCCTGAACCCGGCTTTGTCACTACTTCCTAGTTATGTAACTATAGGAAAGTCTCTTAACATTGCTGAGCTTCCCCTCCTTTATCTGCAAAATGGAAAGAATAGTATAAAACTTTCAGTGTTCTCATGAAAGCTGAACAAGATTTTACAGAAAACTGCTATGTACCTTATAAAGAACTACACAAATGCAAGTTTTTTATTACTATTAAACTGAGGATAAGATCTGTGAACTCCACACCCCCCCAGCCCTGGAAATACATTATATGGATAAATTTTTTTGCATTGTTCATTTTCTGAAGAATGAGTCCAGAGCTATGGGTCTAAAGAATAGGTTCAAAAGAGAGAGGAAACCAACTCAAACTAGTTTAAGCACATAACTTCCAAATATATATATATATATATATATATATATATATATATATATAGTAGAGTGGGAAGGGGATAAAGACAATTTATAGACTCACATAACTGGGGAGTTGAGGGGTGAGGCTGGTTGGATTTATTGTTTTCATAGCATCAGCTCATAATCTCTCTCTCTCTCTCTCTTTCTCCCCTCACTTCCTTTTTATGTCTCTTTATGTGATTGTCTCATTGTTTCTTGCTAGAGTCATGCCTTCTGTCTTCTCCACACATTGGGAAGATTGAAATAGCACTGGATCTACAGCCTACAGAAGTATAAAGGAACAATTCTTTACTTCCAATTCATAAAATTATTTGGAGAGACTATGATTGGCCTGCATGTGACCCATATCCACCCTTTGAACCAATTACTGGCTCCAGGGAAATGCAATTTATGATTAGCATAGGCTGAGCCATATGCTTCCTTCTATCCCACTAGGACCATATGGAATTAGGGAGAATATTCCCAAAGGAAAGGATAATGGGCAGGCAAATCAAAGAATGTAACTATAGTAACTTTTATCAGATTCTCAAAGGAGTCCATAATTTAAAAACTTAAAAACTGGTTCCATAAAATCATTAAGAAATTCACCTTATTAGAGGCTGATGGAATTAAAGAAACTGAGAGTTGAAGAAGATCTTCGACAGTATTATATCATTACTCTTATTTTTTAAATGGGTAAACAGAAGCTAAGAAAGGCAAAACAACTTGACAAAAAGGTACTGTAAGATGGAGAGAGAGATCTTGAAACAGATCTGATTCTTGATGCAGAAATCCTTCCACTTTAGTTACCTGATTAGAAACTATAAAGGTCAGGGACTTTCCTGGTGGTGCAGTGGTTAAGAATCTGCCTTCCAATGCAGGAGATGCGGGTTTGATCTCTGTTCGGGGAGCTAAGACCCCACATGGCTTGTGGCCAAAAAACCAAAACATAAAACAGAAGCAGTATTGTAACAGACTCAATAAAGACTTTAAAAATGGTCCACATCAAAAAAAAAAAAAAACACCTTAGACTATAAAGGTCAATCCCAACAGTTGGATAAGATAATGCCTGTAAAGTACACAACATAATTTCAGGAACATAGGAGAAACAAAACACATACTATTTTCTATTCTACATTCCCTCCAATTTATCACAAACCTACTGATCATGAGAGTTTTCAATTAGCAGTGTTCAAATTTTGGTGGAGGTTTTTTATTCAGTCAGCTTTTTTAGCCATATTGTCAGACACAATATTTAGGTGTATAGGTTCCTTCTAATAATTTAAGTGACTTTGCCATGTGCTTTTTGCCTAAGCTCCCTCAAACATAGAGGTCAGCAAATAAGAAAGGCCTACAGATATGGCATGGTATAAGAGATAGGTAAAAATCAAGTCAGAGCTCAGGCAAAATGTCCTAGTCGTTGACCATAAAAAGTACGTTTGTCTGGTGTTCCCTTTCATTGCATTCCTGTCAGGTAGTGTGAGGTAGACCTGTCTGGGTTTAAGGCCAAAGTCAGATAAAACAACACATGCTGGCTGTGTCTGCGTTTAATGAGATGACATTTAAGGTTTCTGACCTGCTGTAACAGGTGAACTGGAGGTGGAAATTTTTGTCCTTGACTTCATTAATGCTGCAGATTGAGGGAGGTTTTAGGATCTTAATGAGTTAACATAATTTTACAAAGTAGAGGTTACCATCAGTGGCTTCTTTCTCTAAGCTTGTAATATTAGTAACAATATTGTCAGATACTAAAGACAGAGGCATGTGGTGCTTGGCTTGTGGGCCAGCCAGCAGGGACTTGTTGAAATCCAGCTCCATTTTGTAAACCAAATGAAAAACCACATGGCAGCCTCAGTCGGGATTAGGAGTGTAACTGCTGAGCTATCACTTGAAATCCACCCTCCCATACATTTGATTTAAAACAATCACTACATATTTGCTATGGACTTTTCTTTCATTATAGTCCAACCCTGATATTTAATCAGTGTCCGCTCTTTTCTGTTTGAACAAGTTGATGCTAAACCATAATGAAAAAAAAAGGTCCAAGAAATGTCATCACTGCCATATTATCCCCTCTCTGTGAACACATTCATAATGCATTATGGTTTCAATAGAAAGGTTGCTTATGATTAAAATTAATAAAGAATTAAAGCTGTATTTGTGGTGATGGTCTCCTTTAATTCGGCTTTAATCAGTTGGACCAGAAAATTAGAAGTCGGGGGATGGGAAATGGACTGTGAATTAACAATATATATTAGATTCATTAATCATTACCTAAGAGAAGATTTCAGTGTCAATTTCACCTTTGACTAGCTCCTCAGACTGAGATAGCATTGTATTTACCATGAGAGTGGGTTTATCTCCTTTATCAAGAGTAGTTTGTAATAGAGGATGAAGTTCAGGAGGAAAAATGTCAATCAGGGTATTATACCTTCTAGGTGGTAGGGACTTCCAAATCCATTGTATTCTGAATGACAATTATTCACCTTTTCTCAGCTAATATATCCCATCACTTTGGTGTATCATCACTTCTAAAGAGTCCTTCCTCCCATTTTCTAATATGTAACAAAAGGATAAAAAGAAACATAATAGAGAAAAAGAATGTTGTGCAAGTGTGTTTATCTGTCATATGGCTATAATTTATGGAGTAATACTAAAAATTTTTAATAGCCAGCATTATATATACTTAATATATTACCTATTACACATAACATATACTATATATTACTCACATAATAGTATTCTATAACAGTATTTTATATATGTAATACAATAGTATTATATATAATATATATTATAGTATTATATTATATAACTATATATATATGTTATTCCCTTATATTTACACATATATTACAGCCAATGGATACTAGTTAGAAACAATCAATCAGCTATACCACCTGTACCACCAATTCTCTGTATATAAATATAAAAAACTCTTCCAAATGCCTCTAAAGATTGGTTAAAAATTCAGGTCCTGCTAGAAAGACACAAACTACCAAAACTGACTCAAGAAGAGAGAAACAATCTGAATAGACCTATAGCAAATGAAGAAATCGAATTTGTAATAAAAAAACTACACCAAGAAAAGCCCAGGCTCAAACAACTTCACCACTAAGTTTTACTAAACATTTGGAAAAGTAATACCAATTCTCCACAACTTCTTTCAAAAATGGAAGAAGAGGAAATATTTCTCATTTTATTTTATAAAGCCAGTATTATCCTGATACCAAAATCAGACAAAGACATCAGGAGAAAGAAAATTACAGACCAATATCTCATGAATATAGATGCAAAAATCTTAAAATGCTAGCAAACCAAATCTAACAATATATAAAATAGAATTTTCCATCATGACTAAATGGGATTTATCTCTAAGAGATTAATTATGGTTTAAAAATAAAAAAATTAATATATCCTATCAATAGGATGGAAACAAAAATCACATGATCATCTTAACAGACACAGAAAACATATGTGCAATATACTTTCATGATAAAAACACTCAGAAAACTAGGAATAGAAAGGAATGTCTTCAACTGGATGAAGGACATCTATGGAAAACTCACAGTTAACATCATACTTAATGGTGAAAGACTGGATATTTCTCTCTAATATCAAGACTAAGACATAGATGTCTGTTCCTGCCATTTCTACTCAACGTAGTATAGGGCAGGGCAATTAGGCAAGAGAAATAAATAAAAGCCATCCAGATTGAAAAGAAGGAAGTAAAACTATTTCTACTCACTGGTGGCATGATATTATACATAGAAAGTCCTAGGTAATCCACCAAAAATCTATCAGAACTAATGAACAAGTTCAGCAAGGTTGCAGGATACAACATCAATATACAAAATCAATTTTGTTTCTATCCATTTGCAATGTACAATCTGAAATTTAAATTAATAAAGCAATGCAATTTACAATAGTATCATAAAGAATAAAGTACTCAGGAGTAAATTTAATAAAAGTAGTGTAAAATTAGTCTTGAAAACTACAAAATGTTGTTGAAAAAAATTAAAGATCTAAACAATTGAAAAACACCTCATATTCATGAATTGGATGACTTAATATTGTTAGTATGCTAATACTCCCCAAACTGATCTACAAATTCAATAGTCTTTATCAGAATCCCAGCTGAATTCTTCATAGAAATTGACAAGCTGATTCTAAAATTCATATGAAATTGGAAGGAATCCAGAATAGTCAAACAATATTAAAAATGAAGAATAAAGCAGGACTCACACTTCTTGATTTCAAAAGTTTTACAAAGCAACCGTAGTCAAGACAGTGTGACATGGCACAAGGATAGACATAAAGATAAATAAAATAAAATTGAGATTCCAGAAATAAACCCATGCATATATGACCACCAACTGACTTTAGGTGAAGATTCTAAGGCCATTCAATGGAGAAAAAATAGTCTCCCCCCTTTTTCTTTTAACAAATGATGCTGGAATAACTGGATAGCCACATGAAAAACAGTCAAGTTGGTCCCTTACCTCACACCATATATAAAGACTTATCCAAAATGGATCAAAGACCTATGTGTGAGAGCTAAAAGTATAAACTTTTGGAAGAAAGCACAAGAGCAAATTTTAATGACCTTGGATTTGGCAAAGGATTTTTATATATGAAGCCAAAAGCTTAAGCAACAACACCACCACCAAAAACAACAACAACAAAAATAGATAAATAAGACTTCATAAAAATTAAAACTTTTGTGTTTCAAAGGACACCATCAAGAAAATGGAAAGATCAATCCACAGAATGGAAGACATTATTTACAATTGTATCTCTTATAAAGGTTTTGTATCCAAAATATATACAGGACTTTTACAACTTTGTAATCAAAAGACAAGCCAATTGAATTTAGGCAAAGGAGATGAACAGAAGTTTCTATTCAATCAAGAAAGCTATACAAATAGCTAATAAACATGTGAAAAGAAACTCAGCACTATTAGTCATCAGGGAAATGCAAATCAAAACCAAAATGAGATACTATTCCACACCCACTAAGATAGCTAGAATTTTTTTAAGTCAGATAATAACTTGTTGGAAAGCATGTAGAAAATTGGAACTCTCATACTCTACTGGTGAGAATGCAGCCACTTTGGAAAACAGTCTGACAGTTCCTCAAATGATTAAACATAAAGTTACCGTAAGACCCAGCAATTCTATCCCTAGGTATTCACCCAAGATAAATATGTCCACATAGAAATGTGTACATGAGTGTTTATAGACACAATATTCATGATAAACAAAAGGTGAAAACAGTGTCTATCAACTGATGAATGAATACATAAAACGTGATATATCTTCACAACTGAACATTATTCAGATATAAAAGGAATTAAGGCTGATACATGCTACAACTTAGATGAATCTTGCAAACATCATACTAAACGAAAGAAGCCAGTCACAAAAAAAACACATATTATATGATTTTATTCATATGAAATGTCCAGAATAGGAAAATTTATAGAGACAGAAAGTAGACTAGTAGTTGCCTAAAACTTGGAGAGGTGGAGGGTGTGACTGAGAATTAGAGGGTGGTGATAACTAAAGTATACAGGATTTCTTTTGAGGCTGATTAAAACATTCTAAAATTGAATGTAGTGATAGTTGTACATATATGTAAATATATTACAAACTGTTTAATTTTACACTTTAAATGGGTTAATTATAAGGTATATAAACTATATATTAATAAAATTGTTTTTTAAAAAAGATAGATGGGGACTGACTTTGAATTTCCATTTCTTGTTATGTTACCTTGAGCAACTTACTTAGGGCTTGTTGTTCCTTTATCACTAAAATGGTAATAATAATAATGCCTACTTTATAAGATTATTGTGATAATGAGTTAATTCAAAAATAATATATAGAATAGTGTCTGATACATATAAATAAGTCCCATCATCAGTGTTTCATTATAATCATTTTTATACTCCTAGGATTTTACTGGTTTGTTTATTAACTTCTAAGTTCCTTGAGGTTAGGATCTGTGTGGTATCATCTTTGAATTTTCATACCACCTTCTAAATATCTTGTTTATATTAAATGCCAAAAAATGATAGAATAAATAAATAATTCATAAATGTATAAAAGTAGATGAGCTCCCAATGACTAACCTGACAGCAATGAGCATCCTTTAAAGTATAGACCATAGGGCTTCCCTGGTGGCGCAGCGGTTTAGAGTCTGCCTGCCGATGCAGGGGACGCGGGGTCGTGCCCCGGTCCGGGAAGATCCCACATGCCGCGGAGCGGCTGGGCCCGTGAGCCATGGCTGCTGAGCCTGCGCGTCCGGAGCCTGTGCTCCGCAACGGGAGAGGCCACAACAGTGAGAGGCCCGCGTACCGCAAAAAAAAAAAAAAAAAAAGTATAGACCATAATCTTAAAATACCATTCTCACTAAAAGAAACCAAGAATTCTTGCAGGAATGGCTAATTCCAAGTCCAAGGCTGCTGGAAGAAATTTCCCTTCGGCCTTCTGGGTTCTTTTGACATACTCTAGTAGCCTCCATCCGATAGCTTCCTTGCTATCTGGTGTCCAAGTTCATCTTATACATTTCTATCTTGGACTTGGAATTAGCCATTCCTGCAAGAATTCTTTAGTGGGAAGCAGCCGCATAGCACAGGGAGATCAGCTTGGTGCTTTGTGACCACCTAGAGGGGTGGGATAGGGAGGGTGGGAGGGAGGGAGATGCAAGAGGGAAGAGATATGGGAACATATGTATATGTATAACTGATGCACTTTGTTATAAAGCAGAAATTAACACACCATTGTAAAGCAATTACACTCCAATAAAGATGTTAAAAAAATAAATAAAATAAAATAAACAAAACAAAACAAAACAAAAAAGAACCCAGAAGGTAACTTGGAGAGGCTCTCACTGGCCAAAGATTGGTCAATTTGAACTTCAATAAAAATAATAATTGCAATTTATTCCAACTGGTGAAATATCTTTAAATATATTAGTTCAATATGAATGTATCACCTTCAAATCAGATGATAAGGAATTGATCAATTACCTTGAAAACAAGAAAACAAAATAGCATTTATCTGCATTTTAGTATGAACTGTATTACTGAGTAACCAAAGAGTATAAGGGAAGATATCTCTTCACAAAGGTATTCCAATGAAGACATGGAAAAGAAATGATAAAGTTAGAATGGCAGCATTTCCAATCTCTAATGAATGGATAAATACATGCACTAAACATCAATGGCTGCTGGGATCAGACATTTTGTACCTCATTTGGTCTTGACAAAAATTATAGTCTTACTAAACAGATAGACCTGAGTCTGATCCAGTCTGTAGATTCAGCTGTCAGTTGGAAGGAAATACCAAAGACAGAGGAACATGTTAAACCACACAAAGAGTAGGCAGGCATGAAAATCCAGTCTATGGGATTACTCTATGGGTCAAGTAACCTGTGTTTCCAACAGATAAATTATAAGAAATAAAAAGAATAGAGGAGGAACCTATACATTTAAAGAGACTTAAAACAAGATTTGAAAACTATCTAGCAATGTATGTTTTAGTGGTAAAAGGTTGAAAGGAAAAATACATAGAAATGATCATTATGAAAATCAAGATAATAGTTGCTTCTGGCAGGAAGGATAAAAATGTGTTTGTGACAGGGGTCTATGAAGGGGCTTCTGTGATAGCTGACAAGTTTCTATTATTTGATCTCAGTGTGTTGACCTATAATAATCCATTAAGCTATACATTTGATTTCTGTGGTCTTCAATATCCATGTTTATCTTAAAATAAAAAGATTATTTTGAGGTAGTTTGGTTCCGTGTTATTAAAAAGACTTAGTGTATCTGGCTATAGTAGTTTGAGGTACATCTATTAGATCATAGACAGCCAGTGAGAGTTTTTGAGCATAGAGTGACAAGACCAAAATGGCACAATAGAAAATTAATCCAGCAACTAATTGTGGAATGAATTAGTAGACTATAAACCAGAAGACATTTAGTAGATTATTAAACAGCTCCCAAATACGTTCATGAAAATCTGACCCAGAGTTTGACTCACGACAGATGTGAGATGATTTGTGGATGTGAAGTCAGTTTTGACAACTGATTGTGTATAGTGATTTGGGGAAAATGAACTTTCAGAAGTGACCAGCTGAGAAATATGATGATGACATAAAATGACATAAGAAATCAAGAGGGAGAGTTTTTTAAGGACTCACAAACATTACAGTATAATAATGATTAAGACATGGACTTTTAGAGTTAGCCAAATCTACACTCAAATCCTAGTTCTTTCACCAAGTGGCTTGATGATCCTGAACAATCAACTTTAAAAAAAAAAAAAAGTTTAAAATTATAAATATATCTGTAAAATGGGGGCAATAATAGAACTTTTTTCAGAGGTTGTTGCAAGGATTAAATTATATAATCATTAAATGCAGAATGTTTAACAGGTGTCTAGCATGCATTATATGTTAGGAACAATGAAGATGATGATGGTGACATCCACCAGACAGTTGGAAATGCACATCTGGAGCTCAAGAAAATCTGGAATTGTAATAATAGGTATACAATTTAGCCAAAGTGTTTATAATTACTTCTTATGTATATATTTAATAATGGAGGAGACATTACAAAAATGTGGCTAATATTAATTATCAGATAGATTTTTTAATTTCCCTTTGGTTTGGTCAATATTTTTATCCTTATATTTGATTATCAGTATTCTAGAAATTCTCAGCACTCATTAAAATTAAGTGAAAGACTTAAATGGTAATCCAAACTTCACATAAGCCTGCATCCACCAGATTAGGAAAAAAAGAAACTTCATCACCCCTAAGGGCCTCCTGTTAATCAGCATCCAACCAGTTGTCAGTGCACAGAAGTTCAAATTCTAGAAGCCTCTCTAACTGATTGCTCTTTGGTTCTGTGTGGGTTTTTAAAACTTTTTTATTGAAGTATATTTGATTTACAATGTTGCATTAGTTTCAGGTGTACAGCAAAGTGATTCAGTTTTATGTGTATATATATATATATATACATATATATGTATATTGATATACACATACACATATATATGTATATATATACATATGGTGGAGACTTTAGGGCTTTTTTATATATAGTATCATGTCATCTGCAAATAGTGACAGTTTTACTTTTCTTCTGATTTGGATGCCTTTTATTTCCTTTTCTTTTCTGACTGCTGTGGTTAGAACTTCCAATACAACGTTAAATAGAAGTGGTGAGAGTGGACATCCTTGTCTTGTTTCTGATTTTAGAGGAAAAACTTTCAGCTTTCCCCCATTGAATATGATGTTAACTATAGATTTGTCATAAGTAATCTTTATTATGTTGAGATATGTTCCCTCTGTACCAATTTGATGAGAATTTTTATCATGAAAGGATGTTGAATTTTTTCCCTGCCCAGTTTTAATCAGAATGCTTTGATATTGGGTTGTGTGTTCTTTATATATTTTGATTTTAACCTCTTATTAGATATGTGGTTTACAAATATTTTCTCCTATTCCATGGGTTGCCTTTTCATTTTGTTGATTATTTCTTTTGTTGTGCAAAAACTTTTTAGTTTGATATAGTCCCACTTGTTGATTTTTACTGAGTTGTTTGGCTTTTCATAACATTTCCAAAAAAAATTGTCACCAAGGTTGATGTCAAGTAGATTTTTCCCTATGTTATCTTCTGGGAGTTCCATAGTTTCAGGTCTTACATTTAAACCTTAATTCATTTTGAGTTAATTTTTGTGAGTGGTGTAGCAAAGGGGTCCAATTTCATTCTTTGCCTTGTGAATTTCCAGTTTCCCAGCACCATTTATAATAATTTTTTTTCACGTTAAGTATTTGTGGTTTCCTTGTCAAATATTAGTTGCTTGGGTTTTACCTCTGGGCTCTCAGTTCTATTCCATCGCTATATGTTTTGATGCCAGTACCATACTGTTTTGATTACTATATCTGTTTTCATGTCTCATACTTAAATGAAAGAAGATGGTTTAGATTTACTAACATAAGACAGAATAGCTTTTAGTCAAGAAGCATTAACAAAGATGAAGAGAGACGTTTCATAATGATAAAATATTCAATCCATCAGGAAAATATAATTATAAATTTATATGTTTCAAATTACACAGCAAAATTGACAGATTTAAAGGGAGATAGGTGAATTCACAATTATAGAGTGAGTCTTTAACTTAGGTCTCAGTAACTAACAGAAAAAAGTACACAAAATATACAGACTATTTGAACAATATGATTAAAAAGTTTGACCTATTAGATATATTTAAAACACTACATACAACAACTGCAAAATACACATTCTTTTCAAATTCATATGAAATATTATGGTATCCTAACATACCATATACATGATGGGGCATAAAACAAGGTTAAGCATATTTCATAAGAGTGAACTTATTCATAGAACCACCATATGACCCAGCAATCCGATTCCTAGGTATATACCCGGAGAAAGCCATAATTCAAAAAGATACATGTACCACAATGTTTATTGCAGCACTATTTACAATAGCCAGGACATGGAAGCAACCTAAATGTCCATCAACAGAGGAATGGATAAAGAAGATACAGTAATATATACAATGGAATATTACTTCAGCCATTAAAAAAGAACAAAATAATGCCATTTGCAGCAACATGGATGGATCTAAAGATTCTCATACTGACTGAAGTAAGTCAGACACAGAAAGACAAATATATGATATCATTTATATGTGGAATCTAAAAGAAAGGATACAAATGAACTTATTTACAAAACAGAGGTAGAGTCACAGATGTAGAAAATGAACTTATGGTTACCAGGGAGTAAGGGGAAGAGGAATAAATTGGGAGATTAGGACTGACATATACACACTACTATATGTAAAATAGATAACTACTTAGAATCTGATGTATAGCACAGGGAACTCTACTCAATAGTCTGTAATGGCCTACATGGGAAAAGAATCTATACAAAAAGAAAAGTGTATATATGTAAATGTATAATGGATTCACTTAGCTGTACATCTAAAACTAACACAACATTGTAAATCAACTATACTCTAATAAAAATTTTAAGAAAATAGTGAACTTATTCAGAATATGTTACCTTCTTTTAGTGAATTAAAAATATAAACTAAAATTTCTATAGTTCAGCTAAGCAGTGCCTAACAAAAAGTTATAGCTTGAAATTTATATATCAAAAGAAAGGGAAAAAAGCTGAAAATCAATGACAAATTTTCTACATCAAGAGGTTAGAGAATGAGTAGCAAATTAATGCCAAAGGAAGTAGAAGGAGGGGAAAGATATAATCAGAGATTAATAAAATAAAAACAAAGAAACCAAGAAAATAAACAAAAACAAAAGATGATTTTGGGACAAAATATTTTACAAATAGAACCAAAAAATCCATTCAAGTTAGAAAAAGAAAAAAACAAAGATTATTAATATCAGAAATAAAAAACAGAACATGACTAAAGAGCCTACAGACATGAAAAAGTTAAAAAGTATTATAAACCTTAAAATTCCTATTAAAAAATCACAACATATTAGGACTGAGAAAATAGACAATTTGGAATATCTTGTATTTATTATTATAATTATGCAATTAAAACATTCCCCAAGTGAAATCTACAGGCCCAAGTTGATTCAGTGGTGAATACTCTCAAACATTTAAGAAAGAAATAGGGCTTCCCTGGTGGCACAGTGGTTGAGAGTCAGCCTGCCAATGCAGGGGACACGGGTTCATGCCCCCGTCTGGGAGGATCCCACATGCCGCGGTAGCGGCTGGGCCCGTGGGCCATGGCCGCTGAGCCTGCGCGTCCGGAGCCTGTGCTCCGCAACGGGAGAGGCCGCAACAGTGAGAGGCCCGCGTACCGCAAAAAAAAAAAAAAGAAAGAAAGAAACAGCAATCTTATTTTTATATCCTGAGACTATTTGTTCTTCAAAATAGAAATGTTTCTAAAATATATAAATGTAGAAAAATATTCCCAAGAATATAAATGATGGAAAACTCCCCCAAATCCTTTAAATGAGGTAAGCATAACCTTATTACCAAAACTTGACAAGGACTCTATGAGAAAGGAAAATCTGCCCCAATTTCTCTCATGATTATATATGAAAAACCTAAATAAAACACGAGCCAAAAATGTCTACCAATATTTCTATCTCCTACAGTCCCAGACAATGCATAAAAATGAAAAAAGAAAGAAAATATATAAGAATTGGAATAGAAGAAATAAAAGTATCATTAATTGCAGATAACTTGATTAATTAAAAATCCAAAAGAATCTCATCTAAATATAATTAGTTAACTGATTTAGCAAGGTTACTAGATATAATGTCAATATATAAAAATTAATTATAATCCCTTGTGTCAACCAAAAATTAGAAAATGAGATTAAAAGAATACCATTTATTCTAATTTTGAAAAACATAAAATACCTAGGAATTAATTTAGGAAAATATGCACAAGATAAAGATATAAAAAACTATAAAACATTTTTGACTGGTATCAAAAAAGATATAAATAAATTGAGGGAAATATCATGTTTCTGAATTGGAAGATTCAATATTGGAAAGATAGCAATATGTCTCATATTCATTAATACATTCAGTAAAATCTCAATCATATTCTCAGCAGATTTTTAGTGGAATGACAATTGAAAATGCAAAATCTAAACAGTGGCTAGATAATCTTGAGGAAGAATAACAAAGCTTGGAGAACTTACTTTGTCTGATATCAAGACCTATAAAATTAATGGAATTAAAACACTTTTGACAGGCGGAAAAATGGACAATCTAGTCAAACAAAATAGAAATTCTAAAAACAAAAACACATTTTCTGGTCATATGAGATTTTTCTGGTAAAAATAATACTGCAGTGTACTAGAGAAATAAAAATCACACATAAAATGTACTTATTTTATTGAATAAGCATAAGGATAAAAAAAAGAATGTTGACCTTGACCTCATAGTATAAACAAAATTCAGAACAAGATTAACTATAAATCTAAAAACTAAAAATAATAAAGCTACTTGAGGATAGCATTAGAGGATAACTTTGTGACTTCAGGGTAGATGAAGATTTTCTTTGAAAGGCACATAAAGTACTATTTTAAAGGAAAAGACTAAAAACTAGATTACATTAAAGGAAGAGTGTATGTACATAAAAGACACCATTGCCTAGACCAATATCATGGAGGTTTTCCTTTTGTTCTAGGAATTTTGCAGTTTCAGATTTTACATTTAAATCTCTAATCCATTTTGAGTTGATTTTTTGTATGGGGTAAAATAATGGTCCAATTCCATTCTTTTGCATGTGAATACATGATTTTCCTAACACCATTTGTTGAAGGGACCATTCTTTTCTCATTGTATATTCTTGGCACGCTTGTCAAAGATCAGTTGATCATATATGCATGGGTTTACTTCTAGGCTCTCTATTCTATTCCATTGGTCTATATGTCTGTTTTTGTACCAGTATCATACTGTTTTAATGATACCAAAAGCACAAGAAACAAAAGCAAAAATAGACAAATGGGACTACATCAAACCAAAAACTTTCTGCACAGCAAACGAAACAATCAACAGAGTGAAAATGGGAAAATAAATTGTGAACCATATTTCTTATAATGATTTAATATCCAAAATATATATGGAACTCATAGCTCAATAGTAAATAAAACCAAAAAACAAATAAGCTGATTAAAAATGGTCAAGGAACTTGAATAGATGTTTCTCCAAAGAAAACACAAATGGACAACAGGTATAGGAAAAGGTGCTCAACATCAATACTCATCAGAAAAATGCAAACCAAAACCAAAAAGAGATATCAGGTCACACTTGTTAAGACGGCTATTAACAAAAAAGCAAAAGATGAGTGTTGGTGAGGATGTGAAAAAATTGGAACACTTGCACACTGCTGTGAAAATGTAAAATGGCAGCCACTCTGGGAAACTGTATGAAGATTCCTCAAAATATTAAAAATAGAACTACCATATTCTAGCAATCCTACTTCTGTGTATACAGCCAAAGGAGATGAAGTCACTATCTGAAAGAAATATCTGCATTCATTGTAGCATTATTCACAATAGCTAAAACGTGTACAAAATTTAAATGTCCATTGATGGATGAATGGATAAAGAAAGTATAGTACAATATATATATATATACAATGGAATATCATTCAGCTTTTAAAAAGAAAGAAATCCTGCTATGTGCAGGAAAATGGATGGACCTTGAGGGCATTATGCTAAGTAAAATAAGCCAGTCACAGAACAAATACTGCATGATTTCACTTACGTGAGGTATCTAAAAGGGTCGAACTCATAGAAGAAGAGAGTAGACTAGTGATTGCCAGAGCCAGGGATGGGGAAAATGGGGAGTTGTTATCCAACAGGTATAAAGTTTCTGTTATGTAATATGAATAAATTCTAGAGATCTGTCATACAATATAGTGCTTATAGTTAACAATGCTGTATTGTACTCTTAAAAAATTTTTAAGAGGGTAGGTCTCATGTTAAGGTTTCTTACTACAATAAAAAAAAAGAGACACCATTAAGAGAGTGAAGAGGCAAACAACCTATTGGAAGGAGATATTTGCCATTGATATATTCAAAATAAGACTCATAACCTGTATAAGTAAAGGGCTCCTCCAAGTCAATAGGAGTACAGAGTTCCAATAAAGGATATCCAAATGCCCAATAGTATTTGAAAAATTGGTCAATATCAGTAGACATCAGGGAAATGCAAATTAAAATCCCAATGAACTCAGTACACACTCACCAGAAAGACTTAACTTAAAGAAAAACAAAAAACAACTGACAATGCTGAAGTTGATGGAAATGTGGAGCAACTAGAAATCTCATACGCTGTAGGGGTGTAAATTGGTCCAGCCCCTTTGGAAAACAGCTTGGCGGTATCTAATAAAGATAAACAGACAAATGGCTACAACCCACTAAATTTACTCTAAGATATATGACAAACAAAAATACACATTTAAGTTTATCCAAAACACAAAAAGAAATATGTAACTGGAATCTCTATCAACAATACAACAGATAAATTAATACTGGTATATTTATATAAATTTACTAATGGTATATTTATGCAATGGAACACTATACAATAATGAAAAAACAAACTAAATACTACTACACACAAGAAGAAGGGTCCTCACAAACATAAAACTGAGCAAAGGTAGCCTTACATAATAATGCAATACTGTATGTTCTATTTACAGAAAGTTCAAAATTAGGTAAAAGTAAGCAGTTGTGATAGAAGTCAGGACAGTTACCAGGAGAGTGCTAATTTTGTGCTATTGCTTGATCTAGGGGGTGGTTATAAGAGCATGTTTAAGTTTGTAAAATTTAATTTAGCTGTTCATTTATGATTTGTTCACTTAAAAAAAAAACACAATTTTTACATCTGTATTGGAGTATAATTGCTTTACATTGTTGTGTTAGTTTCTGTATAAAAAGTGAATCAGGGGCTTCCCTAGTGGCACAGTGGTTGAGAGTCCGCCTGCCGATGCAGGGGACATGGGTTCGTGCCCCGGTCCGGGAAGATCCCACATGTCACGGAGCGGCTGGGCCCGTGAGCCATGGCCGCTGAGCCTGCGCGTCTAGAGCCTGTGCTCCACGGCGGGAGAGGCCACAACAGAGAGAGGTCCGCGTACCGCAAAATAAAATAAAATAAAATAAAGTGAATCAGCTATATGTATACATATATCTCCATACCCCCTCCCTCTTGAACCTCACTCCCACCCTCCCTATCCCACCCCTGTAGGCCATCAAAAAGCATCTAGGTGATCTCCCTGTGCTAAGCAGGAGCTTCCCACTAGCCATCCATTTTACATTTGGTAGTGTATATATGTCAGTGCTACTCTCTCACTTCGTACCAGCTTCCCCACCCCACCCCATGTCTTCAAGTCTGTTCTCTACGTCTATATCTCTACGTCTATATATGTCTTTATTCCTGCTCTGCCACTAGGTTCATCAGTACTGTTTTTTTTAGATTCCATATATGTGTGTTATCATATGGTATTTGTTTTTCTCTTTCTGACTCACTTCACTCTGCATGACAGACTCTAGGTCCATTCACCTCATTACAAATAACTCAATTTCATGCCTTTTTATGGCTAATATTCCATTGTATATATGTGCCACATCTTCTTTATCCATTCATATGTAAATGGACATTTAGGTTGCTCCTTCCATGTCCTGGCAATTGTAAATAGTGCTGCAATGAATATTGTGGTACATGTATGTTTTTGAATTATGGTTTTCTCAGGGTATATGCCCAGGAATGGGATTGCTGAGTCATATGGTAGTTCTACCTTTAGTTTTTTAAGGAAACTCTATACAGTTCTCCACAGTGGCTATATCAATTTACATTGCCACCAACAGGGCAGAAGGGTTCCTTTTCTCCACACTCTCTCCAGTATTTATTACTTGTAGCTATTTTGATAATGGCCATTCTGACTGTTGTGATGTGATACATCATTGTGGTTTTGACTTGCATTTATCTAATGATTAGTGATGTTGAACATCTTTTCATGTGTTTGGTGGCAATCTGTATGTCTTCTTTGGAGAAATGTCTATTTAGGTCTTCTGTCCATTTTTGGATTGGGTTGTTTGTTTTTTTGATATTGAGCTGCATGAGCTGCTTGTATATTTTTGACATTAATCCTTTGTCAGTTGATTCATTGGAAATATTTTCTCCCATTCAGAGGGTTGTCTTTTTGTCTTGTTTGTGGTTTCTTTTGTTGAGCAAAAGATTTAAGTTTCATTAGGTCCCATTTGTTTATTTTTTATTTTATTTCCATTACTCTAGGAGGTGGGTCAAAAAGGATCTTGCTGTCATTTATATCATAGAGTGTTCTACCTATGTTTTCCTCTAAGAGTTTTATAGTGTCTGGCCTTACCTTTAGGTCTTCTATCCATTTTGAGTTTATTTTTGTGTATGGTGTTAGGAAGTGTTCTAATTTCATTCTTACACATGTAGCTGTCAGGTCTTCCCAGCTCCAATTATTGAAGAGGCTGTCTTTTCTCCATTATATATTCTTGCCTCCTTTGTCAAAGATAAAGTGACCATATGTGTGTGGGTTTATCTCTGGGCTTTCTGTCCTTTTCCATTGATCTGTATTTCTGTTTTTGTGCCAGTACCATAATGTCTTGATTACTGTAGCTTTGTAGTATAGTCTGAAGTCAGGAGCCATGATCTTCCACCTCCATTTTTCTTTCTCAAGATTGTTTTGGCTATTTGGGGTCATTTGTGTTTCCACACAAATTGTAAAAATTTTGTTCTATTTCTGTGAAAAATGCCATTGGTAATTTGATAGGGATTGCACTGAGATTGCTTTGGGCAGTATAGGCATTTTCACAATGTGAATTCTTCCAATCCAAGAACATGGTATATCTTTCTATAGGTTTGTATCATCTTTGATTTCTTTCATCAGTCTCTTATAGTTTTCTGCATAGAGATCTTTTGCCTCTTTAGGTAGGTTTATTCCTAGGTATTTTATTTTTATTGTGATGGTAAATGGGATGGTTTCCTAAATTTCTCTTTCTGATTTTTCATTGTTAGTGTATAGGAATGCAAGAGATTTCTGTGCATTAATTTTGTATCCTGCAACTTTACCAAATTCATTGATTAGCTCTAGTTTTCTCTGGCATCTTTAGGACTTTCTATGTATAGTATCATGTCATCTGAAAACAGTGACAATTTTATTTCTTCTTTTCTGATTTGGATTCTTTTTATTTCTTTTTCTTTTCTGATTGCTGTGCCTAAAACTTCCAAAACTATGTTGAATAATAATGGTAAGAGTGGGCAACCTTGTCTTGTTCCTCATCTTAGTGGAAATGGTTTCAGTTTTTCACCATTTATAACAATGTTAGCTGTGGGTTTGTCATATATGGCCTTTATTATGTTGAAGTAAGTTCCCTCTATGACTACTTTCTGGAGGGTTTTTATCATACATATGAGTTGAATTTTGTCAAAAGCTTTTTCTGCATCTATTGAGATTATCATATGGTTTTTATCATTCAGTTTGTTAATATGGTGCATCACATTGATTTATTTGCCTATATTGAAGACTCTTTGCATTTCTGGGCTAAATCTCACTTGATCACAGTGTATGATCCTTTTAACGTTCTGTTGGATTCTGTTTGCTAGTATTTTGTTGAGGATTTTTGCATCTATGTTCATCTGTGATATTGGCCTGTAATATTCTTTTTTTGTGACATCTTTGTCTGGTTTTGGTATCAGGGTGATGGTGGCCTCATAGAATGAGTTTGGGAGTGTTCCTCCCTCTGCTACATTTTGGAAGAGTTTGAGAAGTATAGGTGTTAACTCTTCTCTAAATGTTTGATGGACTTCAGCTGTGAAGCCATCTGGTCCTGGGCTTTTGTTGTAAGATTTTTAATCACAGTTTCAGTTTCAGTGTTTCAGATTTGTCTGTTCATGTTTTCTGTTTCTTCCTGGTTCAGTTCTGGAAGGTTGTACTCTTCTAAGAATTTGTCCATTTCTTCCAGGCTGTCCATTTTATTGGCATATAGTTACTTGTAATAGTCTCTCATGATCCTTTGTATTTCTGCATTGTCAGTTGTTACTTCTCCTTTTTCCTTTCTAATTCTGTTGATTTGAGTCTTCTCCCTTTTTTTCCTAATGAATCTGGCTAATAGGTTATCAATTTTGCTTATCTTCTCAGAGAACCAGTGTTTAGTTTTATTGATCTTTACTATTGTTTCCTTCATTTCTTTTTCATTTATTTCTGATCTGATCTTTATGATTCCTTTCCTTGTGCTTACTTTGGGGTTTTTTGTTGTTGTTTTTCTTCTCCCTCTAATTGCTTCAGGTGTAAGGTTAGGTTGTTTACTTGAGATTTTTCTTGTTTCTTGAGGTAGGACTGTATTGCTATAAACTTCCCTCTTAGAACTGCTGTTGCTGCATCCCATAGGTTTTGAGTCATTGTGTTTTCATTGTCATTTTTTTCTAGGTATTTTTGATTTCCTCTTGGATTTCTTCAGTGATCACTTGGTTGTTTAGTAGCGTACTGTTTAGCCTCCATGTGTTCATATTTTTTACAGGTTTCTTTTTTCCTGTAATTGATATCTAGTCTCATAGCATTGTGGTCGGTAAAATGCTTGATATGATTTCAATTTTCTTAAATTTACTGAGCCTTTATTTGTGACCCAAGATGTGATCTATCCTGGAGAATGTTCCATGAGCACTTGAGAAGAAGGTGTATTCTGTTGTCTTTGGATGGAATGTCCTATAAATATTAATTAAGTCCATCTGATCTAATGTGTCATTTAAAGTTGTGTTTCCTTATTTATTTTCTGTTTGGGTGATCTGTCCATTGGTGTAAGCGGGGTGTTAAAGTCTCCTACTATTATTGTGTTACTGTTGATTTCCCCCTTTATGGCTGTTAGCATTTGCCTTATGTATTGAGGTGCTTCTATGCTGGGTGCATAGATATTAACAATTGTTATGTCTTCTTCTTGGATTGATTCGTTGATCATTATGTAGTGTCCTTCTCTGTCTCTTGCAATAGTCTTTATTTTAAAGTCTACTTTGTCTGATATGAGTATTGTTACTCCAGCTTTCTTTTGATTTCCATTTACATGGAATATCTTTTTCCATTCCCTACTTTCAAAGTATATGTCCCTAGGTCTGAAGTGGGTCTCTTGTAGACAGAATATATACAGGTCTTATATTTGTAGCCATTTAGCCAGTTTGTGTCTTTTGGTTGGGGCATTTATTCCATTTACATTTAAGGTAATTATTGACATGTATGTTCCTATTACCATTTTCTTAATTCTTTTGCATTTGTTTTTTGTAAGTCTTTTCTTTCTCTTGTGTTTCCTGCTTAGAGAAGTTCCATTAGCATTTGTTGTAAAGCTGGCTTGGTGGTGCTAAATTCTCTTAACTTTCGCTTGTTTATAAAGGTTTTGTTTTCTCCTTTGAATCTGAATGAGATCCTTGCTAGGTACAGTAATCTTGGTTGTAGGTTTTTCCCTTTCATCACTTTAAATGTGTCCTGCCACTCCCTTCTGGCTTGAAGAATTTCTGTTGAAAGATCTGCTGTTAACCTTATGTGGATTCCCTTGTATGTTATCTGTTGCTTTTCCCTTGCTGCTTTCAATATTTTCTCTTTGTTTTTGATTTATTTTTAGTTTGATTAATATGTGTCTTGGTGTGTTTCTCCTTGGGTTTCTCCTGTATGGGACTCTCTGTGCTTCCTGGACTTGGCTGACCATTTCCTTTCCCATGCTGGGGAAGTTTCAACTATAATCTCTTCAAATATTTTCTCAGACCCTTTATTTTTTGCTTTTTCTTCTGGGATGCCTATAATTTGAATGTTGTGCATAATGTCCCAGACTTTCCTCCATTCTTTTCATTCTTTTTCCTTTATTCTGTTCCGTGGCAGTTATTTCCACCATTCTATATTCCAGCTCACTTATCTGTTCTTCTACCTCAGTTTTTCTGCTATTGATTCCTTCTAGAGTAGTTTTCATTTCAGTTATTTTGTTGTTCATTACTGTTTGTTTGCTCTTTAGTTCTAGTTCCTTGTTAAATGTTTCTTGTATTTTCTCCATTTTATTTCCACGATTTCAATCATGTTTACTATCATTACTCTGAATTCTTTTTCAGGTAGTTTGCCTATTTCCTCTTCATTTATTTGGTCTTGTGGGTTTTTATCTTTCTTCTTTGCCTGTAAGATATTTCTGTGTCTTCTCATTTTGTCTAATTTACAGTATTTGAGGTCTTCCTTCCCTAGGCTTAAGAGTTGTAGTTCCTCTTGCTTCTGTTCTCTGCCCCCAGTGGTGGGGTTTGTTCAGTGTCTCATGTAGGCTTCCTGATGGGAAGGACCGGTGCCTGTGCTCTGGTGGGTGGAGCTTTGTCTTTTCCCTCTGATGAGCAGGGCCATGTCAGGTGGTGTGTTTTGGGGTTTCCTTGAGCTTAGTATGACTTTAGGTAGTCTGTATGCTGATGGGTGGGTTTGTATTCCTGTGTTGTTTGTTGTTTCATGTGAGGCGTCCAGTGCAGGGAGCTGCTGGCAGTTTGGTGAAGCCGGGTCTTGGATTCATGTAGAGGTCTCTGTGAGAGCTCTTGGCGATTAATCATCCCTGGGGCCAGGAATTCTGTAGTGGTCTAGCATCCTTGACTCAGTGCTCCTACCCCAGAGCCTTAGGCTCAACTTCTGGTGGAGGGACAAAGACCCCACAAGTCACTCATCCCAGCAATAAAGGGGATTAAAAAATAAAAAAAAAAAAAAACCCTAACAAAACCTTAGACAAATGGAAAAAGTAAAAACAGACAAACAGAAACAAGGAAACACACACACAAAAAAAGAAACAAAAACAGAACCAAATAAGTCAAAAAGCAAGAGAACAACCAGACAAAAGAACCCAAGAATGAAATCAAACAATTAAGAAGAAAGCTGACAAAAACCAAAACCCAAACCCAAAACCAAAGCAGAGTGACAAATGAAGAATGAAGCAAAGAAACAAAAGGAACTGACAAAAATGATTTAAAAAAAGAAAAAAAGAAAGGGGAAAGAAGACAGAGCAACAGAAAAGCAACATAGAAACAGAAATATAAAAAAAAATAGAAATTATATTAAAGAAAAAGACAAACAAAACCCCAGAGAAATGGTAAAAACAAAATCAAATGAAAACAGAAACAAGGAAACACACACACACATAAAAGAAACAAAAACAGAGCCAAATAAAACAAAAGGCAAGAGCACAACCAGACAAATAGAAGAAATGAAAAAAGAAATCAAACAATTAGGATTAAAACTAACAAAAACACATAACCTAAAAACAAAACCAAAGCAGTGTGCCAACTGAAGAATAAAGGAAGGAAACAGAACAAACCAATAAAAATGGTTAAAAAATGATAATAAAATAAAATAAAAAGGGAAAAATCACAGGACAACAGAGAAGCAAAGTAGAAATAGAAATATAAAAATACATATTAAAGAAAAAAAGAAGAAAATAAGGGAAAAGGACAGAGAACAGCAGAAAAGCAAAGTAAAAATAGACATGTATAAAAAAATAAAAAATAAAAATATGTTATAAAACACAGAGATGCCAAGATTAAAAAAAAAAAGAAAAGTAAAACAACAAGAACAAAGAAACAAAAAAGAAAGAAAAAGAAACCAAAAAAAGAAAAAAAAAAGAAAAAAAGCTAGAAGCAACAACAGAATGAATCAAAACATAATAAAATTAATAGTAATAATTATGTTTCCCTGGGGTCTCTGCTGCAAGTGTCCTTGCACATGCCGTGAGCTACAGCCCATCTCCACCTCCCTTGGCCTCTGGGCTCATCTCCAGACCTGCTGTGGGTCCTGTAGGGACCACTCAGACTCTGATCTGGCCCAATTCCCACATGTGCTGCCCCCAAAGTCCACAGCTGCCAGAGCTAGACCATTTTCATTTGTGGGTACACTCATTATCTACTCAGATATTCCATAGATGCAGGGTCTACCTAGCTGATTGTGGGGATTTAGTCTGCAGCTTGTACAGCTGATGGAAAGATTTTCCATCTTCTTCCTCAGTCACCCCGTCCCTGGTGTTCAGCTTTGGTTTTATCCCCATCTCTGTGTGTGGTCCACCCAAAGGAGTCTGGTCTTGAGGCTGTCTTGGAGCACTTGGGTCTGCCCCTGTGGGGACCAGGCACAGAGGTGGTATGACTGCTTGGATAGAGGGAGCCCCAACAGCACCAAATGCATAGGGAAGCCAGTGGCCATGGGCACAAGAGATATGGCCCTAGTGAGGGCCTTTTCTGGTGCCTGGCATAAGGTATGTGAGGGCTAGCCCTGGCCAGGGTTTTTTGACACCCAGCAGCAGGTGTGCAAGGGTCAGCCCTAAGAGGGTTTTTTTTTGTTTTTTTGTTTTTTATTGCCCTGCAGCCAGTGCATGAGGGCCAGGTCTGAGTAGTGTTCTTTTATTGTTGTTTGCAGGCGCCAGCGTGTGGGTAGAGAGAAGTTACAATAGTGGATCATCCCCCTACGTGTGACTCAGCAATAGCGCCCTGCTTCCATGGCAGTCCTGTCTTCCTCCATAGGCATTCCCTGCTGCAGATTTCCTCTCTCATGTCCCTCGGTCCATCTACCCACAGCCAACAACAGTTCTCGCTCTGCGCCTGTTCTCCAATCCCCATGCACCAGCTCCCATCCCGCTTTGCACACCTGTGAACATTCAAGGTCATATAGGGCAGTGGTATGGACTGTCTGTGTATTTTTCACTCTGTCCTGTGTGCCACAGATCAGCTGCTTCACCCTCTTCCGACAGCCTCAAATGCTTCCCTTCTGTCCCAATCGAGTTCCCCATTGGAGAGGGGGTTTCCCTGAATTCGGGAATCTGTCCTCCATTTCAGCTCCCCTGCCCCAGGGTGCAGGTTCCATCCTGCTTTCTCTCCTCCCCCTTCTCCCTTCATTTTTTTCCTTCTTACCCAGTTATTCAGGGCACTTTATAGTCCTTTCTGGTGTCCAAGGTCTTCTGCTAGTTTTCAGCTGGTGTTCTCTGAGAATTGTTGCATCTGTAGATGTATTCCTGATGCATCCGTGGAGAGAGATGAACTCCATGTCCACCTGCCCCTTCGCCATCTTGAATCCTCTGATTTGTTCACTTTTAAGTATATTTGTTATGCTTTATTAAAGAGTTTATTTCAAATTATTAAATGTATGATTATCAACATTAATATATAAAGGAGTCTATAAAATATATAGGGGAATAGTCAGATAGCTCATAAGCTCACTATTATTTTAGTGAGGGCCTTCTAATCATTATTGCTGTTTCAAAATATTGTTTTTTCTCTTTTGTTTCCCACTGGAACTCTGGAAAATTTTCCCATTCAGTAAATATTCACCAAAACGCAACTTCTAAGAGTTGTCAAATACTCTCTTCTCTAGATGCAACTGGCTTACTTAACTGATCCCATATTGTGAGATACTTAGGTTGTTTTTATTTTCACTATTTTAAATGATTCTCTGAATATTCTTTTATAAAATTTTGAATTTGAATTTATAATTATTCCTTTAGAAATAATTCCTAGATCACAATTTATGGATTTTTGAGCCTCTGTAAAATGGCAAATTGCTAATCCAACAGACTGTGCAAAATTAAGTGTCACAAATGGCACAGAACTTATATTACACACTCACTAGCACTAATAATTATTCTATTAAGTTTTGTCAAATTAACACATGAAAATTGTTTTAACTCGTATTTCATTGATTTCTAGTGTATTTAAATATGTTAAAAGGCATTCTTATTTATTTTTCCTATAAAGTAACTCTCTGTCCTTCCCCTCCACTTTTCTTTCTATTGAGGTATCTGCTTTTTTTCCTAATGTTCTGTAAAGTTTCTTTATGTAATAAATATCTATGCTTTGTCATATGTTTCATAATTTTTTTGCAATTTTTTCCCACTTGACAACTGATTCTCAAGTTTGTTTATGACATTTTGAGATACAGAAAACTTAAGTTTATGTGGTTGAAATAGTTTCCTCTGTGTTTTATTTTGTTGAATATTTTCTTAGAAAAATCCCTGGCCACTTTAAGTCAGTTTAATGTATATTATGGTTAATTTTATGTGTCAAATTTACTGGGCCACAGGGTGTCCAGATATTTGGTCAAACATTACTTTGGGTGTGTCTATGAGGATATTTCTGGATGAGATTAACATTTGACATAGTAGACTGAGTAAAGTACATTGCCCTTCTCAGTGTGGGTGGGTCACATCTAATCAGTTGAAGACCAGAAAAGCATAAAAGACTGACTGAGTCAGAAAGAATTATGTCTTTCTGCCTGTCTTCAATCTGGGACATGGGTATTCTCCTATCTTCTGACTCAGACTTGGTTTGGAAGTATAAAATCAGCTCTCCTGGGTCTCCAGTTTGCTGACTACAGATCTTAAGACTTGTTAGCTTCCATAATCATGTGAGCCAAATCCTTATAATAAATCCCTTTATATATAAATTTATTAATAAATATATATAATTATATCTAGATATGTATCTTATGAGTTCTGTTTCTCTGAAGAACACTAATAAATATGCATTAATTTTTCTTCTATTTTGGTTTTTCTTTTTTTCTTTTACATTTAATTTTTAAATCTTCCTGGAGGTTTTTGGTGAAAAGAGAAAATCAAACTTCTTCCTTTATTGTTCTTTTTCCCCTGAATGGCTGTCATCTCTCTTCCTTCTTCCTCTGAAACCCACCTCAAGTGTTCTTTGCTCTGTGCCATCACTGTATCAGACACTTACCTCTTTTTCTGTTCTTATTCTCTAAGGACTAGACCCCACCACTCTACCCACAGCTATGGCTGGTACTCTGATCATTTTCTCTAAATACTTAGGTTTCCTTTGACCACTCCTACTAGGGGGATTCCTACTGTCATAACTGCTCACAAGAAAAGATGCCTTGATTATTAATCTCATCCAAATCAAACACTTTCTCAACAAGTTTCTTTGGAATTTCCATCCCAGCCCTACTGCTAAGATGTCCAACGTCTGAGATTTCTTCTATTTACCCATTATTAATTCTCTCTCTGTCTCTCACCCTTGGTCTGCTGAACTATTCCAGACTTATATGGGTGGTGATAATATGCACCACTGTATAGCCAGAGACTAGGAGAACTTTGGAAAAGTCATGTAAAGGGCTTGGACATCAGTTTATTCATTTGAAAATTATGATAATTCCAAACTACATCAAAAATTGTCTGGGCTTTAAGTGAGAAAATGGATATAACATAGCATTATCACATAAAATATAGGACACTCGGTTAAATTTGAATTTCATAAAAGCAACAAATATGTCTTAGTATAAGTACATTCCATGCATTATCTGGAAACTCTAGTATGAGAGCATGTTGTAATGTGGTAAAGCATTATTTAACAATAAAGGGAAATAATAAGATGAAGATGAAGAAACAGAACAGCCCATTTTACTGTTTGTGTTTTCTGTTTGTCTACATCAGAGGTCATTAAGTCATTATGATCCTAAATAATATCTATTACAATGCTAAAAGGAGTCAAGATTAACAGTGAAGGATGTGGCTGGTAAAGCCACTTTGTTTTTACATCTTCAAGTAATGCACAGTCAGTGTACTAAATTATTCCATTCCTAATCCCTTATCTCTTAAAAATAGAATCCTTCTAGGGGACTGAAGTGTTGAAGATAAAGGAACTGGAGGGAGAATTAGCAAGAGAGAAGGAATAAAATACTCCTTTCCAAAGTTCTCTGCTGAATCTGTGTTATTCTCTTGCTGATAGTGACAGCTGTGCTGCCCAAGGCAATGCAGATTCATTCTCAAATTAAAACAATAAAATTTACTAACAACTCTCCAAATCCTCAAGCTAAGAGATCTATAAACTGTTTCCTCTTTTCCTAAACTCCCTGAAATTACTTCTTCATCTCTTTTTCCTTTTTAACTACAGAATTTAAGTACTCTTCTAAAATCTTAGAACTCCATTTCTTCTCCCAGTTGGCTCTTAGCATTGGTTTTGCTCAGTGTTTATTCCCTTTCCTTTTTGGAACTGTGTGGTTCCCTGAAAAGAGCAGAGGCTGGAATCAGACAAACACAGACTCTGATCCTTGCTCTCTCACTTACCAACAGTAAGCTAGTCAGCAATGCTCACACAACATAATTTTTCTCATCCACTCAAATGGACATTATAATAAGTTGCAGAAATTTTCTGGCAATGCTGCAATCAAACATACAAAGAGTTTACTGGATCATTCAACAACTGTTTCAGACCAAGGATATGGTTCTCCATTTCTTTGAAACTCCCTTGCAAGTCTTCCTCGAGAACAGAGGAGAAACATCTATACGTTGGATCCTTTGCATTAAGGGCAGAGAAACAAATCAGAAAATCTAAGTGATAGAGATTAAACAAATGCTCCAGAGTGAACAAAAGCCTCATCCCAAGGGCTTAGTTTGGGAGTATAGACGCATAACAGTCTTATTTAGAGCAGTGTTTTCATGGAATTAAAATTAACGATGAATAAGGTTTTAGACTTATCCAGAAATTTTTCTTGCAGTTACCTTTTTGTATGATGAGGTCCTCCAAAACATCTCTCCTAAGCTATTCTGTATTGTATTTATATTACTTAGATTTTTCAAAGAACTTTCACCGTTTTAGGCTTATTATATCCTTACAGTTACTTATTAAGTAAGCAGGGCAATAACTGACCTTGCTTAACAAGTGAAGTGGTTGAAACTTGCAGGGAATAAATGTGAAAGAGGATACATGTAGGAAGTGGCAGATCCAGGAGTAGGCTATGTGTGTTCAAATGCATAATGGAGACCGCAGCTAGAATTCTTGCTTGGGAGAAAGTGTGCAATATGATTCCTAAGATGCTATAAGACTTTCTGCGTTCATTTGAGGCTCTTTCTCTGTCCGCCATGTTGATGTCATCCCCTGGTTAAGTAACATACTTGATTCTATATTTAGATAAAATATTGGAAAAACTTTGCATCCTCATATAGTGTGAATTAAAGTGTTATGTAGTAGAAAAATATTTATAAAATAAGATCTTAGAAACTTGATGTCTAGTTTTGTGCTGTTATGATTGGTTTTGGAAAAGTCACCTGACCCCTTTGGGATTCATTCTCTTCATCAGAAAACATGGGCAGAATGCATTTGATGATCTTAAAGGGGGTCCCTATTCTCCTACCTCCATTTCCATTTAATACAAGCCAAACAAACAAAATATTCTCATCAGTGCTTATCTACACTCAAAAAATATCTTCCATCTTCAGAGTCTCTTTGCTTCCTCCTTTCCAAACTAACTATTATCGGTTAATTTGTAGCATCTCTATACAATTTTACTGCAGTAGAAATGGTAATAAATTTATAAATTGTAGGCCTAAAGAAACAACAATCACAGACACAATCATTGAGCAGATATTCAGTAGACTCTACTAAGTGCCAGGCACTAGAGATGAAATAGAATCTACTTCCAAAACATCTTTCAGAACGGCTTTGTGCCTTCATGGAGTTTCTGGTCTTAGAAAATAAGCATTAAGCAACCTAGGACAATATCAAATGCTGCTGAAAGGTCAAGAAAAATTAATTCTGAAATTTTGAATAGAGAATTTCCTAAAGTAGAGGGTAAATATCTTGCCTTAAAAAATAAGTAGAAGCCATACTAGATATGTTCAGATTTAGCTATGTAATATGACCTGATGATAGAAATGGCTGTTTTCCTAAGTATTACTAAATTTTACCATTGTAAGCAAAAATAAATCTGTTGAGCCAAAATTATTTGCCAACATTCCTCACACCAACACACATAGTAACCCAACATGTACCTTCTTCTCTGAGCATATCTTCAGAATTACATTAAATATTTGTCACTTTTTTTCTCTCTGGCCATAACATTTGACCCTTGTTTTGAGGAATGTGCTACAATTGATCTCTACCTTTCCAAGACAGAAGCCAGAAAAAAATATTTTTCTGGCCTTCTTTGCAACTAGAGTGCAAATATATGATCCAAGTGTTGCCTTAAAAAGCACCCACTAGAAAATATTAATACATTACACTGTCTTTCAACTTTTCTCTAGGCTTAAAACTTTTCTAAATACAGTGTTAAGGGGGCAGGGGAAACACCTGCTAGACATTCTGTTTGAGAAGTGAGCCACATGAGGAAAGAAAGAGATCACGTGGAATACACTTTCTGGTGAAGGTAGTGGCAAAGGCATCGAGCTTGGGGTTATCATAGATCACAAAGTCAAGTTTGGGACACAGTAGTGGTGGACTTGCCAACTATAACATACTGTGTTCAGGAGCTGTGGAACCAATGTTTCCCTCATCAGACCAGCTCTGCAACATGATTATGGGTGTTCCTGAAACATAGGTTCAAGCTTAGTTGATCAGCCTTCCCATCTATTTATTGAGCTCCCTCAAAATCATTTTAATTAATTCTTTTTCTACTTAATCAACCAGAGTTTGTTTCATTACTCACCGTTTAGAACCCTGACTCACAGAGGAGCCAAGAGCCTATGAAGATAAATGTCTATTGCTGATTCATAGATTTGGAGAATTTTGACTAGTGAGGAGTAAACCTATTTTGGTTTCAAAAACGAGTAAGTAAAGGGGAGAACACAATTAAAGAATGTGTCTTGGTTTGCTGTGGGATTACTGGGGTTGGTGTCTACTTCCCATTTGGCTGATGACCCACCTACCTCTTTTGAATTACCATAAGCAAGAGACTTCCCTAGCCAGGGAAAAAACCACAGAGTCAAGTATGGTCCAAAAGGGGACAGTAGAATTCCTTACACATCACCTATATCCATCTCAAGGGAAAAATACATGGACTAGAGGAGTGCCCAGCCCAGTGACAGGTGCCTGGGGTTGAAAAAATAATGTTGGATAATGTGTGTAGGATTTAGAACTGTTAACTTTCATTTATGCAGAACAGTAGTTCCCAAACTATAGTGAGGATGAAAATCTCCTGGAAAGCTTGCTACAACACAGTTTCCTGAAATTTTGTTTCTTGAGATTCTGATGTAGTAGGCCTGGGGTGAGATCTGAGATTCTGCATTTACAACGAGTTCCCAGGTAATGATGATGTCATTCTGGGAATTACACTGTGAGTAGCAAGGCTCTAGACAACTTAAAAGCTATCCACAAGTGCCCATTAGATTTAACAACAAACTACCATTGGTGACCTTGAGGACAGCAGTTTCAGTGGCAGGGTGGAGGCAGACACCAGACCAGTCAACTAAGAAATGAAAGGAAGATAAGAAAATGGGGACAGCAATGAACTCTCTAAAAATGCAGGGGAGATGGGATATAAAAGGAGGAGAAACTCCAAAGAGTTAATAGGAAAATGCTATCAGAAAGGGAGAGGTTGAAACTATTGGAAATAGAGTCATTGATTAAAGAGCAAAATTTCTAAGGAGTCTAGAGAGGATGGGAACTAGGGCACAGGTTCGGGATTTGTTCTTGACAAAAAGAGGCATCTCTTCCATCCTAACAAGTGGGGAAAAATACAAAAGTGGGACGATGTGGTAGATTAGTAAATATGGTGTCAGGAAGTTTAGGGTTTCTGTATGTTGGTCAGGAGGGAAGGTCTTTGTTGAGAGTGAGGAACCATATATAAGGCTGAAATGTCTGAAGAATATGGAGAAAGTTAGAAACAGTCATGTGGGTTTAGATCATACAAGATAATTGATTAGGGACCAGAATTGCTCGGCATTGCTGAAGGTCCCAAAGTGACCCAATCTACAGGATTTTTTGCTTTTGTTGTTCTCTTTCCCGGCAGCACTTAGTACTGGGTCCTGGATATAGACTCAAATAGTGTAGATAATTAAGTTCACTTATAATTGGGGTTTTGCCAAGATGGGTGCAATGGAAGGACAATGGAGCAGGAGAATTTATTTCTTGAAGGTCTGATTTTTGTATACTTGTTAAAGTAAGAAGAGGAGAGAACCCTCTGTCTTAACTTGATGTTCAATATTGAAAAGAAACATTAAGATTTTAATTTTTTACCACTTGTAAACTGCTTAGATAATAATGGGTAAAGGCATTCATTATCAAGGAAAACCTATATAAATTGTGAATTTTGTAATACGTTAAAGCGGAGCATCTGTCTGCATTTTAAACTCCTGTTATCAGGAACAACTATTAGAAGAATAATGAAATAAGTCATTTGCATATACTTATAACACATATTCATTATTCTCAATCTCTCAGAAAGAGCAACCTATACAAATGAATTAAAGTGCTTTTTCATTAGTGTAAATAAGATGTTAAGTAAGTAGTGTGAGGAATTGCTGTAAATACTGTAGGCTAAAGTACTTTCTGTAATCTTTTTCTTGAACGATGATGGCAGTTAAAAGAACATTTCAATACTTGTTCTTGGTAATGAACAGCATAAACCGAGGAAGTAAAACCTCTTTTCTTGGAAAGCACATGACAGCCACAGCTGGAAGACAGGATCTTAAAATGAATCTCTCTTCCCTATTTGATGCCCATAGAATCAATGCATTTTACATGAATAAGGATGTTTTAACATTTTCACAGCTGCTCTCAATCCTTTACCTATGCTCCACTTTCGGCCAACATCACTTCAAGGTCCTTTCTCCTCTTCTTTAATGCCATCATTAAAGAGAATTAACTCCAAAAACCATATGAAGGACAAAGCCCTTCGTGATCTGGCGCCAAGCAACTTATCTTCCCCCTCATTAACTGTGTTAAATCTACATGAATCTCCTTCATCAAGAAAGTCGAGCTTCTTGAGCTTTGTTTATCTCTGGCTGTTTGTACTTTGGGTTCCTTCTGTCTAGAATACTCTTCCCTCAGATAGTTACCTGGCTCACTTCTTAAATTCATTTGAGTCTCACTTTAAAAGTCATCTCCACAGAGCTAACTTCCCTTATCATCCTATCTAAAAATCAGCCCCCATCACTCTATCCTTCACTCGGTGCAGTAGAGCCTGCTATTTGCAAAAATCCATCTTTTCCTTTTGCTGTAGAATTAGAGCTGCCCAGCTATACTGTAGAGCCTCTCCCTTCTTGCAGTTGGTGACCTTTCATTAAGTTCTTCCGATGGAATGTAAATGGGAGTGGTGTGTACCCCGTCCCAAGCCAGCTCCATATACCCTGGGGGTGTCTTCTTTTTGTTCTCTTTCCTCTCCCTGCTGTCTAAGGCTCAATGACCACAATCACAATTATACAGATAACAACAAGGCACCTGGGCATCGGGAAGAAACACAAGGAGAAACTAGATCCTTAACTGACATGTGGAGCCCAGTTTTCCCCCAACCTAAAACACTCATCTCAAACTATTAAGTGAGAGAGAAACAAATTTCTATCTTCTTTAAGCCACTGAGTTTGTATCAGATTTCTTTAGTATAGCAGCTTAGGCTTACCCTAACTTGTTTTGCTACGTTTCTCCTCATAGCCCTTATCACTACTTGGCATGATCTTGTATGTGTTTTGTTTTATTCGCTTATGTTTTCCTCAGTAAAAATTGCTCCATGAGGGGAGCAACTTTGTGTCATTCCTTGTTCTATCCCGGCATGTAGAATAGTGCCTAGCATGTACTGGGTACTCAAAAACCTGGCTGGTTGAGTGGTGGGTGTATGAATGAGTGTTGAATAAATTATACCTCCCACTGGAGCTCTGCATTCAGACCTGCTCTTCCTGCCCCCTCTGTACCTCCTGCCTTCCCACCTGTGCTCCACAGTATATGTCTATGGGCTCTACAGATGCCTGGGCTGAGTCGACATGAAGTCTGGGCTTGGTTGCAGAGACCCCAGGAAGCATAGTTCTTGATCATAAGCAGCACTGTAGCCTCCCCCAGCAAGTACAGCTGAGCTCTACAGAAATGTAGTTCAGTAACTTGGCTTACAGGGGGTGTATACCTCTGTCAGGTACCTGTATACTAACAGCCATTTCAGAAAGTAGACAGGTTGGCAAAGCAAAAGGAATTAAGCCCTGCAACAAACTCATCTCCAAGATTAAATCTTTGAAGATCCTCAGATAGCCATTATTTCCCTGGCTCCCTTCCAACCGGGAGAGTCAGCAAAATGATCAGTGTCTTATCTCCCAGGTAAAGGAAGATACTCAAAGCCCATTTCTTTTGAGTGTATAAAATAGAAAATTCTACTGAGTGGTTACTTCCTGTGTTTGGCAGTTTTAAGATAGACAGTACTTTTCTGGAACAGAGGGGGAGTTGGCAAGAGCAAGTTTTCACACGCTGAAATAGCTCATCAGCTTCTCCTGGCATGATTGCTAAGTGGGTTTAAGTGCTGCATTTTTTTTTTATAATTTACAGAATTGTGGATTAAATATACATTATATTTCATTTCCAAGCCTAGCTCAAGGGTCCAGATAATTCAAAGCAAATGTGAGCTAATAGATTAAAAAAAAAAAAAAGTTGAAGTAATTTCTTCACAATTTCACCTTTTGACTGACTTACTTGAAAAATTAAATTGTTTACACACACACTCATGTGCACACACACACAGAAGAATTAACTGTATGAAACAATCTTTCTCGTAGTCAAGGCTGGACTTCTAATTATTTTATTAGTCTTTCCCCTCTTACTTTTTCTACATAGATTATAATTTCCTTGAAAGCAAGATTTGGGTTTAATATTTTCCTTGTTTTAATCAAAGAATTTGACACAGTGCTGTAAATGCAATGCAATCTCAACAAACACTTGATTAAATAATTAGGGTTTGAAGTTAATTTGTTGTTGCAATATATAAAAAACCTTCAAGAAACTCTAAATTCTATCTATTCAGAGATTATTAAACCCTAAGTAATTAACACTGATACACAGAATGAAGATTCAAATTGAATTAGGCCAATTGAAGGAATCATGCTGCGGCCACGGACAATTTCAACTTTATCTAAACTGAAGACTGAAAATTTCACCAGAAATTTAAATATATATCCTCCTCTATAGCATTTACTTTACTTCTTTAGGATGTTAATGAATTCTTCCAGTACTGCCCTTAGACACAGAGAAGCAGAGCCTTTATCCCAGGCCCTGTGCTTCAGAGTCCCAACTTCTGTAGATATGGGGTGCTTTCCTTGAAATTTTCCAACTCTACTTCCAATGCCTAGGACAAGCTAGGACCATCAGTGTCATCCTCACAAGGTGCCCCAAATCCAGGCTGGAACCCAAATGGTCTCTGGCCCCATTTTCTCCCATGTGGGGCACCCTATGACCCTTTATCCCCTGTGTGGAATCAATCAGATGCCCCAAAGCTCCAGGACTCATGTCTATGGAATTGCATTAGGGCCACATGTCTGAGAACTGGTTCCAGGAGAATGGTCCACCAAGTGGGTTACTGTACCTGGTAGATGAGGTATTTCTTTCACAGTATTGTACAAGATTTGACTGCAAGAATGGTGTTGACACACTGATTTTGGGTGGCACCCACTCATATGGGAACATGAGTTCAAGGATCTGAGCTACTAATTATTTCTCTCTGACCATTGGGTTTTACCTGCATATGGGGGCCTTTGCATTAGTTCTGGAAGTACTGCCTCTAGTGTCCAGAACCAGAGGGAGATGAAGGTCATGACAGAAATCTCTTATACTGCACACTATTACTGACACTAACCCTGTGGTATATTTGCTCTGTGTCAGATAATATTCCCTAGGTGGTTGTGCCTTAATTTTCTGAGGGATTTCAAGACAGTGGCTCCATAATGCCAATGGGTCCTTCCAATCTATATCCTATGTTGACTCAAACCAATGTGGTAACATCTTGCTTTCCTGGGTCAGTCTTAAGCCATGCTGGATGTATTGGCTAAGGCTGCTGTAACAAATTACCACAAACTTGGTGACATGAGACAACAGAAATTTATTCTTTCATATTTCTGGAGGACAGAAGTCCAAAATCATTTTCACTGGGCTGAAATCATGGTGTCAGCAAGGTCATGCTACTTACAGAAGCTCTAAGGGAGATTCTATTCCTTGACTTTTCCAACTACTGGTGGCTGCATTACCCAATCTATGCCTTCATGGTCACACTGCCTTCTCCTCTTCTGAGTCAGTTCTTCCTCTGCTTCCCTTCTATAATACATGTGATTGCATTCTGGGCCTACTTGGGTAATCTAGGATAATATTCTCATCTCAACATTCATAACTTAATCACATTTGAAAATTTTCTTTTTATTAATTTTGAATTTTATGTAATTTATTTTTTTAAACAGCAGGTTCTTATTAGTTATCTATTTTATACATATTAGTGTATACATGTCAATCCCAATCTCCCAATTCATCACACACCACCCCCCCCAGCCACTTACCCCCCCCTTGGTGTCCATATGTTTGTTCTGTACATCTGTGTCTCAATTTCTGCCCTGCAAACCAGTTCATCTGTACCATTTTTCTAGGTTCCACATATATGTGTTATCATACGATATTTGTTTTTCTCTTTCTGACTTACTTCACTCTGTATGACAGTCTCTAGATCCATCTGAAAATTTTCTTGTGTTGTATAACACAAAATTCACATGCACAATTTCCAGGGATTAGGACCTTGATCTATTTGCAGGTTGTTATTCAGCCCACCATACTGGACAAAGGGGGGACATTCCATGAGCAAATATGCCACTTGTTTTGTTCTCCTTACCTACCCTCTCCATTGGTGCTGATGTGTGGAAAGTAGAGGCAGAGTCAACCCTGAAAGAGATCTCATTCTAAGAATGCAGTGACACCTGCCTAAAGTGTTCAAGAGTAGATTTGGCTGTTAGATCTGTTGTTTGTGCTATAAAACTCTGAGTGGTAAATTAAACATTTATTGTGCCCATTTTCCTCCATATCCTAAACAAGATTTGCATTTGTAATTGTCATCAATGAGGGAGAGTGCTTGAAAGACAATAGTATTCACAGGCAGCATGATGGGCAGTGCCGCATCATTTATAATGAGGTAACCAGTACTGAACAAATGGTATTGGGAAAATGTACAGGCAAGGAGACCTATATTGTTTCAATAAAAACAGCCTCCCAAGATTCACATCTCTCACCTTTTTCTCAATGTGGGAGACATGAAAATAGTTAAGAATGGCACACCTCACAATAAAGAACACAAAGAAATGATTCCTAGGCATGAACAGGAAGAAATGATGCCTGAATGATGCAAATAATCTTCTCATGCACTGATTGGACAAGAAACAAATATTTAAGTACCTCTTTTCTACTCATTATTCTAAAACTTCATTAATAAATCACTCTACCTCACATGAGTACATGTATTTTGGAATACATTTTTAAATCAAATTATTTACATAGACGGGGGCCTCAGAAGAAGAATTTTTCTGGAGGCCAAAACTCTGAGCTCTTCTATATGTTGTTTCCATGAGAGGGGAAAAAAATGACTCGTGCTGGAAATTCAGGTACAAAATTCTTGTTCACCTACCTGATTATTTGGCAAATTGTATGAGCAACTGCTTTTAGATTTGGATTCATATTAAAATTGATGGAACTTTTGTAGAGACAAGGGTTTTAAAGATTTTATATATGCTTTATCCCAACTGAGTAGGAAACTTCATGAGACTAGGGAGTGCCTGTTTTACCCCTTTAATCTTCTGCAGGAGTGTTTTTTTGGTTGTCACAATGATTGTGGAAAATGATGGACATTTAGTGGGCAGGGGCCTCCAATCTGTGGCACGGTCTAGCACAATAAAGAAGAAAGATAATTCTGCGACCAAAGAATCTGCTTTAAATGATCTGATTTTTAAACTGAAATCATATTTAATTATCAAAAATGTATTTTAAAATTTTGCCATCATCAGAAGATAGTCTGCTCACATTTTGATAATTAAATATGTAAGATCTTCGTGATTAGTGAGATTAATCTTCCACCCTGAAATATTAATTGAAAAGCATATAAAACAAGGAAGCCTCTCCAGATTCTGCCTCAGTGACATGAATTCCTACAAGAAAAGGTTCCACTAAACCAGAAGTTTGCCTCAGTTGGTTTTCATGGAAAGTTTATTTTGAAGGTATTTATTATTCAAATATAAAAATGATTCAGCCAAACCATGAATCACTATCATTAATTATTCACTGGGATTAAGGAATTGGTTATAATCATGTCTCCCTTTAATCCTGTTTTATTAATTTATATTCTTGGCAAACTCTTCTACTAAACGGATTCAAGCTCACTGTGGAGACCCACAGAAAGAATGGAAGGTCCCTGGGGTCAAAGAGCAGCCTTTGCTTTAATTCGATAAAATAAATTAGCATGGGATTATAGATGCTATTAGCATAATATTCTCCACTGCTCTTGCTCTGGCCTTTGGGAGAATGTTGAGTGATTATGTTGATTCTTGCCTGATTTTCTATGAAATTGGAACTTCCCACATATCCATCCTGAAATAGTCAGACAGTGTGAGAAGTTGCTGCTCTTTGTGAATTTACCTGTGTGTGTGTGTGGTGTGTGTGTTTGTCTAGTATTTGTATATGCTGGCATATGGAGAAAAAAAGTCAAGGTGGCTTTCAACCTCACAAAAGACCTCCAAGGTCATGAGTGGTCCATCTAGCATTACTTTTCTACTGTGGTAGTGGAACAAAGATGAACAAAATATTTCCCCTGAGACATCACTTCCAAAGATTAGACCTGTGCAAAGGTGTTTCTAGCTTTACTTTCACTCTTAAATGACTTTAGTTATGAATTCTAGCACTTGAATCATCACCAAGATTATGCCTTAGCTATCTCTCAAGAAAAAAAGAAGAGTTCTGTATCTTTGGCATATACTGGTCAAAGTTCCGCTTTTTCTTCATATGTTTTAAAATTAGCTCACCTGGAATTTAAAGAGTGTTCAAAGAGTTCTGGGTTTTGTTGAACACACACATATTTCCCCTGTGTGTTTCATTCATTATTTTAGATTTCAGTCTTATTTACAACTGAGCTTCGATTTCTCAGCCAAAGGCAGTGTGTGGAATTTCACCTTTGCAGGGTAGAAAGTATTGCCTGTGCTACATGGACCTTCTGAATTCTGGTTCTAACAGCTAACCCCTTTGCATCTTTGGTTGCATTTTATATATAGAACATGGACCTAGATGTCACACATTCTTCCAAAGACAGAAAGCAGAAAGATGGATGTACCTTATTTTATGAAATATATTCCTGGATTTGCAAATTAGTCATGTTTTAAATTAATAGAATCTAATTTTAAATAATCTAACTAGTTTCAGAATATTTTGTGTTGGGAAAAATCAGCTTTGCTTTTATCTGACTTAGAAACTCCAGTCTATAATCATTGGCTTTGCTTTTTTAAAAAATGAAATACTAAAGTCTAGACTCTTTTTCCAATTTTATCACTTGTTATCAGATGGCCTTGGTATTCTGAGGGATTTGAAGAGGATGGAGGCTTAGCCTCACTTTCAGAAAGCTTGAAATTAGATGGAGAAGTAGCTGAAGGTCCTTGCCAGATACTTGTATCTTACCATTCCTTGCCTATGGTTTGATCATGGCTGTTAGAATACGACAAAATTGGGTTTGAACAAATTTCTTCTCTCTACTGATTGGGTGAATTTGAACAACAAGAGACTTAAACTCCTAGAACCTTTATTTTGGGGTTAAGGTTTAACATGATTATATTCATGAATATAATCACATATGTGTCATACAGTTAATAGGGATGACTGGAAACACGGAATGTGAATTTCCTAGCCCGGAGCTGGATGACGCACTGGATATAATAAACATAGCCGTCACTTCCAGCCCCACTCTCCTATGTGTGAGCATCCATTTTGTTCTTGGGCCAAACTGAACTGCTATCCTTAAAACTTGATAGAACAAGGAAAATGTGTAGCCACAACGGCCTAGGTCAGAGTTTCCTAACCTTTGTATATCATGAAACACACAGAAAATTATACTATTTGTGAGGCACGTAGGAGCCTGTAAGAATATGGCCCAAGTTCTCTGCTTCCCCTCCCTCCACACACACGGGCCAGTTGACGGCTGAAGGAATCAATAAATCAGCAATGGCAGACCCTAGAACTGTAGCAAGCTATGATCTATTCAGGACAATGCCATGTGGACATTTGGGGAGTGCAGTTTCCTCTATCAGCACCTTTAAAACAGCTATGCAATTTAGAAAATGAGGTCACAGGAGTTTAAGAAACAAATTGCTCACACTATGTGTTAAGTGAGATATCATTAAAAAGTATTCCATATCTGAAATCAGAGGATAAAAGAAGAGTTTCTTAATACTGTAAGAGGAACCTGTCTAAAAAAGAAAATGTTGGTTTTTGAACGGGAGGCACCTTTCAGCCATTCTTTCTCGATTGATATGTAAGGAAAATTAGGTGCCCTTCTTGTTTAGGACATGGAAAAATCTCGCCACTGGCATTTCTAAATTCCACTGTACACAGATAACAGCACTAGTAGGGCCTCCAAGATCAAAAGATGGCTCCTCTCCTCTTTTCCCATTGCTTTGTGTCTTTTATCCTCCATCCCAATATAGATGAGAAGACCTTGACTACTGTTACACCTAGGCATTGTGCAAGACCTCCTTCAACCCACCGACACCAGGTGAACAATCTGCTAGCTGGGACTGAGGTGCTCACCAACACTTCATTACCCTGGAGCTACTGCTATCAGATAGCAAATGAAAATCCTAAGATTGCTTTGCAAAAATGAGTTATTTCATTTTATGAAATTTGTATATGGGCTGTTCAAAGTTATTTGATATTATGAATGTGAGAGGGAAACTCCACTGGGACTTGCAGAGGCAGCAATAACATTTAAATAAATTACTAAGCCTGACATCCAAATAGTTTATTTTTCAATCCCCCACCACTCTTCATGATAATTCTCAGCCATAACAATAATGCTTTCGGTATCAGCCTTGTTTATCACACTTTGAGAATGCTACCTGTTTTGCCTGTAATCCAATTCTAAGTGCTTTATCATAAGAACATATGGGACTACCTGCAAGCATAAATAGAGGAGCAGGAAATGCTTCTGTACCAGTCTGCCTCTACTCAGCTGTTATTCAGAGGGATGCAGCCAGAAAGTTTATCCAATCAGAGTCAAGCTCTCCAAAGAAGGAGAGATGTTCGATGGTCAATCTTATAGCAAAAAAACTCATTTCATTTTTTGTGTGTATTAGAAATTTGGCTCCTCTGAGTGCTGATTCTGAGAGCAGGCAATTGGTTTTAAGGACTACTCTTGCTGTCAACAGTAGATATTGATTTTTCAGATTCTTTGTCTAACAAACCCGGGTGTAATGGTCACTGGGTCTGAATTTCAAAGTGGGTGGTGGTTTGTGCAACAATAAATGTTGATCCAGGCCCTGCTCCCTACGAAGCCTTTCTTTTTGTCAAGTCTACAGGTAAAAATCAGTTGGAAATGAAGGGCCCACTGTGCCTCCGTGCTGTCCTACATTGTTCAAGTGGAGGCTTCTGCCAGAGAGGGGTTCAAGGGCCATTGTAGCATATTCTGCCTGTTCAGACCTTCCCTCTCAGTCTTGGAATGGGAAAGCTGGGTAGAGCTGGGGAAGAAACATGACAGGAGAACCCCAAATCAGGTCCTGCAACTTGTCCTGCCACCAAATTGCTTTCCTCTCAAGTCTCCATGTCCTCCTTTGCAAAATGAGAATATTGGACTAGATTATACATTCTGGAAGGGGGGTAATATTGCCCCCTGGCAGGCAAAAATCAATTCTTGAAGGATTAGAAAATTCTTACTTACTACATTGGTTTGTGACCTTTCAAAGCTCAACCCAAACCCCCAAAATAATATTGTTTAGTATTAAATTTCTCTTGTTAGGAAGAATTTAAATATAACTAAATTTTTATTCATAGGGGTGTGATAATAGAAAAAGAAAAAGGTTGAGAAACAAAGTACTAGAAGAGTTGTAAGGTCTCTAGAATTCTAAAATTGTGAGATTCAATGAAATACAGAAATTCCCATGAGATGGTAAGACCTAGAAAATGAACTTAATAATGCAATTTTCTGTAATTTATAGGTTTAAATTTGCAAAATTAAAATTGGAGGTTATATTTTTATAAACTGTTTCTGTTACAAGATAGACAGTGGTACCTAAGTATGTCAATGTTACCATTTTTTTTCAGGCACAAATAACTAAGAAAAAATGCACTTTCTAAAATATATGATTTTTCAAAAAATAAAATATATGATTTTTCTATAAAAGAAATAATTTTAAAAGAGCACAAGTATTTATCTAAAATTGATGGGAAGGCAGATGCAATTTAAATCAAGATATAACGAATTTAAAACTATTATCTAGAGTTTAGTATCTACTTAAAGTTTCCAACCATTAGCAAGAATTGTTTCATTTAATATTTGTCCCAATTCTTGTTCAAAAAATACTTAACCACTTCTCATATTCAATTTCCATTTGCAAGAATCAGTCTTTTCGTTTTGACCTAACTTTCAGATGCTGAAATTTTACAGAGCTGCCTCAGTCATTTCAGCATCAAAAGGTCTTAATTGCCAGTTTATGGGCATATTAGGTAGAAGATATTAATTCTGTATTCTTTAAATTCTTATTTAACTCTCTGTTTCCTATATCCTTTTCTCCTTTGATTCTTCTTTACACAAAGGACAAGCAGTTTTCTTAAATGAAACAAAACAAAGAGGAAGAGATGCTGGGGAAAGCACTGGTCATTAGGATAAGAACACGGGCTTTAAATTTGGGTTCAAATTTTTGACCTTGGAAAATATTCACAATGGCATAAGCCTCAGTTTCTTTGTAAAACGTCTGACATAGAAATATTATAACAACTCAATGGATAAGTATATAGAGAACCTTTATAGAAGTTGCACATAATAGACACTAATTATGGTAATTGTTATTATTAAACAGGTTTTAAAATTATAAAGCTGGTTTCTCTATATTTTAAACTTAAATTGTTGGATGTCTTATATGCCTCCTCTCTTCTCAACACATCCCAATAAGCATTATTCAAAGTATAAGTAGCAATTAATCTACAGTCCGCCTAAGAACTGTCCAAGTACTGTTAGGAATATGAGATGATGCCTGTAGGAACTATGAAACCCAGAAATATAGGAATTGTCCAGCTGTTGGATTGACAATCTCCCTTGTTAGTCAAAACAGAAGTCCTCTTCGCTTCTAGAACTCTTCCTCTAAAGTTCCTGAGCATTGTTTATGTTGTCTAAAGTAAAAATAACATCCTCCTTGGAACTCTGGCTTATTTTCCATCAGTAATATTCGGCCTCTTCTCTTTTCACTTTAGCACTATTATTTTAACACAGCTACACATCTGGCCAAGAGCTGCTACCATGTTTAATGCCCTATGAAAAATTAAGCATTTTATAGGAGTAATTGCTGTGTCAGGCAGCTGGTAGTCAGACGTAACAACGAATCTTATCCATTAGCAGCATACCCCATCCTTGGGCAAGATGTCTGTGTGTGTGTGTTTGCACACTGAAGTCTGAAGGCAGTATCAATTGTTGCTCTACCGAGGTGAGCCTGAAAACTAAGCATAAGATGACAAATACACTGGATCTCTTTGTAGTAATAGCAGCCATACTGTTTGCTTGCAACTCTGAATATGAAGTATTTGATGGTTGTGAAGTGATAGACTGGTTTTGTAAATATTCTTACTCAAACTTTTGAAAGAGTAGATCTCTATGTGATACTTTTATTACCAGTCTCCAAGGGAAGGAGGTCTGTTCTGCTACTTCTGAAGGTTACTAAACTAGACACATGATACATTAGCTATAACAACACTATTTTTCCTCCTCACTCCCTGATTTCAGAATAATGACTTTTGACATTAGAGGGATAAAAAAGCATAGGGTATTAACAGTGGAAGAAATCAAGATCTTACCTGGTTTAATTTCATGGTTTGAGTGAGGAAGAAACTGAAGCAAAGAAAATCTTGGCCAGTGGGTGAGTGTGGATGAGGGAAGCCATTACTGGAGTGCTGATGCCCAGGGCGGTATTTTTCCCATAGTTCTTTATTGCCTCCAGAGATTTATACAGAGTTTCAGCAGGAAGGTCACGGAGGTGTGTGAGTGATATGTAGTCTTTGCATAAAGAGGGATCCAGATCCTTTGGGAAAATCATTAATGAGCTGTAGGTGGATCTTTGGCACTATGACTGACTCTGCTTTATTTACACACAGAAAGACACTTAATAAATGGTATTAGATTGAGTTAAGTCAGGCTTGGGTGTTCCTCAACAATCCCTTTGAATCACCAGCTTGCAAAGTGGAATACCTATAACATATAATCACACTCCATATGAACATGTAGCATGTCCTCAGTTCATGTGGTATAATCACTGCAAATTCAAGAAAGGTTTTCTCCTGGAGTATGTATCTGAAGAAAGAGAATATGGGTATAAATTGAAATTTAATAAAAAATATGGTCTCCTAAGATTAAAGCAGGCATTAAATAAATATTTTTTAAATGTATTTGAATTACAGAAAGGGGTTGTGGCCAGTACTCCACCAAACATTCTTGCTCTTCTTTCTGTAGTAAGGAATTGTGAGTGGGATATGGCTGCCCCAACTGAGATGCTACTTACCAGCTCCCCTTATATCCAGCTGAGGTCACATGACATGTTTTCATGACCGTGAGGGGAAGTGATGTGTGTCACATCAGGGTGGGGGACATTGAGAAACAGTTTAGCTGTGTCTCCTCATTTTCTTTCCTCATCTACTAACTGAATGCAGAACACTCCCAGGCCCTGGTGGGCAGGGGTAGCAGATTTGCAATACGGAGGCACCTGAGTCCCTGAACCTCCATGTGGAAGAAAGCCAGTTGCCAACCAGAGATACCCTCTTTGACTACTACCTGAATAGAAATAAATTGTTATTGTGTTAGCTCCTGATACTGAAGATTTTATACATTAGAGCAGCTAGAGTCAGTTTAAAACACAGGTCAAATTAAAAACGACCAGGTTTGATCCTGACAAAATTTACTTTAGAAGGAAGCTACAGATTCCACAAAAGAGACATTGACTGGTACCAAGTGTTGTAGGTACCATACAAAGAGTTGTATATCTCAAACTCCATCTCTGAGTTATATATACTTAAGAGTCATGAACTGGGGATAGTAATTGAAAGGTCAGATTGATGAGACTAGCTCCAGAGATAAGATTTCTATGACAGGTTGATGGATACTCCACTATCAAGGTGTATTTTTAATCATAATCTCATTACTTTATTTCTGATGGTTGGACTCACCTTGCAAGAAGAATATGGTTCTGTATCAGAACTAAGAATGGCCTTCATGGCCAGGGGAAAGTGACTGAAGTAGCAGAGAGGAGGGAGATAGAGACAGAGGGAGAGAGAGAGAAAGAAGGAGAGAGAGAAAGAGGAGAGAGACACACACGCAAGAGTAAGTGAGTGAAGAGATTCAGCAAAGTACTGTTGGAGGGAGTAGAGAGATTCGAGGGTTAGAAATTTAATGCGGCATATGCAAATGTCTCCATAAGACCAGGAGGAAGTCATCTCAAGCCAATAAGCGTGTCATGGGGAGAAATGAGGATTTAAACTTAATAGCAAATAGATCCAGCCACGCAGCTTTGTAGAGCTGTGGGGGAGTTTGGTTCTTAGCCCAGAGAGAGCTTAATAGAAGTCAATAATGAAATCATCAAGATGCAAGCATTAAATGCTTAAATGTATTGTCTTTGCCTTTGATTACAAAGGCTTTGCTTCTCTCCAAGCACAGCCTCAAAGTACACAATAGAATCTTCACTCAAAAGAAAACAATGTACTCACTTTACAAAAATACAAGCCATATTGTCTTAGTTCATTATCTCTTACTTTCTGTATGGAAATAGAAAACAAGCAAATAGAAATAGTCAAGGGTTTTTACTTGGGTTTTTACAAGGGTTTTGCTTTTTACATGACCTTTTTCCCAAAAAAATCCAACAACAGTGATGACCAGTTCTTCAGCACATTTCAATGCTTTATAAACATTTATTTATTCAACTTCACTCCAGATAGGAAAGTAAATAAATTTTACTTACACAAAGCTAAGTCCAAGGGTAATTTTTAGTTTAGCATACCTCATGCTGGTGGAAACACTAAGAACAGATCGGATAGTAATTCTCTAGGGAGAATCATAAAGATTATCTCCTTGTAAAATTACAGATAAAAAATCCTAACCCTGATATTAGAATTATGATAATATTATTTTTAGTAATATACAGGACATTGCTTAAAAACATACATTTTATCCATATATGTATTCATTCAACCAGCATATATTGAGAACCTCCTTTGAATTAACCACTGTTCCTTGTTTGGTCATTGTAGAGATGAATATGGAATAATCCCTACCATCAAGAGGGTCAAACAGAATTATTTTACTCTCTTCAAAAAATAAATTTCTAAATAAAAAAGGGAAAAACAAAGATTATGGATTACATAGGAAATTACATTATAGTTACTAAAATAGAAAATAACAGCATTTACATATTTGAAAATTGTTAACAGAGTAAATCTTAAAAGTTCTCATCACAATAAAGAAATTGTAACTATGTGTGGTGATGGATGTTAACTAGACTTATTGTGATGATTATTTTACAATATATACAAATATTGAATCATTACGTAGTACCCTTGAACTAATATAATGTTGTATGTCAATTATACCTCTATAAAAAAATGAAATAATTTGTTCCAAAAAAAGAGAAAAGAACAATAGCTTTTTCTATTTAAATCTACATAAAGATTAGAAACAAAAGGTAAAGTGAGGGTTTTCATTTTTCATACTTTGAAAAAATTATTCCTTTTGAATCTCACAAAAAAATTCTGGGCCTTATCCATTCCTCTTTCTGGGTCCTCTCTCTCATCTCCCTCAAGCAGGAAGAACATTAGAGAGAAAACACACACCAGTATGTTATAAATAACATAGCAGATGAACAAAGTTAGAAATGGGAATTTAAAAACCCTCCTGCTTTACTTGTTTCCTCTTTCCTGGGATCCCAAGGCAAACATTCAAAAATGAACATCAGGCTCCAAAATGATGGCGACCTGTAAGGTTCAAGCTATTGATTGTCTCCTTCAATGGAGACACCACCTGAATAAACTCATTTATTCCACTTTCTGTAGTTCATGAAACTGAAGGGGCAGCCCTGAGAAAAGAATCCAAATCTTTGAATGAAATATAAAATTTAAAAAACAAGGTCACTTTTTCCTTTCTTTATTTTTATTTTAATATTTTAAAATAGGACTATAATTTACATGGAGGAAAGTGCTCCAATTTTAAGTGTACAGTTTGATGAATTTTAATAAATGTATGTGTTCATATAATCACTACCCCAATAAAAATACAGAACATTTTCATCACTCCAGAAATTTCACTTTCCCATCAATGCCTTGTCTCTTAGTGAGAATCACTGCTCTGACTTCTCTCCCCATAACCTAGTTTTGCCTAGTCTATGAAAATATAAATGAAATCATGCAATGCATATTCTTTTGTGCCTGGCTTCATTCACTCAACCTGGTGTGTTTGCCATTCATTCATGCTATTGCATATAGCAATAGCATGCTATATGCTATCAATAATTCAATTTTTTTTTACTGCTGGGTAATATTCCATTGCAGAAAGAACACGATAATTTGTTCAACATTCAGCAGTTGATGGATGTACAAGTTGCTTCAATTTTTTTTTTACTATAATGGATATATCTAATATGAACATTCTTGTTCAAGTCTTTTTGTGTACACACATTTATATTTCTCTTGGAGGTAGAGTTGCTGGGACATAGGCTAAATATATGTTCAACTGTGCGAGAAACTGCCAAAGAGTTTTCCAAATGGGAAGCTATTTAAAATTACCATCAACAATAAATAAGGGGTTTACTATTTGTCCTTCATCTTTGCCAACATTTGGGGTTGTTAGTCTGTTGCGGTACACGGGTCTCTCACTGCTGTGACCTCTCCTGCTGCGGAGCACAGGCTCCGGACGCGCAGGCTCAGCAGCCATGGCTCACGGGTCCAGCCGCTTTGCGGCATGTGGGATCTTCCCGGATCGGGGCCCGAACCCGTATCCCCTGCATCAGCAAGCGGACTCTTAACCACTGCGCCGCCAGGGAAGCCCTGTTAGTCTTTTTAATTTTAGCCATTTTAATGGGTCTGAAATGGTATTTCATTAAGGTTTTCATTTGCATTATCTTGATTAATAATGATGTTGAAGACCATTTCACATGGCCATACCTCTACTCCCTTTCATGGAGTATATGTTCAAGCCTTGTGACAATTTTTTTTTTTTTTTTTTTTTTTTTTTTTTTTGCTTTTCTCTTTTTTTTTTTTTTCCTTTTCCTTTGCCGAGCCCAAGCTCCGGGCCGCCGGGCTCAGCGTT
>NW_020838053.1:973132-983754 GCF_003676395.1 Aethalodelphis obliquidens
ATTTTTTTTTTTTTTTTTTTTTTTTTTTTGCTGTACTTGGGCCTCTCACTGTTGTGGCCTCTCCCATTGCGGAGCACAAGCTCCGGACGCGCAGGCTCAGCGGCTATGGCTCACGGGCCCAGCCGCTCCACGGCATGTGGGATCTTCCCGGACCGGGGCACGAACCCATGTCCCCTGCATCGGCAGGCGGACTCTCAACCACTGCACCACCAGGGAAGCCCTTGTGACAATTTTTAAGAGGATGTTTGTCTAGTTTGTCTTTTTATTGTTGATTTGTAGGGTTTTTTTTTTTTAATATATTCTAGATATGTGCCCATTGTCATATATATGTACTGCAAATATTTTTTTTCAATTTGTGGCTTGCTTATTCATTTTCTTAATTATGTCCTCTGATGGACAGCATTTTATTTTAATTTTGATGAATTCCAATTTATTTATTTTTAATTTGTTTGGCTACTGCTTTTTATGTCCTGTCTAAGAAATATTTGCCTAGTTTAAGTTTGCAAAGGAATTCACTTATGTTTTCCTCTTAGAGCTTTATATGATCCATCTCAAATTAACTTTTGTGTATGGTGTGAGGTAGGGGGTCAAGTTTAAAGGGAAAGAAAATTTTCCTTCCCATCACTGAGAACTGAATTCAATATATGTTGTGTGTGTGAGCTCATATACATATGTAAATGTGCATATATGTAAAATGTCATGATATATTGTTATCTTTAGATACATATAGAACAAACACACAATTTGTCACAACTACTAAATTTCCAAGGGTACAGGAGTCATCAGGCCATGGCTGCTTCTGCCAGGAGTAAGGAAAGAGGTCAAGGTTAACAAGTAGTTTGGAAAGTTTTCAACATGCTAGTAAAAATTGATATCATCAGATCAATAAACTAAGAAACAAGAGGAATACGTTGGCCATATAAGAAGACTTCAGCCCACCTAGAGTTAAGGGATTTGGCTAGCATCTCAAGAAGTGACCAATTTGTCTCCAGAAATCCTTGGGAGGTAGATAGAAAAAGAAATCATTAGACTTTGATTTATGCTTGGAAAAAACATATTACATCCAATAATAATGTGAGACATATGATTCTGGATATGATCCCAGATGTGGAAACATAACCAGGGGAAAACAACAATATATGAGCTATAGGTTCCACATCTTGGAGGAAGATACAGATATAATGTATGTTACAGAAAAACCCTTTAGATAAACTTTTTTAAAAGCCAAGAATTATTTATGGGCATATGTTGCCGATATTTAATACCTTTATTCACCTCAGACTACTAAAGTAGGTATGTAAAATAATTCTGATTTTGTTCTGAAACACATTTTACTCTACAATCTGTTCATTCCTGTGAGACTACACCATGATATATATATTTCCCTGTATATCATTACCCAGTTTATCTACACCAACTTTACCACTACCACATACCATAATTTTTTTTCTTCTTCTTTTTCTTGGGCAAAAACATGACAAAATGAGTTGGTAAAAGATCTTCTAGTCTGCTAAGATGTCTTTATGAAATTATTTAGAACCATACAAAAAAAAAGAATTTAAAGGATCTAAAAAGTTTCCCAAAATAGAATTCTTATAATTGTTGTAAGTGGAATATTCATGCTTAAATGAAGTTGGAATATCTATTAAATACAAATAAGTATGTTTTTGCTTTACAATGTCTCAGACACATCAACATGATAATATGTGTTGTAGGTACAGTATGTTCATGTTTCTTAAATGTATTTGACCACAGAGTATTTTATTAGCATCTTCTGGACTAGCATCTCATTTACATTTTCTGGAACAGTGTCCTCTGGAACACAGTTTGAGAAATGATGTTCTAGTCTAAACCAACCTCTAATAATATCCCTGAGCACCAAACTCTTACAGTCCCTAATGCCCACAGAAATTTTAATTTTCCCTTACATACCATTTTAGACATCATACAACAATAATGAAGAAAGACCCAATAAAATTTGATGGTTTTATGCTAAAATTTGGTGGGCTTCACACTGGCTTACAGCAGACTTCTCTGTTCAAATCTTGTCCAATAGCCACTAGCCTAATAGCTTGTCAAATCACAATGTAATTCATTCTTTTTTCCCCCTTGAACCTGCTGGAAGAGTTAGTATGTAAATTTCAACCTATTTTTAAGGGTTATTTTCACTCAAGTGAAATCTATCAAGGAAGGAGGGTTATTTTTACAGCATACAGCAACTGCTGATCACCATGGCAACCAGCCTAGTGAAATGCAATAAAGCATCCCTCTGTTATTGTAAACACAAAAGGGAAACACTGAAATCTAAAAGAAAGGCAATTATTGTAGGGGAAAGAAACAACACGCCAGTGGAACATTTGCCATATCGTGTGACTTCACCCAGCCAGGCAATATTTCCAAAGATAGCCCTGTCCAGACTTTGGGCTCTGCTAGTTGGGACTGAACAAAGGTTAGGCAAAGAGTCCTTGAAAGCACTAGAGTTATCTTCATTTCTAAATGGCAAAATCACACACATTATTTCAAACCAATATAAACTTTTTTTTTTCCTTTTCTCATTTCTTAAAACATGAAATGGGCTTAGAAAATATAGACATTTGGGAGGAGGAGAAAATACCCATATCAGTCTGGTTTTCTTTGGGGGAATATTTTCGTGTTGGCTGTGGAATTGTGTATAGAAAGAAAAAGAACAGTCTGCATAGATCACAGCATTTCTTTTACATAGATTCTCCTCTCTTAATTGTCTTTTACTAGAATTATTAGTAAATTCTAAGTAGATGAAAGCAGAGCCACTGTTAACAATTAGTAAAATTTAGATTCAGTAAGCTCTGAGAATCATGTAAACCCAGGGAGTCAAGAGTATTGGAAGACATATAAATTGAGATAAGTTAAAGTGTAAGAATTTTTGCGCCTATACTGTAGGTTAGGGAATTGGGGTCCATAAGTGTTTGAGCTAAAGATGAGCTAAATACAAAGAGCGGCCTGGAATTGTAGAACAAGCACCAGATCCAGAATTAAAAGACTAAGAAAACAAGTCATTTTATTTTTTGAGGGTTTGTTTCTGCACCTACCTGCATCTTGAGTATCAGTTTTCCCCTTCCCCACACTTCCAACTAGCATATTTAGGAATGAGGGGGGATTGTCTCATGTCTGCTCCCAGACTGTGATCTTGACCACTGCTCCCATGCACTGCACTCTTCACTTAACTGCACATGGCCTGGAGATTCCAGCACATACTCTCCCCTGACAAAGGTCTGCCCCTTCTACGTGGAGATTTGTGGAGGTGGGCAGGGTGTTTTCCTTCAAACAACTACCATGCGAAGTTTGGTTTTATTGACTTCACCATGTTTGCGTGAAACTAAAGGGAATTACATCATATGAAGCAAGACAGTAAAACTGGCAAGTCATATATTTATAGTCTGAGGAGAACGTACCGAAGGTTAAACGCTTCATGTGTACAGCTCAGTTTTGAAACTTGCCTTCTAGTCTGGAATTCTCTTTGAGAAAAGTACCTTCCTTTGGTCTTCACCTTTTAATTTTCACCATGCACATTTCCAGCCCCTTTGGAGATGTCTACCTCCTAGTCACTGAGGTTGGGCTCATTCCGAGATCCAGCCTCCTGCCAAACACTATGTGCCGTATAATGATCCACATTTGGCCATACAGCAGCGAAAAAGACATGATAATTTGAGCCTCAAGGAGCTTGTAATAAGGTAAATAGGCAAGAAAGAAATAAACCAAATGTGTAGTATATAAGATGGAAATAAATTCTGTGGTATAAAACAAAACAAGCAAGAAAGCTGGTGAATACGGGCGTGGAGGGGAAGATAAAAATTTTAACAGGGTGCTTAAGAAAGACTATACAGAGTGGGTGACGTTTAAGTTAAGACCTGAAGGAGGTGAAGAAGTAAAGCGCATAAAAATAGAGAGAGATGGATATTCTAAGTTGAATGAATGAAATTGCAAAGGTGTTGAGATAGGAGAATTCCCAGAATGTTCTAGAGGCTCATGTGGCTAGAGCACAGTGAGCAAAGAGAAAAATTGTTCAGAATGAGATGAGGTGAAGTAGAGGAACAGCTCCTGTGTATTTATATACATACATATATATATATATGTAATTATATATATATAATGAATATCATACATATGATAAATATATTTATATGTACATATATGATAAATATATAAATAATTGTATATCATATATAATAAATATATACATATGTATATAAAACTCTATAAGGCCTTATATATGCTACTGTAAGGACTTAGGTTTTAAAAAGAGGAGTACTATGATCTGATCTATATTTTAATGCGGCAACTCTGACTTTTGTTTTGAGAATATATTGTAGAGAGGCAGAAACAGAGAGCCTAATTTGCAGGCTCTTACAATAATCCAAAAGAAAGACAATGGTGGCTGGACAAAGATGATAGTGGAAGAAAGGAGAAATGATTTTCTTCTATATATGTGCCCGTACACACCTATATATTTAAGGCACAGACTATAGGATTTCCTGGTGGCTTTCTAAACCTGTGTTATTGTACCTCAAATGATGTCTCAGAGGTTCAGGAAAGATGGTCCATTTTGACCTGCTTGTGTAAGTTCCATAACTATTCCAGGGTGAAAGATGGCACTCCATATCCAGTCACCTTTGACGTTTTCTCACTGATGGGAGTTTAAAATACATCTCTTTATTCTTCTTACAGTCCAACACATAAATATTAGGTCTCTTTCTCATACACACACCAACCTATCCACCTGCATGTATACACCTCGTATGCACATGCATGCACACACATGCATGCATACACCTCACAAGGACAAACAAGAATTCTGAGATATTTGCTATATACTAGTGCATCACAGAGTTTGCCCACTGATTATTAATGGCCTCCAGAACGTTGCCTGAAGTTAGACAGATGCAGGAAAAAAAAGCAATGAAACAATTTTCTTCACTTACATTTCAAAATTTGAAATGTAAAAACATGGTTTTCAAAGAATTTAGTAGCATTCTTAAAACAGACACATTTATTTTTTAAGATCTGAACTGCATTCAGGGCCTGCGTTGGGAAGTTCAACCCCACTGACATTCAGTTAACAAGGTACAGTTCACTTCAGCAAAAATATCGTCTTTATATTTCCATGTTAATGCTTACTTCTGTTAAATTTGCAATTCTTTTGTGGTACATTGTGTCCAAAATTCTCAGAAATAGGCAAAAGCCTTAAGAGCATCTTTTGGAAATAGGAAAGATCTATAAAAGTAGGAACACTGAATACCAGAAGCCAAAATTAGACAAACTGCAACAGGACTTCAGTATGTGCTGCTACGAGTACATCTGTGAGTGCAGTGATTTTATTTTGAAGGGGCTTCAGAATAAAAGATCAAATACCAAGTAAGAAGATGAATTTCCGAAAACTGGATCTTATTGGACTGCAGATGTTATTCTCAAATAATAGCACAAAGTCACTGATGTTTTTACATGATTGCAGAAATAAGCGTGGTAATTTTTCTAGGAAAGTAATTGATTGTTTTCCCCCAGAACAAAATTAAATAATGTTTCCAGTAAAAAAGGAGGGAAATCTTTGCTATCAGAAACACAGAAAAGAAGAAAATGCCAGAGGTATGATTGAAAGTGACACCCCTTGCATCAGTACACACCCTGTGTGGGTTCAGGTCATGCTCTTACTGTAAAACTTGTGGAACATTAATGACAAAGGAATTCCTTTGAGATAACTCAGAATAAAGCACTAGCAATTTTGAAATCAAAAGACACCATCTGGACATTACTAAATGTCATTGACACAAAGTGAACAAGGAAATGCCGTCCTTTATGTCTAGGGGCAGACATTTTGCTTTATATGTGGATTAAATGACAGGTGTGCAGAGTCTGAAACAGATCCTGACATGTATCTGGTAAAGGAGAAGGATTAGAAGACAATTTCATAAATCACTGAGGAGCCATGATACAGGAAATATGTTTTTGATTACTTTGTGAGATAGGAAATAAACTGAAAATAACACATTGGATCAATACTAGCAGAAAAACAGGTATGCAAATAAAATAGAAATGTTGCAAGGCCGATCCATACAATATTTCCATACATATTTCCAGAGACTACTTGTTGGTCAACGTATGACTCATTATCATAATGCACTTTTGAAGGAAATAGTGAATTGTGACATGATCACATCATATACTCTTTCTTTTTTTCCCCAGCATGTCAGTACAGACCATTTCTAAGACTTCATGTGCCTTGTTCTAGTGGTCTAACTTGGGGATAAAGTGTGTACCAATCACTTTGGGTAAAAGCATTCAAATTTTTTAAATGCTGAGGTTAAGATATTAGCAATATGTTAAGACATCCAAACTATGATGCAAACATTTCAACCAACCACCAGAATTTTACTTTTTGGCACGTTTGATTTTTATAACTTAAAGACCAGATCAATTGGCCATTATCTGTAATATTTTAAAACTAAATCAAAATACTACAATAATAATGAGAAGACATACTTTCAAGTTCAACAAAACTGAAGACTGAAACATTAAACCTCCCAGATTTTTAGTGTGATGGGTTCTTTACCTTAGCACACCTTTAATGCGAAGGGTCCTTCACCTTCACTATATTATCTGCCAGGAGTTATGAAAAATGTCTCTGAATTTCTGGGCTTTGTTTGATCTGAACATCCAGAACTCACTGACAAAACCACCAAAATGTGTTTACTCTTCACTGTAACCTATATGTGTAAACTAGCATTTTTTACATTAATAGAAGAGTAAGAAAATAAGTTAAAAGATGTGAAAATTGTATAACTAACATATTGAACAAGCCATAAATTTGGTTTGACCTTTCACTATGACTTTAAGATTTATTGTGTAGGGAAAAGTTTTCTTCCCTGACCCTGGATTTTAAAAACAAAAGTGTGTGTGCGTGTATGTGTGTGTGTGTTTGTGTGTGTGTGTGTGTGTGTGTGTGTGTGTGTGTGTGTGTGGCCGAGGGTGAGGGTGGGGTTAGTTCCATGACTCTTATGTTTATTGTTTACTAACAGAGAGCCCTTTGTTACTGTGGTTCATAAACATTGTGTCAGTTCATGAATCAGTCATTAAATTCCAAAATTTATTTCAAGATAAATCTCTCCACCATCGGCCCCCTGTATACCGTCTGCTTACAGAGCTAGAGGAGTTGGTTGGTCCTTCTTTTCTCTTTCCTTGCTTAGCATTGCCTCTCCTCTCCTACTTGATACTTGCTTTAACCTTACTTGAGGGAGAGAAAACGAAGGGAAAAAGCCCCAGTTCAACCTGGGCAGTGCAGTTGCCTTCCAGCCTTAGGGCTCTTTGCGGGCAGATGACCAAAGGAGGCTTGTGTCTTGGATTTTTTTAAACAGCCTACTTCCCTGGATGCGCCTTTTGCTTGCAGCTTCCATAACTGGGACAGGACTCTCCTTAAGGTGGCCTTTCTCCCCTCATCCCCTGATTCACTCTATACCCAGAATCTCTCTGTTGAAACCTCATTGCCATTTCCAGGTGATCCTGTGGAGGACATAAAATATCTCCAAGCTGGTGTTTTTTCTACTGCGGGTCACATGTGTTCCACCAAAAACACTCATATATTACAGCCACTTATTTGAAAATTTGCATTTTGTTCTGGACCCACACTTGGGTTTTCTGCAGCTATTGCGTCTTGGTTTCTTGGCAAAGCTTCAGTTTAACACTTCCTACAACTTCAAACAATACTTTTCCTTTAATTCATGACCACTCACCTCAAGCAGACCGTTAGGGCAATCCAGCTCTCCTTCTACATTTCTCTTGTCAGTTCACTGTTCAGTCTCCTAAATTAATATTTCATACCTCCTTCATACATCTCAAACCACCACAATTTCTCTCCCCCTCATTCTCAACTGTTGACATTCCTTCTCATTCCACTGAGAAAATAGAAACAATCGAACTTCTACATTCCCATGACCCAAAGTACCAAACAATCTGCCCATGTACCTATACATTACATCCCCAACCATTAAATGATTAGACGTTTTCCACCCTTATCTCCATTTATTTTCTGTACTTCAACCCATCTACTTCTAAAATGACACCACTCTTCAATTGTCTACCCTCTTTCCTGTGCTATCGAGATTTCCCACCTAGTTAGTCATTCTTAACTGTGTACAAACATGCTCCTTCCATCTTTATGTACTGCCTTATGATTTTATTCCCCTCTACAGAAAACCCCTTAAAAGTGATTTCCTATACTTTCTATCTCACCTTTGTTCTTCCCATTTTTTCTTGAATCAACTCCAATTAGGCTTTTATCACTCCCTTCCAATAAAACGGATCTTAGGAAGGTCGCCAAGAGCCATGCTTCTAAATTATTTTAACTTGACCTAAAAGCGTTTGACACTAGATTTGTCCTGCCTCCATGAACCAGTCTCTTCACTTGGCCTCATGATATCCCTCTGCTGTGGCTGTCCTCCTTTTCCACTAGCTACTTCTTCTCTGTCTCCTTTATTGGTTTCTCCTTGTCTTATTAACTGTGTGTGACCTTGTGCGAGTTACTTAACTCTTCTGAGTGTCCTCATCCATAAAACAGAATGAACAATAATATCTGGCTCATGAGATTGTTTTGAGGATGATGAACCTAGTTGCAGGGCAGGAATAAAGAGGTAGACATAGAGAATGGACTTGAGGACACGGGGTGGGAGGGGGAAGCTGGGGCGAAGTGAGAGCAGCATCAACAGATATACACTACCGAATGTAAAATAGTTGGCTGGTGGGAAGCAGCAGCACAGCACAGGGAGATCAGCTCAGTGCTTTGTGATGACCTAGAGGGGTGGCATAGGGAGTGTGGGAGGGAGGCTCAAGAGAGAGGGGATATGGAGACACGTGTATATATGTGGCTGACTTGCTTTGTTGTGCAACAGAAACTGACACAGTATTGTGAAGCAATTATACTCCAATTAAGGTCTATGTTTTAAAAAACTGCTTATTGTCTGGTACAAGGAAAGCACTATATATGTTAGACTTTGTCATATCACCATCAGCGTCGTTATCGTTCTGACCAATTACGCTGCAGAGGACTCAGGGATGGGTTCACAGAACCTCTTATTTTTTCTATCCACATCATTCTTTAAGCAATTTTATCAGTTTTATGACTTTAATTACCATGAAGAGCTTGATACTTCCCAAATTCATACCTCTATTTATTTCTCCTGAGTTCTAGACTCATATATTTAACTTTCTTTCTACTCAACATCTCCACTTGATGTTCCAAAGTCCTTCAAGCAAATTTCTGATTTGTTCCCCAAACCTAAATCTCCTATGAATTGTACCTTCTCAGTAAGTTGCAACTCTATTCCATTGCTCAGGCCAAAACATTGAAATCTTCTTAGTGACCTCTCCAGCTACCTTTTTTGAGATCTATAATTTACTTTAGAATACTAAATATACTTAGTGGTATAGTATAAATATCCCAGTTAGGTTAAGCTTGAATTTTGGAGGTAGTTAGCTAACATAATATCAAGAATTCCCAGTCCTGGCATAGTCAACCAGCACTTTTATCAGTCAGAACCTCATTCCAGATCTGGTCACTTCAAGCCCTTATGTGTTCCCTGTCTCACTGGCAACCAACTTTTGCTGATTGGCATACTGGATGTCACATTTGATTTTTACTGGTGAAACTAGCAACCTATTCGTTTGCATGATGATGTTAGAAATGGGCTGTCTTTTGTGAAATTAAAGCATTTAACATACAAACATTGTTAAACAGCTTAGAGATTCTCTCTATCCTTGAAGGCCTATATTCTGAAGCTCCAAGGGATGGGGCCCTTGAGGTTGGATCTCTATGTAATCCCTGTCCAGCCAGTAATTTAGGATTTCTGATTGCAAGATTCTGACTACAGTGCACAGAATCTTGCCTCCTGCCTTGGAAACGTTGCCCTTCTACCTAGAGTTAATTTTTTTAGCATATGAGAGCTGGACTTTATTAAATCTGTCTGGGTGAGTGTAGGAAATATTTTGTGCCTCATGTAAAGAGTGTTTGGCCAATAAAATAGGTGTGTTGTAGAATTTGGTCTGAGGTCTTTGTTCATGATAACCAGATATGTTTTTGTGAGGTTGTGAAGAAAAAACTCTTCCTTCACAACTTTAGACTTCTTCACTGGCAACAATTATCTACTGAGAATGAGCGAAATATTACATATGACCAAATTGACTCAGATCAGTTTTTAACACTCTTCTTCTCACACAGTCCTCACTTTTTCTCTCAATAAATCCTCCACTAAGCATCGTGAAGTAGGGACTGCTTTGTTCACAACTATATCTCCAGCATTTAGAACTGAGTCTGCCATATAGTATTGAATAAGTTCTCAATACATTTTTGTTGTTAGATAAATACTTCTCATTCATATGAAATAAAATTTAATTTTGAAGTACTATTTTATTTTCATTCATCTTAAAGAATTTCTTGAATCATTTTTAAAAACATTTTCTAAAATTGTTATCTTATGGGTGCACCCAACATCCATTAGGTAGTCCTTAGAAACTTGTAGCTTCTGAAGCACTCACCTAACACTCAAAGTAGAAGAGAAATATTTTCCAAATTAACCTAAAATTCTCAAGGCTCTACCTCT
>NW_020838053.1:983854-986688 GCF_003676395.1 Aethalodelphis obliquidens
CCTCTTGGCAACCACAAGTCTGTTCTCTATGTCTGTGAACATGTTTCCATTTCGTAGATATATTCGTGTTGTATTTTAGATTTCACATATAAGTGATAACTTATGATATTTGTCTTTCTCTTTCTGACTTACTTTTAAAGCAACATTAATTTCATTCATTCACACCCCTCCTACTGTGTTGTGCCCCTCAGGCCTGACAGAGTGAGGAATAGGACCCTGTCGGGCCATGTACCTCTTAATGACTGTTCACCTTGCTACGCAAAGACCCATGGAAGATTTGAAATGACTTCTTGTAAGGACCTGATTATTTTCTTGGACAAGGACTTTGTGTAAGTTGTAGGAAAAATGGGGGAAATAGAGGGATTGTTTTTCCACCTCCTTTATTTTAAAAGGAGGCTGCTGAAATCTCTCTCAGGACGCCTCCATCTCTCACTCTCTGCTCGAAAAACAGCAAAATGGTCAGAGTGCTTAGAAGCCTCACCCAGTCAAATCCTGTGATTTACAAATTAGGGATGAATGTGGAATTCAATAAAACCTTAGGGTAATTCCATCACCTGCACTGCCACCACACCCCGTTCCATGGCTTAGGGATAGGGTGAGAAGAATAGGGGCAGGGTGGAGTGGGCAGTTTGGGAAGGTAGTTAAAGTACCTTTGTGGTCCTTGGCAGGTCTTAGGACACAGGCAAAGATACAAATAGAGAAGGAAAAGCAATAGATGATGAACGTGGGGGTGGCGGGAGGAAGGGACACACAAAGAACAATGTCAAAGGTAAGTATTTGAGCTAAAAGAAGACCAGGAATGAAAAAAAAGAAACCTAGGTTATCTTTTGATGAGTAATTCTACTCTCCAAACTCTGAGTAGATTTTAACAATTCTTCACTTACATTTTTTCCTCTCCTCCCTCCTCTTTCTGATTTCAAATCCTACTTTTCTTTCCTTATCTCTGCCAAAATACAAAATGGTGATTAGGCATCAGAGTGAGAGAGGCAGAGGTCTCTTAAATTCCTGTGGTTCACAATTCCAAGTTTGATTTTTTTTTTTAATAGAGAATCTCTGGTTTGGATTTGTGCCATGCAGAGAATGCATAACAGAGGTCCTGTTATGCAAGCAGGATCATTGAATGAAGGATTTTCCTCTCAGTGCTGACTGTTATCTATCCCCTGCTTATCTAGCTAATTCATATACAAATCTGCCTAGTTTTCTCTACCCCCAGGATTAAATCCTAATTTCTAGGGAGAAAAGTTTCTGAGACAGAAACTCAGAAGTGAAGTCCTTGGTCCCAGTCCCAGCTGCCCACAGACTAGTTATGTGGCTTTAGTGGATGTCACTTGCCTTAAATCATAATTACTATTCTCTGTCTTTTGTCCATTGAGTTTCCATCTTAATCTCCCCTTTTGTTGATTCTAACAGAGGATATTCTGTGTAACTGGATGATTATATGTGGAAGTGACACATATGTAAATGGGGGAACACTCTCACAGTATTATATCCAAATCATATATGTATATTAAGTACTGTGAAAACTGTAAAGCACCATACAAGTGTTATTCATTCATCTCTCCTTCTTCCCCACTTTTTATCCCCTTATCCTTTTTGCCTAGACATGCACTAAAGAATGTGACTTCAATGATTCTATGTAAGTCCCTCTCCAGAAATGCCACTGTAACTGGTAGTTCTAATGTCAAATTCAGCAGCTGGCTCTCCAGTGTGGACTTGTTTAACCCAATTGTCATTCAGCTGGTAATCACCTTTCTTTCCTGGAAAAACCACAGGGATGATGTGCATTAACAATGAGACAGATAATAAAAGGGAGCAACTTGGCGAGGAAGGGAGAAAGAGATAGGCCTTGCACATTAATAGACAAGGAAAGAGAATTTGGCTAATAGTAAGTTTGGCTGTAGCTCATCTCTCTTCTCCCTCCCATCCTCCTAACAAAGGGAGGGAGTGTGTCCAGGAAATCGAAACCACCAGGTCAAGGAAGATCTTACCTGAGGGAGAGGTGACAATATTCCATAATTAGGTGACAAATTCAATAAGATTATGAAATGGACTGTTGTCTCTAAAATAGTGGGATCTTACCTGTTCTTTGGAGAATTTACAGTTCTCTCTGGAAAGCTCTCATACTCATTAGGACTTACTAGAAAATTCGGGGTAATTTTACATGTTGGAGAACCTGAAGACACAACATGATATTCTGACATCTAAGTTTAAAACATTGAAATCACAATCTTGTTACTGGCTGAACCCAGTCCACTGAGCTAGTCAAATTCAAATGGCATTAGTCTTGCCTTCTCTACTCCATGTTTTGTAAGGAAATGTTAAATCGACCTAAGGGGAAGCACAAAAGGTCAGACTTAGATATTTTAGGAAAAATTTTCTCTTGAAGAATTACCATTTTGTGCTAAACATTTCAGAGAACTTTTATCTGCATCATCAACCTGCACAAAGATGCAGTCTCTTCAAAAGATTTTAGTAGAACTCCAGGCTTGTTCTACTGTTGCCGAGGAGAATAAAGTGTCTCTTTCTCTATAGTACTTAGGTTAAAGGGATGGCTTTCTTTTGCTAATCAAATGTCCAAGTTCCATAGCTTTTCTTTCCATATCCAACTCAATATTTTCAGTATATCAGGGTATGGAAAGAGTCATCACTCTTAATGTATGACTTTGGATATGACCTGAATATCTACATATTTATTAAGAATTTTATATAAACATTTACATATCTGGTTTCTACAGCTAATATATAAGCAGAAGATTGGGATTATATTGTACTCATTCTGTGCTTCCCATGGCACTGTATATTACAAGTACTCTCTAGATAGAGAGAGAGAGAGA